>NC_059335.1:28212500-28586250 GCF_018350155.1 Leopardus geoffroyi | reverse complement strand
GACACTCCAATCGCTGTGGACCCAGAGTCACACACCTGATAAATGGCAGACAGCTCTGACCCGGGCGTGCGTTCTCGCCAGCCGGGGGTCTCACACACTGGCGCGCCACCCCGCCTTCTTCCCCTCTCTGCCTCGCGCCCCCAGGCCAAAGCCCACCTCTGCCACATCCCTTCCCTGCTCTGTGACCTTAGGCTTCCTTCCATCTGCGTAACAAAGCCCCCAGACGCCCAGGGAGGGGTGAGAGAAGGTGGGTGCTTGCCCAGCAGCACCCCTCCCCGCCCCGGACCCCCATCTGGTGTCACCCACTCCCGATTCCAGAAATGCGGCCCAGCCTCTCCAAGGGCCCATCCAAGAAGCGGGCTTCCTAGCATAATATTTTCCTCCCACAGAACGTGAGAATAAAGGGCTCTTTGCTTGTCTCCTGAAATAACCAGCTCTCACCATAAAGCAATCTTCTGCCCAGTAAAAATATTTCTGTAAAACTTGGTAACTCTATCTGCGGTTCCTTTTCTGAAAGTCAAAAATCTTGGAGAGTGAAACATGGCAGGGGCAGACTTTACGACAGGCTCGTGAAGTCATGTCTACCCAGACCTTCCCTCCTTAATACTGTGATTAATTTGCTGTTAACCACAGGGACTTTGTGTCTTAATACTCTCAAAGCAAAGCACCAGTTCGCATTTCTGCAGAACAATACCCGCCAGCCCAGACCTGGTGTTCAGCCAGGCAGGCGGTGGAGCCACGGACCGGGGCGCTGCTGAGATCAGAGAACTCCTTCAAGTCCCCTAATGCACAGCTAAGCCGTCACCTGCGGCCTGACCTTGGCGGGCAGGAGACACAGGTTTTAAAATAAGCGAGGGGTGTCCTGAGATTAGAATGTAACGGCACTCACAGCGGACCCAAACCAGCCGCAAGACACCTGGATGAGTCACGGAGGCCTCCTAGGCCTTAGTTTTCCCAAACGGAAACAGAGGTGATCGGCCCCCAGCGACTCCTCAGCAGAGATGTTCTCTCTGAACCTCTTCATCCACCAAACAGCAACCAAGCCCCTTCCAGCTGTTGTGCTGGACCCCCGAGAGACGGAGTGGGGCTTCCCGGGAATCTTCCAGAACCTACCAGCAGCTCTGGCGGCCTTCCTGGGTTGGAGAGCATGGTTACGGAGGGCTTACTGCAAGCCAAGCCTTAAGTTGCTACGTGCATTATTTCATTTCATCCTCAAAATGACTCCAAGAGGTGGGTGCTTTTATCCCCCTCTCATTTAATTAAGACCCAACGTCAATACGGTCACCACAGCTGCCTATGAACCCAGATCCCAAACCCAGATCCAAAGCTCTGTGGTCCCTGGAATTAGGAGAAGACCCACGTAAGAAAAAAAATACATAAATAATGAGGTTAAAAACAAAAAAGCCATACAAACTTAGGCAGAGAGTCTTAACTGGGAGGTTACGGGTGCCCTGAAATTGGAATTAAAGGTGTAGACGAGCATTTCTGTGAAGCGAATGACACCATCAGATTTAGCAGACTCTCAAAAGGGTCTCTCAAAAGAGAAGCTAGGGGTTTGAAAGAAAGGCCCGTGTGGGCTGCATGGAGGAGGTGGCAAACTACCAGGGCCCAGGAGCAGCTCTCCCCAGATAGGCAGCTAGTTGTCGTCTGCTCTGTCCCCACCCACGCTCGCCAGCTGCTGACAGGAGCAGCAATCAGTGAGTTTTACTCCCGGGACCAGGCGGTGCACAGATGTTGTTGGTTTCGCCCATCCGGTGTGCTTTTTCCTCACAGGTGCACCAGTGAGGCGTTTCTTTAGGGAACCGCCCCCCGCCCCCCCCCACCCCCCCCACCCCTGGCCTTGAGGTTTGGGGCTGATCCCAGCCCCCACTCCACGATGACCACGTGACCCAGGACCATCAGAGGCAGAGGCATGGTTCTGTGATAGGCTTGTGAGCCAAGTCAAAACAATGGGAGCCCAGCTTGGGCTTTAGCTGAAATATTCTCTTCCAGCCTGGAACAGCAGCCCGGACCACTGGGTGCCAAACTGCCACCACCTGGGGAGAGTCTGCCTGAGAACAAAGCCGAGCCCAAGAAAAGCAGAGCAAGGCACAGACCACAGACCCGGGACAGAGTTGGAGCTGTCTGGAGTTGGAGTTGGAGTTAACACAGGCCAATAACACGCCTCTGTATGAAACAGTGGAGTGGGTTTAAAACCCAAGGGATCCTGACTAAGCCACCCCAAGAAAGGGGTGGGATCCAAGAAACCCAAGGGATCCTGACTAAGCCACTGACTTAACCACAACAACCCCCCGCCCCCACCCCTGAAGCTGCTGTCCCCTGAATTTTGAAAATATTAGCCCAGGGGAGAAACTCTGGCTTTGCCAGAAAAATGGTAGAGTCACACCTGGAAATCACATCGGGTGTGTATGTCGAGGCAGAGGTGTGTGTACAGAAGCGAAGCTGCAGAAATGCACAAAGTCCATAAGCAACCTAGCTGCCCAACGATAGAGAATCAGTGCAACAAATTATGGTCCATCCTTAGAATGGAAGGCTTGAGAGCCATGAGGAGCAGTAAGATTAAATGTACTGATAAGGACTGATTTCAAGATACACTGTTAACAAAGCAAGATTACCGACAGGCAACTGAAGTTAAAACAAAGTCTCCTCTATCACTTTTTCATGATTTCCCACCTTAACTCCATTTTCCAATCAACCTACAAACACCAGTGCTTCCCAGTCCTGTTGGCCAAGAGGGCTTGTGCTATCTGCACGGGGATAAGGGTGCATCCGCACAGAGCAAGGCGAGAAGCTCCTTGAGGAACCGGAACCAGATGCCTGGAGAGAGGGCGCTGGCAGGACAGTGGTGGAGATGGCGAGGAGGCTTCCTTTTTATTACATAACTTTCACTACTACTTTGAATTTCTTTCTTTCTTTTCTTTTCTTTTCATTTTACACTGCTTCATTTACGAAAAGGAAAAAGATGAGGACCCTCTCTGAGGGGCAGGGGAGACGTGAGCAGAGGCTCCCTTCAAGGGCTCAGAGCAGCATGGCTCTGTGCGAGGAGGCGCGGACCGGACCCTAACTCCTGCCCCTCTGGGGCCGTGCACCCCCTGACCAAGCCGCGAGCCCGTCTGAGCCTCATCCACCTGGCAGACGCTTCTGGAGCAAAAGGCCCTGAGACACGGTGCCGGGCCACGCAAAACCTGCCCCGTGGACTCTGCAGTCTGGCTTTAGTTTCCTCCGTTCTGGAAACATTAAATACCTGACAAATGACTGCGAGGAAGGCTTTGCAGACCATAAGGCTCTGGCCCTTCCTCCTGGAGAAAAGATGGCCCCTCTTGGCACCTGCCCCAGGAGTGGGTTTTGCCTCCCGGCTCCGCACACCAGAGCCAAGCAGGCAAGTCCTCGCCTAAGAGCCCCGGAAGCAAGATGTCAAGAAGGCCCTTGCAGATTAAGAAGGCCAGGAAGGCCTGATCTGTGACACCAGGAGAAGATGCTCCAACCCACCCACCTGGAAGGATCCCATGATCTCTCCCATCCCCCACGCAGCAGTGGCCAAGCAGTGGCCCTCCGAGGCTGAAGGAAGCCATGCCTCCAAGGAGCAGGGTCTGGAAAGACCCCAAGAAGGGTTTCAGCAGAGCAGCGCTTTCTGAGGGCAGAGCTCTTTCCACCACCGCCTGCTGCAAATAACCCCTTTGACCCTCCCCCCTTAGGATGGGGTCAGCCTGATGTGCTGGAGCACAGGATTTTCTCCATTGGTCCAGAGCTGCGCTGTCCATGAGGAAGCTGCTAGCCTTATATGGCTATTTACATTTACATTTAAATTAATTCCAATACGATATAGTTAAAATTCCGTTCCTTAGTCACAGAAGCCACATCCCCAGTGCTCAACGGCCACAGGTGGCTAATGATTCCTCTGTGCAGACACAGAGTATCACCATCATCACAGAAAGTTCTACCGGACGGCATTAGTCTTGAGGTCCTTTTAACATCTCCTTCCTTCCAGTTATAAATCGAGGGTCCTGGCAGGTCTTGAAAGAAAGGCCAGGTATCATAACTGCCAGTAAAGCTCTAAGCCCACATATAGGTTTACAGAGCCACAGCCGTGCGGAAATGCACAGAGAGAAACAGAACCATTGACTGAGCTCGTCAGGAGTCAGGGACTGTGCCCCCTTCTCCACCCCTCCAGCCCTCCAGATGGGCAGTGCCCTCCCCGCCTCAGCCCTCCCCCTTCAGCCCTTCCCCAGCTGCCCTTCCTACAGGGTCCAGCCAGGACAGGTGTCGGCCAATACAGAGAGGCTTGAATTCAGAGAGCCTCCAGGGGGAGGGAGACCCAAGTTCTCCGCATCTCAGAACGCAGGCGGGAGGTTCTGATGCAGATGGTCCTCGACTGTGCCCTGCGCCCTTCCCAACCCCACATCCCCCCCTCCCCCCACCATCTTCCCTCTCCACCCTCTCCAGCAAAGCTTCTCCACAGAGTTCCCGCACATGTGATCCGTTTCTCATCTCTCATTCTCTTCTAAAATGTATTGGCTTTTTGAAAAATACAAAAGTAGCCCATGCTCATTGGACCAAAAAAAAAAAAAAAAAAAAAAAATCAAACAACGTAGAAACGTATAACGTGAAAAGTGAAATTCCTTCTCTCCTCACCACCCCCCACCACCCCAATCCTTAGGGAAGCAGCCTTTGGCAGTGTATCCTTCCAGATCCTTCTCTGTGCACCTGTAAACAGACAGACACAGGCCTGAATAGATTTTTGCATCCCGCAAAAACGGGACCCCGTTATACTTATGTTTTGCTTTTGCTTTGCTCATTCAGGAGCCTTTCAGGGCCTCCTTCCCGTCAGCCCACTGCCCACCCTAACTCACCCTGGTTTTACCAGTTGCAGAGAAATCCGTGACCCATCTACCCCATGGTCTGTTGTTAGCCTGTCTCCGATATCTGAGTCATTACACATTTTTCACTCTTGCAAATAACGCAGCCCAGGATGTTCTCACGAGTATGTGCTCGGCTCACGTGCAAGGCTTCCCCAGTCCCCTCATGACCCAGGCCTGTCCTGCCTCTGCTGTCATTCTGCCAAGACAAACTCCTGCCACACCCGGCTGTGAGCAGCAGGTTCCTAAGTCCAATGGACACCTTGAAGTCCTTTTTCCTACTCAGCCACTGGGCAGTTTCTCTCCAGAAGACACATCCTCTCTGCAAGACTACCTTCGTGGTCCCCAAGAAATCCCACCTCCCAGTATTTTTGCCCCTTCCCCTAAACCTGGGCTAAACCTGTGACCTGCTTTAACAAGGAGAACATGGGGTCACCAGTTCCGGGCCCAAACCTTCAGAAGGCCTGGCAGTTCCCACTTCTGCACTCCCGGGAAGGCCGCCACCACGTAGGGAGGCAGATTACCCTGGGACCGCCATACTCTGAGGGAGCCCAAGCTAACCACGTGGTGAGGCCACGTGGAAGGGAGCTAAGGCCCTGGACATATGACCCAAGTGGAATTCTTGGCCCCTTGCTGCTTGAGCCACCCCAACTATGCCACGTGGAGCCACAGACAAGCTGCCCCTGCCTGGTCCATCCCAAAGTGCATAATGTTAAGCAAATCGTACAACATAGTACTCTGTCCAGACCCTAAAGATTCAGCCACGTGTTCTTGCAGGATGCAGCTGCTGCTCAGACGTTGGTTTCTCAGGAGGAGGACGTGGGGGCCCGCAAAGGACGCCTCGTTCTCTTCATGCCCTAAGCAAAGGGAGTAGGTGGGCAAGAGAGCACCCCTGGCAATCCTGGGAGAATCTGTTGTGACCAGAAAGTCAGCAAACCGAAAGACCCTGAAGCTGAGACAGAAAACTTTGGCGCAGAGAGGTTAGGGAACTTGCCCAAGGTCACACAGCTAGTAAGAAGCTGACCTAGGGTATCCAGGCTCAGAATCTGTACCAGTGACCAAACATCAGTGTCTCCTAATACCTCAACCCACAGTAAGAATTACATTTTAGAATAGGCCTCCCTATATATGGATTTGAGTATAGATGTGTATGTAGATATACATAGACCTAGATTGATCTAGCTATCCATCTATTATCAATAGACATGAATATCCATGCCTACAAACTAAACACAAAGTTACACAAAGCAGTATTTCTTCTCACTTTGGTCATTGTTCTCTCTTGTTTTTATTCTTTTTTTTTTTTTTTTTTTAATGCTGGTCACTAAATTGATTTCATGAGCCACAAAGGGGATTATCACATATAGCTTAAGGGGGGAAAAAATCTCCTCTATAATGATTTAAGGCAGTTCTAAAACCAGATTAACCTGAATTTGAATCTTGCTGGAGCAAGATTCCACTTCCACACCGAGTGACTTTGGGCAAGGAGGGAGACTCCTTTCGAGCCTCAGTTTTTCCAGCAGTAAAATGGGGACGATCCCAGTACCTGCCTTACAATGGCGCTGTGAGAACTGAGTGGTAAGAACAGCGCCTGGCTCAGGGCCTGACCTACAGCAGATGGTTCAGCATGGGGTGCAGAATATACTGAGCACTTAGGAGCCCCATTGAGGCTACAGCCACAGAACACTGAAAACGAAGGCATGTGCCAAGAGCAACCGAGGCACCAGGCTCTTTGGAATTTCCAGGGCAAAGGAACAAGAAGGGAGTCCCCAGTGCCCGCTGAAAGGGCAACTTCATTCCTGGTCTGTAGTAGTTTTCTTACATC
Source organism: Leopardus geoffroyi (assembly GCF_018350155.1). Taxonomy (NCBI): domain Eukaryota; kingdom Metazoa; phylum Chordata; class Mammalia; order Carnivora; family Felidae; genus Leopardus; species Leopardus geoffroyi. The sequence goes on along the minus strand of NC_059335.1, from coordinate 28,579,569 downwards.
CTCTTTTTGCTTGTGAAGTCGCTGTAGATCACTGGGGGGGGGAGGGGGGGGAGAAGGGTAAAATAACAGAGTTTAGGTCAAAAACTGCCCTGTAACCGGGCTCCCTCGAGAAGCCAGGTGTGGACTGGCCGTGGCATCCCTCAGCAGCACCCCCAGACCCACTCAGGGGAGCTGCTGGAAGCCAAAGCCTCTGTGTGAGGGGCCTGCCAGCATGCGTGGCCTTCTGGAATTAGAAAAACATCCTTGGGCCTGAGTCCACTTGGGAGGCTCCGGTCTTCCCCAGCCCTTACCTGTGGCCTGAAGGCAACAGGGGCCCTTTATGCTCTGCCCCAGCCTCTCCAGGGCCCCAGAGCAGTACTCGAGGCCAGGGGCCCCAGGCAGCACACAGCAGGCCAGCCAATCAGCTCAGGAGGCCTCCCCCCTACCTCCCATCCAGCCAGAAAGGCGAGATCAACAAAAAAAATAAAATCAGGGCGCCTGGGTGGCTCAGTCGGTTAAGCATCCGACTCTTGGTTTCGGCTCAGGTCACGATCTCACAGTTTGTGAGTTCGAGCCCCACAGTGGGCTCCGTGCCGACAGTGCAGAGCCTGCTTGAGAGTCTCTCTCTCTCTCTCTCTCTCTCTCTCTCTCCCTCTCATGCTATACCCCTCCCCCGCTCCTTATTGGCCCACCACGGCCTGCTCTTTTCCGCATCACGTGCAGCGCACACGCGGGCGATCATCAGCAAGCGACACCGGAAAGCTGTAAGAGAAGAGACACCTGCTTTCCTTTCCCTGATTTGCCAAGAGGGACTAACTCATCTCGCTCTTAGAACAACTCCATGAGCTAGGAGCCAGGACTCTCCCCATCCCACGGATGTGAAAACTGAGGACCAGAGACGAGCCACCCGGCTGGGGAGACACGCAGCTAGGGCTCGGACCCAGAGAGTCTGATTCCGAAAGTCACACCTCCGACACCTATTCTGCGCACACGCCGGGCCTCAGCACAAAGGGGCCCGAACCGGACGGCGGGTCAAACGGAGGTCAGGAGAACCAAAGCAAGCTTGAAGTATGGACTAGAGCTGTCCACCAAGAGGCCCAAACCACATCTCTCTGTGCTCACCCCCACCTGCTCCTCCCAGAGCGTTCGGCCAAACCGAAACATACTGTCCCCGACTCCCCAGCACCCAGCCTTCGCTTGGGCTGCGCTCTCTGCTCGGACGCAGCCCGAATCCAACTCTGCAAGGCTGGACCCAAGACTTCCGTTTGCTGAGCCCACCTCTCTCCTGCACCATACGGGGGAACAACACGTGCAAAAGCTGCATGTAAAGCCTAAGACCTGTGCGTATACGCTATCACCAGGAACACACTTGTACCCCACGGACGTCTCATCTCACAGGCCAGGGCGCAACAGGCCAAATCTAGCTGCCCGGGCCCGTCCAAAGAAACTATTTTCTAAAAACGGTATTCGGTTGATGATAATCTCTTTCAATCAGAATGATTTCACATAAAAAGCGGGCACCTGGGTGGCTCGGTCGGTTAAGCACCCGACTCTTTACTTCAGCTCAGGTCGCGATCTCGCGGTTCCTGAGTCTGAGCCCCACATCAGGCTCTGTGCTGACAGTGCGGCGCCTTTTTGGGATTGTCTCCCTCCCTCTCTCTCTGCCTCTCCCCGCTTACGCTTGCTCTCTCTCCCTCTCTCCCTCTCTCTCTCTCAAAATAGATAAATAAACTTTAAAAAAAAGCCCAGATGGCTGGATTCTCTTCATGATCAGAAGGCAGGTCCAGGGCCACATTCCCACACCTTGGTCAGCAGGCTGGAGCTGAGGGGTGCTGCCCCCTTGAGACAGGACGGGTGCCCCCAGGGGCCACCAGCCCCCACCCCTCCCGCTGGTCTCCACCCAGCCTGCTGCGCTCATTAATATGACTTCTCTTCCCTTTTGAACTCTGACCCCTGCCCTCAGCCTCAAAATCCTTCAGAGCCCTCCTCACATGCCACCTCCTTCAAAAAGTCCTCCCCAAATCTCCAAAGCCCGGTGCCTCTTGATGGCCTTATAACTTGTACTGAGCACTTACTTACGTGCCAGGCAGTTAGAACCATTTTGCAGTTTGAGTCCCCACAAAAGCACCCTGTGGAGCAGGTACTTTTACCATCCCCGCTTTACAGATGAGGGAACTGAGGCCTGGAGTCGATTCTTCTATTGCTATCCCCAGCCCCGTCCATTCCCTGCCCTCCTCGACGCTGCTCTGTGCCCCCAGGAAGCCGACCCCCTTCGACCAGTTTGCTGAAGCGTCCTGCTCTCCTACTCCTGGTCCTCCAGCTGCTGGTGGCCTCCTCAAGGGCCCCCTGGATATCCTCTGAGAACCAAGTGTCATGCCTGAACCAATGCAGACATTCCAGAATCTCTCACTGAGCCCAGAAGATACAGTCACTTGACTCCTCTTTATCCCCCACGGTATTTTTACAACCGAGAACCGGTCTCCACATTCCTTCTTCCCCTGCATGAGCACTCCCCCACTTCTGTCCCGCTGGCCCCTCACTTAGGGGCCGCCACTTGCCTCCCCTCTAGACAAGGACTGAGGTCCATAACGTGGTTGAGAAGGCCCCCGGGCCCAGAAGGTGATCCCTCCTCAGCCAAATGAACTGCCCTCTAGACAACAAGGCTTTCTCACTCGCTGCTGGCCCATCTAGCAGACATTCTTAAACTATTACACGGCCCTTCCCCTTGCCTTGCTCTCCACCACCCCTTCCTCGATTCACCTCTGGGCCTAAATCACAGCTCCTCCAAGGCCACCTCTTACCCAAGGCCAGTTGGCGCTCCCTGCTCCAGACTCTCAGAGCCCCCAGAGCGTCCTCCAACACTCCGCTAACATTGTCTCCATTGTGCAGTATCCACCTTCCCAAACTATGAACCCATCTTACATGGGTACCGATGCAAAATCCAGAGGAAAATATCAGCAGGTCCAATGCAGCAACATTTTAAAACAGCAATGTCTCATGACGAAGAAAGATGGAGCTTAGGGATGCAAAGGAAGTTGAACACGAGGAAGTCTAGTGATGTAAATCACGCATCTGAATCATCTATCACATTAGCAAAGGATGAGAACGCCCCAAGAGCACTAGACAAAGTTCAATCATTATTCCCGGTTTCAAAAATATTAGCAAGCCAGGAGTTAAAGAAAGCTTTCTGAACTCAATACGCAGCAAACAGTTATTAAATAGTAAAGGGGATTCTAACCAATGCAATAAGATAAGAAAAACGGACGGGAGGCAAAGATGAACGTTTAGTTCCGCTCAACTCGAGGTTAGGTGAGGCGGGAACCGAGCCTTATGCTTCCTGGTTTCCACGACACCGTAAGCACACTCGAACACCTAGGGAATGAACGGCCACCCAGATTCACTCTGATCCCGAATCCATGTTCTCAAAGCACCCAGTACTCCTCCTGCGAGGTACGTATCACAACTTCAATTGTGTCATTTGTTTTTAAAACTATTTTCCTTTTCCTACTAGAGTATATACAGTCCATGAACCAAGTACCAGCTCTACTGGCAGAGCAAATGTATACCTGGCCTAAAATAGGTACTCAACATCTAAGGCATAGATGCAGGACCGACTTGAATAAAATGCATTCATAGTTGCTAAATAATAATAAATAATTTTATCCTACTTCTCAGCTGGAAAACCTGAGGCCTGGAGGAGGGAGGGGAGGCCACACCACTGCGAAGCCCCCTCCCACCACCCCCCAGGACCCCTGGGTCCTCTGAAAGGCAGCAGCCACACACAAGGCCACGCACACAGGGCGCCACCCACGTGGCTCCGCACGTATGGAAAGTGAAGCCCAGACCAATTCCTTGGAGCCCTCTAAACAAACTCACACCCGGGGCACGCCCGGGTAGGCAGAGCCGCCTTTCTGGGGCCAGGGATGACCCAAGGAGGGACCTGAGCTTTTCCTCGCAAAGCCCTGTGCCTGCTGCCCACATGGATAAAGGGCCCCCTCTGCTTCCCCGCGAAGTTATCAAAGAATTACTTATGTCTCTGGAAGTGCTTGTTTGGAAAAGGTTCTCCACCCCACCTGGGCTTGGCAGGAGGGGGCAGCATCATCAGGCCTGCCCTTCGGGGAGTGATCAGGCTTTTCCTCCAGCCCCTGAAGGCTCTCGGCCATTCTTCATGCGGAGAGTCTGAAGCCAGCCCTAAAGAGGCAGGCAGCCTCCCAGGATAAACGGAGCCCGGTGACATCAAAGATTCCAGATTAAACAACTGAGGCCTTCAGCTCTCTCTGGCGTTTCTTCCAGGATATTCTGGGCTCCTGCCTCAGTTCTCCCTCAGATGGAATGGCAGATATTTTGTTTGTGAGAGTCTGAATTTTTTCCTACCTCGGGGAGAGGGGGAGAGGAGGAGAGGGCGGAGGAGTGGGGAGGGGAGGGGGAGAGAGAGCGAGAGGAAGAGAAAGAATGTCTGTGAGAGACAAGAGCCACAAAAAGAACATGTGTGAGTGAAAAAGAAAAGGGAAGTCAGGGAGGCAGCCGGAAGCGCCTGCTTTGGAATCCAACAAGCGACCTAAAAATTCCAAAAGTTTCTAAATCGAAGCACACTGGAAACTCACAGCCAGCAAGTGAGACTATAAGCACCCTCCAAGCTAGTACTTGTCGGGGGCGGGGGGGGGGGGTGCCTGGCTCACCAGAGGTAGCAGATCTCTTCTTGGCCAGGGCACTGGCCCCTTGACCACAGGGTTCCTCGGCACTCCCTTTCCGCAGACACATCTGGTAAACCAAGGCAAGGGACCCTCTACCCTCAGGCACAGGCTCACAACCGTTCTCTGGGATTGGCTTGTCCCTGGCTCTTGTCCCCTAGCCCGTGGGGTGCCTCTCTCTGCCTTGAGCAGCCAATCCAATCCCACCCCTCAGGTCCCCTCTATCCCCCCACAACTGGGCTTCTGGCCCTACAGGCGCCCCTCCTCTCCCCTCAGGGTAGCAGGGGCAATGAATCCATCCAAACAGCTGGAGTAAAGCCCCCAAGTCCCCACGTCCATGACGATCCAATTAATCACATCTAAGGGGCAAGCTAATGGCTGGCGGGGGGCACACTGACTACCCACCCGGTCCCACCCCACATACCTGTCCAGGGGGGCAGGTGGCTCAAACATGCCAAGAGCCACTCACACAGAGAGCTCTTCAGAAAGACTGAGCACCAGGAGAGATCTGTAGTCCCCACAGGCTGCGAGCCCCTTGGGGTCCACCATCCCAACCCAAACACCACCCAGTTCTCAGGGACAATAGCAAGCCCGGGGCCTCGGTCGGCTACTCCTTGTGCGAAAACCAACCTGCCGCTCTCACACCCTCTTCCTCACGGCCTTTCCGGTCTCTGCTTGAATGTCACTCACACAGCTTCTCCCAAGGCCTGCTGCCTGTTAATTTGGCTGTTTATGTGTGGATTCTTTTTGTCTCCTCTCTTAGACTAGAAGCCACAGGAGGACAGGTGCCATATCTCTTTTCTGTGCCACTATGTCCTCGATGCCTGGTACAGCTAGGGAGTTAATAATAACAATCCATTATTAATCATAATTAATAGCTGACGTCCTGAAGGAGGGGCTCTTCCTGAATTCAAGGAAACAGAACACGCACCGGCCTGGCCCAGGGGAACTTTCTTCTCAAAGAAGAAGAGTTTTGAAGGCAGGATGAGACGCTCCTCGAAGTCTCCCAGAGACCACATCACAGAGATTCGTTTAAGCCTTCAGAGTATGACGCCCTTGCCCACCCCCGGCACCACCCTGAGGGACCCAAGCCCTACTGGAAACCAGAAGCCCCCCCCCCCAGCACCCTGCCCAGTTCAGACTTCCCCAGTCTCTCCTCCCTGCTCCCCAGGGGTAAAGAAAGCTGCCAGGTGGGGCTCTGAACTCCCGGTTGCCACAGACAGAGGAGACCCTCCATGGAGAACCCAAAGATGCCAGCAAGTGGAGGCCCAGAGGCCTCCACCAGCCTCAAAGCAAATCATCTTTTAATTCTGAAACACCAAATATTTAATTTATGCTTTACCTCAAATGTCAAGTGTACCTCCCGGCACATAGCTTTGAAACCACGTAAGGAGGCCTAACGCTTTCCATATGGTGAAGACATGGGGCCTTTTAATTGTGCCAACTGGTATCATTCAAGGGTAATTCCCCTGGAATCCGGCAACTCGGGCAGCAGCTGGGCCAGGAGCCAGCCTCCAACCCCATCACCCATCCGCACACGTCCCCGCGGGCTCCAGCCCGGCCTGCACCCTCCCAATCGTCCCCCAATATCAAAATGCACTAGGCGCCCCCTAATCAAATTACCAGCCCTCCTGGCAGCCACCTTCGATCCAGAGGCAGGCCGACCGGCACCACGGCTCTCAGCCGGCTTCTTCAGGCAGTTTTGCCATAAAAGAACAAAAGGGCCACATGGGGGGCGGTGGGGGCAGGTGGGGAGGGGACCGCCTTAAATCTGGTCATCCACACTCACGTATGCTCTCGCATGTACACGCCGCGGGAGCAGATTCTGCTTTTCCAGGTGTTTTCCTATCAGGCTCTCTGGGTCCATTAAGCTGTTCCATCCACCTACCGAGCTTTTTTACTTCGCTCATTATATTATATTACATTTTCCAGACCCAGTAGTTCCAATTGGTTCTCTTTTGTAACCGCCTGTTGTAGCTTCATGTTTCACTATCCTTCTTTATCTCTTTGAGGTTATGCTTATGTAAATTTCTAATTGGTTAGCACATTGTTGTCTGGCATATAAACTGTTCGCTTTGTTGTTCTTCACTCGTAACGTGGACACCTCCCATTTCTCATTGCTTTTCTCCTCTGAGCTCCAGTTTCCTTGAAGTTTGTCATGTACCCACGGAAAGAGCAGAAGCCCCGGCCTTAGCCTGTGTCCCTCCAAGTGCTTCTATACGGTATGGCCGGGCAGGGGAGGTGGGAAACCTCTGGATTTGTAATCTGGGCTCCCGTCCCCACCCCCACCGGAGCCTCAGCAAACCTCCCGGTACCTTTCTCCCTTTTGAGCTCTTTGAGGAGTCATCTGCCATAACCCTGCCAGGGATGGGAATGTTATTATACCCATTTTGCAGATGAGCTTAGGTAAAATGGCTTATACAAGGTGACCAGCTCTGGTGGCAGAGCTTGACCTCATTTATTTTTGTATTCAGGAGGTCAGGCTTAGGTTGGTGCCAGCGAGGTCATCCTCTCACATCCCAGGACCTTGCATGCAACCAGGACCCACCCTGAACATTTACTAAGCTACTCAGACCCGGTCAGGGAGGAAGACGGCAAGCAGGGGCCCCTTCCGCCTGCCCCACAGCCTGCCTCTTCCCAAAGTACTCAGCAGCGGGTCAGCATGCCATCTCTCCAGACGTGAAGTGTGGCGCCCTTGGGGCACATGGTCCAGCACAGGGCTTTACCACATGTGGCCTCTGTGGTCTAGACAGTGCTCCAGAAAGGGAGAAAGACAGAGTCCACACAAGCTGGCTGGCAACTTTATAGGGTTATAAGGAGGAGTAAGATAATGTAAGCAAAGTACTTGACATACACGTGGCACTTAATAAATAGTTCTCATCGCAATAATAATAATGCTACTTGGATGAACCACTAATATGTTTCCAGCCACTCTGGTGAAAGGCCATGTGAAGGAGTGAAGACAGAGGCCACCACCAAGCCGGGCCTGGAGCTGGTGGGGGGACCTCTGACAGCCCCTGGAATCCGGCAGACTCTGGAGCCCACACCCTACCTCCCGCCGCGCTAATGGAAGAACGCTTTCTGTGCCACTGGGAATCATGGGAGTTAAACTGGACAGAAGGTTGCTCACTGCTGTCTTACTTACCATTTCTCGGTGTTTCCCAAACTCTGAGCATCCTGTTTCCACAGTCACGACTTTGACCACTTGTACTTAATATTTTTCCCGGAATCAACTTTCACCGCTCTCTTTCAATTTAGCTTCATCCTAAGCGATAATATCCGTGAAATCGGGGGTTTGATGTCCTAGTTACTACCTTTCCTGGGAAAAGCAGCGCTTCACTATTAAGATAACAAACACTCCTCGAGGCACCACCTGAAATCATTGCACAGGCCCCCACCATGCAGGCCTACACGTTTGGGCTTACCCTGACCTCTCCCAGGGTGGGCTCCCCAGCCCCCGCTCTGCAGATGCGGTGGCTGGGCCAGGGACTGGTAGGAACACAGGTGTCTGGACCCTAGTCACCAAAGCATAACTCCCAAAGAAGCAGAGGCTTCCTCCCCTTAATATCCTGGATGGCGGGGCCCACCCTCCGCCACCACTAACATATGTCACGCTGATGGCTCTGTGTCTCACATCTTCAAAAGTGCTTTGAACAAACATTAATGACCCCTCAGTGTTTCTCCGAGAGAGGGGGGCGAGGAAGGGAGGGGGCAAGCACCACCCCCACGCTGTCCTCAGCTGGGGGAAGAAACCAGGCAACAAAATTCCGTGACTTCACCAAAGCCACAGACTTAAGCTGGGGCCCCTTCCCCACCCTCCCTCATTTCCCCCAATGGCAACTTTTACTGGCTCACATTCCTCTTGCTGGGAACACTACTATTTAATTAAAAACGACAGACTTTTGTTTTCCTCTCCTTCCTTCCTCCTCCCTCCCATCCTCCAGGACTGGATGCCAAGGAGACCCACCAAAAACATGCGGGTAACATTTGTTATGGCTTTGAAGATAAAAGTCAATTGAAGTAAGCCCTCGCTGTATTTCAAGTTTCCCCTAAAGCATGGAGCAAGCTGCCTGGCAGTTGAGGAAAGGAAAAAAAAAAAAAGGTGGGGGGGGGGGGACTGCAAATAAATGTCATTCTGCAGGAATACTTTGTAAAAATAAACAGGCTGAAAAAACCCAAAACTTGATTAATGGAAATCCACTCAGTTGGCCTCTGTCTTGAGCTACAAATGCATTTGTTCATAGGGCTAAATCGGATCATTTTCACTGGGCTTTAAATAAGTAAGTAGATCAAAAACTATAAACGCTGGGGGAAGAAAGGGAAGTTTGTGGCTCTGTTTCTCAAGGGCCCCAACCGCAGTGCCCCCCACCCACCAAGTTTTGACCTTTCCTAGGGGAGAGCAGCTCCAATTCCAGCCCAGCCAACAGACGAAGAAAAATGGTGCAGAGAAAGCCCCCAGCTAAAGCGAGCCACCGGAGGAGGAGGCGGGGGCTTCTCCCAGACCCAGAGGTTACTTCATACAAGAAGTATGACAAGAGTCGACTTTATCCACAGACTCACCTCCCAACACCGGCCCCCTGCGACGGGGCTGCTGCAAAGAGCCCAGGTGCCACCGCCCGGAAACACACGCACACCTCCAAAGACTCCCCAGGCCCCTCCCTAGCCCATGGACGAGACCAAAGAACTAACCAGACCTGAGACTCAGTCTGTTCCCCCTCTAAGTTAAAAAAAAAAAAAAAAAAAATTAAATGTCACATCAAAAAGTTGATTGATCCTTTGATCCTTGGCTTGCTCGAGTTCCACGCAGACCATCTGAAAGCTCCGTGCAGAGTTCCAGAGCTCACAGGACATCTGTGAACACCAGTCCCAGGCCAGGAGCTGGGGCCTGACTCACTCGCTCCCCTGTCACGTCTACTGCTCCCCCAGGAACAACTCCAGCCTCGGGGACCTACTGGGGCAAGGCCCGGGCTGCAGTGGAATGAGACCCTCTCTCTTCCTGTGGGCCAAATGACGGGGTCTCAGTGCCCCCCAAACCTACCTACCAGGTCTCAGTGCCCCCCAAACTCTGCCACCCAGATCACAGCCCTTTCTACTGGGGTTCCTGGGCAGATGGTACTGATGAACGCCACAGACACTTGGAACACATTTGGAGGCCACCACAGTCCTGCCCTCCACCCAGACACCCCTCCTTCATGCCTTCCCTGCCTTACTAGCCACCCCCCTCCAGATCCACCTTTGAATGCTGGCGCAGAAACAAGGTAAGAAGTCAGAGCAGGCCCCCAAGTCCCTCCAGCGCAGACAAGATTCCCCACAGACTGGACCTGTACCACCTCGTCACCTAGGATCTTCCCCCCAAACAGCCCTCTTTCCCCAGCTGGGCAGGAGACTGCATCACCTGTGCCACCTCTAAGGTTCCCCAAGACATGGGGGTACAGGGTCATGTTAGGGGGACAGGGGCAGCTGAGAAGGGGCTTCTGGACTTAAGCTGTGCCAAGAGGGTGCTAAAAGTTGGGGTGGGTGGGTAAGCAGGCCCGTCTCTGAAGTTGAAAGGAGGGTAGGAGGGGATCGTACCCGGGTTCCTCTGCCAACGGTGCCCGCCGCCCGCAGCTGTCTGGGCCCAGAACTGCCGCCGGGGCAGCGCTGCCTCCCGATCCACTCCTCGATGCCTTTCCGAGCCCAGGCGGCGCTCACGGCGAAGCTGTCACCTGGGGCGGGGAAGACACGAAGCCCCCTGAGTCTGGCCCCTGGGCGAAAAGTTACCCGAGAGAGCAGGGCGAGTGGGCGCGGCAGAGGCAGCGAGGGCCAGGAGGGAGTTGAGAGCCAGGACACAATCCGAGAAAGGGACGCAGGTAATCAGGAGAAAGGGGTCCAGCGAAGCCCCAGGAGCAGGGACCTAACGGGGTGCGCGAAGGGGGAGCAGCACCCCGGAGGAAGGGTCTGAGGATCAGAAGAGCGAGCGCTGGAGGCCGCGACTGCGGAGGAGAGGGGTGAGGATCAGAAGATGGGTGCAATGAGCACAGGATGAGGGGAAGAGGGAAACGGAGGGTGAGGAGAGGGAAGCAGCGCGCGCAAGAGCCCAGATCTCGGGGGAAGGGGCTGAGGGCCGGAAAGAGAGGGGGCAGAATCTTGGGGGAAGGGGCTTAGGAGTCTGAAGAGGGGGCGCAGCGAGCGCGGAGGGCGGGGACGGCGAGAGAAGGGCTTGGGGGTCAGAAGAGAGAGCACAGGACGGAGAGGAGCGGGTGGATGGAACAGAAAGGGGGGGGGGGGGGGCAAGAAGGCTGCTCCCGGAGCGGGTCTGTGGAACTGGTGGCCGGAGTAGGGGGTGGGGGTGGCCCTGGTAATAAGATCCCGCGAGCTAGGCCATTCCGCCGCGGTCCGCGGTGCTTCCCCGTCCATCCCCCCGGTCGGTGCCCCGCGCGCCCCTACCTTCCGGGCTCTCCCTGCGCTTGCACACGGCGGCTGCAGGCACATCGCGCGCGGCGGCGGCGGCGGCGGGAGCCGGAAAGAAAGGAGAGGCAGAGAGTTAGCAATCGCGGGGGCGAGGACGGCCGGGGCCAGGGGGCCGGCGCGCGGGCGGGGACACTGACCCGGCTTGGAGTGAAGTTTCCCCATGCTGGGGGCGCGGCGGGCGGGGGCGTCCCTAAGCCATGCGCCCAGTCCGCGGGGCCGGCGGCTCGCCGCGCCTCGCCTCGCTCTCCTCCTCCTGGAGAAACCCGGAGCCGAGCCGAGCCCGAGGCGGCGCCGGGACGCGCTCTTGCCGCCGTCGCCGCGGCCCGACTGACGCCCGGGCGCGCCGAGCCCCCAGCCCGCCGCCGCGGCCCGCACCTCCCCGCGCGCCCATTGGCCGGGCGCGGCGCATCAAAGGCGAGGCGGGCCGCGGAGGGGGCGGGCGGGGGACGGGCGGGGGGCGGGCGGGGGGCGGGGCTGTAGGGCAGGGCGGGGCCAGGCGCCGCCGGGCGGACACAGCGCCCCCCTCCAGGCTGCGGTCTTCAGCCCCGCGCGGGGAGCTGGAGGGCCGTGGGGGCCGGGGGGCCAGGGGGCGAGGGGGCGAGGAGGTCGGGACCCGGGACCCGAGAAGCGAGGACTCGGGACCGGAGTAGGGGGCGGGCCTCTGGCCAGCAGGCGTATTGGGACAGACACCCTCTTGGGTCCTGCCTTCTCCAGAACCACCGCTCCACTAACAGTACTGCGCCTTCCCTCCGCTCTATTTTTCCTGGAGGAGGGCAGGGCAGGACTCGGCGGCTCCAATTTACGGGTGATGAAACTGAGGTCGGAAAAGGAGACGCTGCTGGGGCGCTAAGGGTCTGCTGCGAGCCTGCTTCGCGGCCCCTTCCCAGTCTTCCCACGACCTGACTTTTGCAGAAAGGATTCGCTTATTACCCATGTCTCCCCCTCCCTCCGCCCCTCTGTAAGTTTTGATTTGGGAGTCCAAGAGGAGCCCCACCGCGCCTGAGCCTACTGTGAGCCCGGCCCACTCCTGGCGGCTACAAGTGTCCGAAAGCCACGAGTTGCCAGCCAATCACTCGGATGTCTCATACCCGTGCCCGTGGGTGCCCTCCTGGGGTCGAGGCGCGCTGCCAGCTGCGCGGCCCGGAAGGGGGTAACCGCTGGGCCTTTGATCTTCCTTGGTTTCCGCTCCCCGCTGCAGTTCGCCAGACCCATGGGCTTGTTTGTTTTGTCTGGGGAAGTTTCTGCGGAGGGGAGGGAGACATCAAGGGGTTCCACCCCACCTTTGTGGCTGTCAGGGAGAATGGCTGCTCTACTGGGGACACGGTGGGCCTGTCAAGTTGGGCCTGGTACCCGTCAGCCTGGGCATGGGGAAAGAAAACCCTGTGCGAAGAGTGAGAAGACCAGCTCTGCCCCCGGGACTGAGCTCTCTGCGTGAGCCTCAGTTTTCAGGTCTGTAAAATGGAGGCTCAAGTCTACCCTTTTTGCCAACTCCTTACAGCGGCATTGCCCAAGAAAGATAATGTGAGCAACATGTGTAAAGCTAAATTTTCCAGTAGCCGCATTTTTTTTTTTAAATAAAAAGAAACAGGGATTAAGAGTAGCGCATTATCGCGAAGAGCACTGAGTTACGTGTAGAATTGTTGACTCCTGGGGTGCCTGGGTGGCGCAGTCGGTTAAGCATCCGACTTCAGCCAGGTCACGATCTCGCGGTCCGTGAGTTCGAGCCCCGCGTCCGGCTCTGGGCTGATGGCTCGGAGCCTGGAGCCTGTTTCCAATTCTGTGTCTCCCGCTCTCTCTGCCCCTCCCCCATTCATGCTCTGTCTCTCTCTATCCCAAAAATAAATAAAAAACGTTGAAAAAAAAAAAAAAGAATAATTGTTGACTTCTACCTACACCTGAAGCTAATATAGCACTGTATGTTAATTATACTAGCAGAAAAAATTAAAATAAAAGTAATTTTTTTAAATTTTTTTAATGTTTATTTATTTTTGACAGAGAGAGAGAGACAGAGCATGAGCAGAGGAGGGGCAGAGAGAGAGGGAGACACAGAATCCGAAGCAGGCTCCAGGCTCCCAGAGGTCAGCACAGAGCCCGACCCAGGGCTCGAACTCACAGACCGTGAGATCATGACCTAAGCCGAAGTCGGACGCTCAACCGACTGAGCCACCCAGGCGCCCCTAAATTTTTATTTTGGATAGAGAGAGACAGAATGCAAGCAGGGGAGGGGCAGAGAGAGGGAGACACAGAATCTAAAGCAGGCTCCAGGCTCTGAGCTGTCAGCACAGAGCCCTACACGGGCCTTGAACTCAGGAACCCTGAGATCATGACCTGGGCCGAAGTTGGCCACTTAACCAACTAAGCCACCCAGACGCCCCTAACAAAAATTTTTTTATGTTTATTTATTTTTGAGAGAGAGAGAGACAGAGTGTGAGAGAGCATGAGCAGGGGAGAGGCGGAAAGAGAGGGAGACACAGAATCTGAAGCAGGCTCCAGGGTCCCAGCTGTCAGCACAGAGCCCCATCACAGGGGTTTGAACTCACAAACCTGGAGATCATGACTTGAGCTGAAGTGTGGTGCTTAACTGACTGAGCCACCCAAGTGACCCAAAAGTAAAAATTTTTAGAAGCTTGCAAGAACACTAAAAGAAAAAATATATAGGCCATATTACTCATCAACACAGAAGAAAGCAAAAAGAAACATGAGATTAATAATATATTTTATTTAACCTAACATACCAAAAATATTATAATTTCAACATATAATGAGATATTTTACATTCCTTCTTTTGCGCTAACTGCTTGAAATCTGGTGTGTATTTTACACTTAGAGCGCATCTCCTCCCAGACTAGCCACATTGCAAGAGATCAATGGCCACGTGTGGCTGGTGGCTACTGCATTGGGCGTCATAGCCCCAGAGCATCTACATGTCACAAAAGGACATTGGGAACGGCACGGGCCTCCAGAGTCATAAATTTCTTCACCCACCAATGTCTTACTTCTATCCTCCAAATCCGTCCTCTTTGGTGAAAATGAAGGCTCATCTTATAAGCAGGTACATTAATGCTGTTAGCAGGCTGGTTTCATTTGAGGAGTCCTGGGAGTCCCCAAAGTAATGTTTTTGCCATTTTATATTGCACTTCTTTACCCAGGACCTACCATATGCCAGCCATCATCCTGAGTCAGGCATAGCCCTCAGAACCACAACTGTCTGATGCAGGCTTGTACTTGCTTTAAAAAGAAAGGAAGCCATTAGGCTCAGAGAGGTGAAGTCACTTGTCCAAGTTCACACAGCTAGCCGGTGGCCTGGTGAGGACTGAACCGAAGCCTGTAGATTCCATTGGCCGGGCTGTTTTCTCTATACGAGCCTGCCCCAACACAGTCTAAGCCTCACATTCATTAGAGAGAGTCCCCCATCTGGAGACCCATTCTGATGATGTAGCAGCTCTGTGACAAACAAACCCTGTTTTAGGCACTTACGATCCATCGCGGAACAAAACAATCCCCAGCTCCCACTCTACCGAGAGGAAGTGAGACAAGAAACAATAAACTTAACAAACAGGAACATAGTGCATGCACTAAGTCAGAAGGTGACATGCCAGCTATGCAGCAGCTCTCCACTGAGGGCAATTTGCCCCCCACGGGACATTTGCTAGGACACCTAGCAAACAGAGAGTCGCCACTAAACATCCAACGATGCACAGGACAGCCCTCACGACAAAAAAATTATCCAGCCCCAAATGTCAATATTGCCGAAGTGAGGACTCCCCCGACCCACCCAGCAATAGGCAAGTAAAAAAGCAGAGCAGGAGAAGGGGAGTCAGGAGCAGGAGGGAGGTGGGGGTTTTGAGGGTCTGATTCAGAGCAGGAGCCCTCCTGTGAACCCCCTCCAGAGGAAACGGAATTCTACTGGGGTCGCTCTTGGTCTCTCTCATCGCCACCCCCCACCGGTGCCAGGGTGCATCTAAATCAAAGCAAAAGTCTGCGCGTTCTTTCTCACAGTGCTCAAAAAGTTGGTTACTTCCTTAAACCGGTCATGGCTTTCTTCTTTCATGAGAAAAAAGTATCCCCTGTTCCCCTTGGGAATTTCTTTTTACAGTTCAAAAAGAGATAAAAGCAAGAACTAAAACTCCACAGTTACCAGTTTGAGTCTTGGGGGAAGTAAATCCCAAATGTCCAGCCCAGACACAAAGGGCCCCCTCCACCTTCAGCCTGGCCCTTCCCAGCCGGGCAGGCGCCGGGGACCTGGCTGCCATTGGAATCGTGACACCACCACCCCCACCAACCTGGCCCCGGGGCGAGAAACCAGAGAGGTGGGCCATGCGCTGAAATCTTAGCCTGTCCAGGACTCCGAGGAGGGGCTCCCCAGGGGGCCACGGACCCACCGTCCACCTGGGGTGGCTATTTGGCCTCTGCTGGCTCCCCGCCCCACGACTCACTGTCTTTTTATGTGTTTTAATAATTTATCTGGCCCACTTCTTGGGCTGAATACTTACAGTGACACATCTTTTTCTTTGAAGATTTCCCATCCTTTGGGGGAGGAGAATGAGAAAGGATGGGAAGGAAGAGATAAGAGAGAGAGATTATAACAGAAACGGGTTTCATGGGGCTTGAGATTTAGCAAGGCTGGTTTAGGTGAAATCTGTTAGATGTCGAGCTGGGAGGTTTTTTTTTTTTTTTCCCCTTTTGAAAACCACATCACCCTGGTGGGTCACCCCCACGCTTGTCCCCAGGTTAAAGCACTGGCTCCCTTCAAATGCCACCTCCTAGAAGTAGCCCTCCTTGACTTCCCAACCTGAAGAGCTCTGAATAGCCAAGGTCCCCTCCCTTGCCTCTCGGTTTGGCACTCCTTATTTTTTTAATGATGGCACTAAATTTTCCTCCCAGAGTCTAGGCTCTTTAAAGGAGGGGGTTTGCCCGACTGGCGTCTCTAGATGCAGTACCCAGCACTGCCCATAGGAGGCGCTCTAGATGGAATGAGAAGAACCCACTGAGCCCCACCTCCACTCTCCCCCTTCCAGGGTATGCTGTCAATGAGAAGGTAGGACACTGCCAGGAATATGCCCTGGGATACACTCAAGAGAAAATGAATGCCCAACTCCGCCGGCTCCCCCCCACGCCCGGTCCCTGGGCTGCTTCATCCCGCCCTCCCGCAGTGAGATCGGGCATTGCTAAGTGGCCTGCAAACCCCGTTTGCGTAAGGAAGGGAGAGGTGAACCGGTCTGCACGAGAAAGTCGCACGAATTTTGGAGATGGCCACGAGGAAAGGGAAGGAAAGCATGTCACGGGAACCAAGGAGCACGAGAGAAGGGCAATAAATAGGGGCCAAAGGAGGGGCAGTCCGGTGAGGAGGGGCCGGCCAATTAATGTTCAGGACAGTGAGGTATAACGTGAGATCGGCAGGCGTCACCTGCTCAGCTCTATGGTGGGATGGCCCTCGGTCGCTTCCAACCTGGACAAAACCCTAATCACGTCTCTGAATTAGTGGCACAGGACAGAATGAAGGAACGGGCCCAACATCGATCATCATAGGGCAACGGGTCACACAGGTCGTCGGCAGAGTGGAAGTGTTCATCCGGGGGAAGGAGGGGAGCCGGGCGCAGCCAGGAGGAACGCGGCCCCAGCGTCAGTCCTTGGAGATGAGGTAAAGGAGGCTGGGCTTCCCCCAGAACGAGGGGTGAAGTCCCCAAGCCACTCGATTCAAGTCGTACAGGAAAGAGGCTCCAAAGACAGCTACTCGAGCCTAAATATTAGCTGAACTGAACTGGATTTTTGTGCCACCAGCCTCTCCCGGGTCCCGGGTGTTTCACCAAGTTCAGAGCAAGGACTTCCCAGAAGGGAAGGAGAGAGGGAGGAGCGTGCCTGGCCTCAGCATGCTGCTCCTTGGTGAGGTCCTGCCCTCCTCCAATCCCTGCCTCTCAGCCCTTCTTCCGCATCTCTGTGAAGCCCTCCCAGTTGCCCTACCTGTGTGTCTACTTCCAGACTTCTTTCCACAAAAGGGAGAAAGAGGGGCGCCTGGGTGGCTCAGTCGGTTGAGCGTCTGACTTCAGCTCAGGTCATGATCTCACGGTCTGTGAGTTCAAGCCCCACGTCGGGCTCTGTGCTGACGGCTCAGAGCCTGGAGCCTGCTTCGGATTCTGTGTCTCCTTCTCTCTCTCTGCCCCTCCCCCGCTCATGCTCTGTCTCTCTCTGTCAAAAATAAATAAACATTTAAAAAAAAAAAAAGGGAGAAAGAAACTTCCACCTTCCCAAGCCTTTGTTTTTCAGTCACATGCTGTCAGTCTGGGGCCTAATCACCATACTCCGTCTGTATGTCTATAAAATAGAAGAAAGGATCCGGCCAATCAGCATTTCCCAAAGCAGGTCCCATGGAGAACACCAGAATTGTGAGATGCTATCCTTATGTGAAAGAAAGGTCTCCATGTGAAATTTTGGGCAGCCCTGGCCTAGCCACGGGGAGATAAGTTCCTTTTCTGCAGGACCTGTCAGAACCTTCAGTAAGCAACGGAGTTTTGTCCTTCTTCAAGAGGACGACATCACAAGCAGTGTTTTTCAAACTCACTTAACTGGGGAACCCTTTATTGGAAGCTTGATTGCAAACAAATGTTCGTGGAACACACATTGGAAAATGCCAGACTAGACGGCTTCTAAGAATCTTCCCAATCTGAGATCCCAAGTCCTAATCCAGGGGCCTAGCCTACGAGGGTGGCAGGAAGGAAACTCAGTGAGGACAGAGCCGGCGTGGGAAGGCCCCCTGAAGGTATGCACCCGCGTGTGTCTACGGCGGGCACTTAGCGTGTCTCAGGACGTGTTCGCCCGCCTCTAGGCCTCTGGGCAGTTGGACACCCCTGTGCACGAGGCTCCACGGCCACAGTGTGAGGCAAGAAGGAAGAGGGTCACTACAGGGAAGTTCATGGCCAGCTGGCCTCACCGGCCCTCTCTCCCTCCTCCTCTTTCCCTTCCCCTCCCCTTCCTCCTCCTCCTCCTCCATGGCCTCCACCACCACCAGAATCTTCTCCATCCATCCCACAGAGCGCAGCTTCAGGGGGGCCCTGCTGCCATGTTGGTACCCCGTGGCCCCTTCACTCCTTGGCCACAGCTGGTTGGACGCCTGACTCATGAGCCAGGATCTCTTTGCAGAATTTGAAGTGAGAGGCCCAGGGCCTGTGGTCGGCATGCTGTCGGTCTCCAAAACCGAAGGGCTCCATAGCCCCGGGGCCTGCAGCAGCTCCTTGGGGCCCACGTGAGCCAAGGAACAAGCAAAAAGAAGCAGGAGCAGAGAGAAGCAGAGACAGCAAACCAGGTGGAGAGAGCCACGCGACAGACTGTCTCAGTCCCCGAGACTGCCTATCCCCAGCTCTTAACCTTGTTACTTCTGCCTGCGTGTTCTGACCTTGGGTCCCTGACAGGCCCTTGGCCCCCCTTTCTCAGGGGGCTAGAGAGGAGGCTTCCTTGGAATTTAACATGCAGACGAATCCCCTGAGATGCTGTTAAAATGCAGTCTGGGGTGGGACCTGAGAATCTGCATTTCTAACAATCTCCCAGATCCGACTGCTGCCGCTGGTCTGTAGACCACCTTTGAAGCCCAGGAAAGCCATGCCTTCGCAGCAGCTGCGAGGGTTTATAACTTGCTTCTTCTCTGAGGAAGTAGCAGGACTTGGAGAAGGAGGGACAGAAGTCAGGGAGGGGGGACCCGAGAAATAAACGTGTTTCTCTTTTACTAATTAAGTCATTCCACAAAGATGTGAAGCAGGCCTAATTTATACCAGGCTCTTATGTTAAGAAAACAGACAAAAATAAGTCAGTGAAATAAATGGTGTGTCTATGGGGGAAAAAAATCAAGTGGGAAAGAGGGAGAAGAAATACCAAGGAAGGGTTTGCAATCTTAGGTGGGGGGGGGGGGGTCAGAGAGTAGTCTTTGAGTGAAGACTTGGAAATGAAGAAAGGAGCTATAAGGATGCATAAGGATACTGGAGGGAAAGCAGATCCAGGCAGGGAACAGCTAGTGCAAAGGTCCTGAGGCAGGGACATAATGTGAATGTTTTGGGTACAAGGTGGGCTGTGGCTCCGAAGCATGGGGGTGTGGGGATGGGATGTTCAAGGGGGAGGGGAAGCTGAGCTTGCCAGGTGGGAAGGCTCATCCTGAGAACTTTGTGGGCCTTGCCAAGGGCTTCAGCTTTACTCGAGGGAGAGGGGGTCAACAGAGAATTGTGACCTGGAGTGCCCGGGCTACCATGCTTCAAGCAGAATGTGGATTAGGGGGTGGCAGCATGAGGCCTGGCAGAAGCAAGGAGACCAGTGACAAGGTGACTGCAGCAACGCTGTTGTGACATGATGGTGGCTTACACCTGAGTGATAGCAGCCGAGGAGGTGAGACGGAGGATATGACTGTATTTGGAAGCCAGAGGCAATGAGGTTAGCTAATACAGTGGACACGGGGGTGGGGGAGAGAAAGAGGAGTTGTGTAAGATGCCAGAGCTCCTGTTCTGATCCCTGGGAAGGAGGGAGCCTGCAGATAGAGCTGTGCGCAGGGCAGGGAACCCCGGGGGCTCCGTCTGAGCAGCTACTTGGAAGAGGCCTGTTGCACAGCCAAGCAGCGAGGTCAAGTAGGCAGGTGGATCCAAGAGCCTAGGGTTCAGAAGCAAGCTGCAGGCTAGAGAGATACACCTGGGCATCACGAGCATCTACAAGCAATTTAAAGCCTGACATTGGACGTGATCCCCTGGGGAGGGAGTGGAGACAGAGAACAGAATAGAACCCTGGGACCCTGCCAAGTCTAAGGGTCAGCAAGTGTCTTCTTAGAATCTCAGCACCCCCGCGACCTCTTGGACTCCATTCGGTCCTCGTGGGTTCCCCTCCTAGAGAAACCCCCTCTCTTCTCGGTAATCCTTCTCGTACCTGGTCACCACCACCTGCACCGCCCCCCAGGCTGGCAGATTCCTGGCTCAGCAGCTGAACTCTCAAAGTACTTCTTTGTTCCAACCAGCCCTAGAGATAAACGAGACAATGTGTGTGAAACGCTTAGGGCCTCCAGCGCAGGACCCTGGTGGATGCCAGCTCTCCCTGATGCCCTGGTCACAGCAGAGAAGCCGGCTCTCTGCGTGGGGGCCTGAGCCTGAGTTCGTCGGGTCTGTGCCGGCCTCACCTCTCCATGCCTGGCCCACAGTACGGGCTTTAGAAATGTTGGGGCGCCTGGGTGGCTCAGGCGTTTAAGCGTCCGACGTGGGCTCAGGTCATGATCTCCCAGTTCGTGGGTTCGAGCCCCACTTCAGGTTCTGTGCTGACAGCTTGGAGCCTGGAGCCTGCTTCGGATTTTGTGTCTCCCTCTCTCTCTTCCCCTCCCTGAGTTGTGCTCTCTGTCTCTCTCTCTCTCTCTCTCTCTCTCTCAGAAATAAGCAAACATAAGGGAGCCGGGGTGGCTCAGTCAGGTAAGCATCTAACTTAGGCTGGAGTCATGATCTCGCGGTTCATGAGTTCAAGCCCCGCATCGGACTTTGTGCTGACAGCTCAGAGCCTGGGGCCACTTCAGATTCGGTGTCCCCTTCTCTCTCTGCCCCTCCCCCGCTCATGCTCTGTCTCTCTCTGTCTCTCTCTCTCTCTCTGTCTCAAAAATAGATAAAACATTAAAAACAATAGTAAATTGGGGCACCTGGGTGGCTCAGTCACTTAAGCACCTAACTTTGTCTCTGGTCATGATCTCACGGTTCATGAGTTCAGGCCCCGCATCAGGCTCTGGGCTGACAGCTCAGAGCCCAGAGCCTGCTTCGGATTCTGTGTCTCCCTCCCTCTCTGCCACTTCCCCACTTGCACTCTGTCTGTCCCTCTCTCTTTCTCTCTCAAAAGTGAATAAACATTTAAAAAATAATAATAATAAGTAAACATGAAAACAAGTTTATTTTTCTATAATTTATTTACTTTTTAAAATGTATATCCAAGTTAGTTAGCATAGAGTGCAACAATGATTTATTTTTTTAAAAAATGTCTGCTGTAGGCAGGAATGACAGCACATGAATCATCTGACCGGAGGGGACACTGTCCCCCATAGCCTCTTCGGGTCTTCTCCAGGCCCCTCCCACATCATTTCTGTTTCTTCTGACTCTGTGCCCAACGGGTCACTGCCACCCAATTGCTCCAAGCAGCTTCCGCTCCCAGCCAGGGCAGGGGGACAGATGGGGGCCATGCACTGGGCCACGGGCTGCGGCCGTCCTCCCCTCTGAAACCACAGGGATGGGTGTTTTCTCCTCTGTTTGCATCTTCCCACAGCTACTGGGGGCGCATCCTCCACCTGGCGCCTCTTTTAGCTTCACGATCTGCGGACTTCTCTGGGTGACAAATATCTTTGTACTGAGCGCCCCCCTCCCCAGCCCCTCCCTCTGTCCCTGGGTTCTGACTTTGTGCAGGCTTCTGTCTGCACAAAGGGACCATTGAGAGGCAGGCTGTGGGATGCCGCCTTTGATCTGGGGTTCTAATAACGTGTGTATGTTTGCGTCCCAAAACAATGCAGCAGCCTGGCTGACTGGAGGGAGGCAGGGAGGGCGTGGGGGGGGGGGGGGGGCGGGCGGAGAGAAGGTCCACATGATGGTTACAATGCAGGCTGGGTTGTGAACATTGGCCAGCTCATTTGGAGAGCACCTCCACATTCTCGCTAGTAAGGTACACGCATCACACAGAGGAAGGCCCCGGCACAGTTTGGTATGCCAAACCAAGGTCTGAGAGGTCACGGGGACTGCACAGGAGCTCCATAAGGCCAGGGGAAGGGGGGGCGCTGGTCACAGGTTCACCAGGGGAAGCGCAGGAAACATAAGGGAAGGACAGGGGCCAGGGAGGTGTGGTGGCACATACCCAGCCTTAAGAGACAGCCGCAGCTCAACACCAGCTACCACCCGAGGGCCCGGAGCTGCTAGATCTTTGGATTTTTCAAAAGGAGCTGTGAATCCGGGCTTCTAAATGAAATCTTCAAAATTTTTTAAGTTGGCCATGAATTGTAAAAAAAAAAAAAAAATTAAGTGTATTTATTTATTTTCGAGAGAGACGGAGACAGCACGAGTGGGGAGGGAGGCAGAGAGAGAAGGGGAGAGAGAGAATCCCAAGCAGGCTCCACGCCATCAGCGTGGAGCACGACATGGGGCTCGAACTCATGAAACTGTGAGACCATGATCTGAGCCGAAACCAAGAGTCGGAGGCCTAACTGATTCAGCCACCCAGGTGCCCCACGAGTTGTAAAGATTTTAAGTGTGGCGCAGGCCATAGGGAGCATGCATCCCTACTGGAACCCAGCCTGTGATCACTAGTTTCACCCTCTGCTTAGGTAAACTCATCCAGAGACAATGAACACTGGAGAGGGAAGGTAATAAATCAGACCCGGTCCCAGGCTCTCTCCAAAAGGGAAAACTAGGGGTGGCAATGCCAGCCCGGTGCCTGATGCTCCAGTGTCCCCCCAGTTAATGTTATTCCTTCAGTTCCTTGGCAAAGGGGTACCCAGTTTCTCCAATGTGCCGGGACCAGGCTGGGCAGGAAGGATACAGGAATTAATCAGGTGGGGCTCCTGCCTGCCCTCGAGTCCAGGCAAGGAGACAAGTGTGAGAAGCTAAATTGTACTGAGAGCCCACCGTTGCCAGGCCCTGTGTGAAGGGCTACAGGCATTTTGTCATCCCACATGATCCTTACAACCCCCTGGAAATGAAGGGACTCTGATTATCATTTCCACTTTGTAGAGGAGGATACAGGTTCAAGGAGAGGAATGGAGCTTCTCAACACAGTTGCAGAGACTGGATTTCCCAGTGCTTGCCAGCCGAGCCCTTGCGTACCACAAGATGGGTCGTCCAGGTTTATGCCCACATAACACTTCAAGTTGGGCAGTGTGTACACTGTGCAACTGTACGTGCCAACCCGTGGTAGAAAAAATTATGACAAACTGTTTATCAATGTAAAAGCCTGGGGCTCAGCCAAGGAATGTTGAATCTGAGGCCTCCCCTGAGACCCTTCTTCCCGGCACAAATCTTGCTTCTGGTGAAGAAACGAGTCCCTCCTTTACCCAGACCTTCTGCCTTCCATGGGTACCCGAGGGAAACCAAGACCATGCAAAGCATTAGTGCTTCCTGTCTCCCATATCTGCCCTCAGTTTTCTCATCTGTGTATGGGGATTACAGCTAAGAAAGGAACATGCTGAAAAGATTGGAGAGGGATTCTAGGCTATTCGAGATGGCTCTGCCTTCCTCACCTGCCAGCTGAGCGGCCTTGGCTGGATACTTGGCCTCACTTCCTCCGTCTGTAAAATGGTCTGCAGTTCCCCCGCTGAGGGTGGGCTCTCCACAGACGTTATCCATCACTCATGCTGCCTTGTCGTCAAGAACATCACCTCTGTGACCTCCCACCATGGGAACCATGCTCAGGATGGGCCAGGCCTCCCTCCTGCATAGACACTCGCATGGCTCTCAGTTTCATCAGGCATCAGACCATCTTTCAAGAATTCACCAGGCTGCACATCACTGTCGACCTTTGGTGTTTACGACCTAGGAGGAAGGTGACCGAGGTCCCACACTGTGTGAGGTGAGGTGGGGCCCATACAACCTGCTGTCCTCTATCGTCACATGCTGAGTCTTGGATGTCTGGGGGGGGGGGCGCGGTACGGGGAAGGAGGAAGGAGGGACTGAGAATGGGGCCTGGGACCGCCGCCCCATCTTCTTCCTTCTCGTCCCCTAAACATTAACCTGTCTGCATAAGAGCATGCAGGGGGCCTAGATGGTCCAGGGGGGCAGACAGAGGACTAGCAAACCGCTGAAAAGCTCTTGGGCCTCACTAAAAACCCAGACAATGGGCACAAGATCACAATAAATAACGTTTTAAACAGAGGAAAGCTGTGGCCCCTCTGGAAAGTTAAGTTAACCTTGGCTCTCCATTCAAGTTAGCAGGTTTTTCTGTCTTTTAAGTTTACCTATTTATCTGGAGGAGGGGGGCAGAGAGAGCGGGAGAGAGAGAGAGTCCCAAGCAGGCTCCTGAGGCCATGCCCTCTCTCTGCTGTTCTGCCCCCTACCCTCTCCACTCCAGGCCCCTGCTCATCCTTCAGGGCCGGTGTAGATGTCACCTCTTCCTCCACGTGCCAACTGTCCAGCCTCCATGTGAACCCCCAGCTGGAGCCCTGGGGAGGTCTCGCCTCCAGCCCAAGTGACTTAGTAGAAATGGACAGTTCCTCACGGTTCCTCACCGTCCCCAGAAGGAATTCTGGAGCCAGCTGTCAACATACTAATAGGGAAGGAGGAACTGAGGCTTGGGTTTGCAGGAGGCGCTGGAGGGGGGGTCCTTCCCACTTTTAGGCAGCCACCTCCCGAAGATCAGGCCCCACACAACTTCTGGCCAGAGGACCAAACCCAGGTGGCCTGTGGAATCTGTGCGGTAACAGAACGTCTGCACTGACCACCCCGTTCACGTCACACCGAACGCTAAGTCGGAGGTGACCCACTGAGGGGCTGTCATCAGGCTGCCCTACACCTCGTGCAGGACAGGCACCAAGCTGGGTGCCCTACACAGTGTTGGGACAAACCCAATCTCGAAGAGAGGAGACTAGGTTCATGGGAAGTGTCACCGTGCATGCAAATAGCCACAGATCAAGGTGAATCACCAGCCAATGTGTGCAAACACTTGGCACAGAGCCTGCAAATAACAGACCTGTGATAAAAGGGACCATCATATCATCATCGCCGTCATCATTGTCATTCATGAAAACACCAAAAAATAATGTTTTCTTTAGCACTTTTTGGTTGTAAACGGCAGTGACAAAACCCAACTGAAAGTAGCCCAAGCAGAAAGGAAATGTATGGGCTTGGGGCGCCTGGGTGGCTCAGTCGGTTAAACGACCGACTCTCGGTTTCGGCTCAGGTAACTATCCCACAGTCCGTGAGTTTGAGCCTGGTGTCAGGCTCCACAGCAGTCCAGAACCTGCTTGGGATTCTCTCTCTCTCTCCCTCTCTCTCTGCCCCTCCCCCTGCTCATGCTGTCTGTCTCAAGATAAGTAAATAAATTGGAAGAAAGAAAGAAAGAAAGAAAGAAAGAAAGAAAGAAAGAAAGAAAGAAAGAAAGAAAGAAAAAAGTTTATGAGGTCACATAACCCAGGTACTGGGAAGACAGATCATGAGCAGCTTCAGACTTATAACCAAACAACCTTGTGTTCAGCGTGAAAAGAGAATTATTCTTCCCCAGCTCAGGAGAGAAAAATCCTGGGGAAGGACTCTGATTGGTCCAGGGTGGGTCATGTGCACATTTCTGAACCAATCACTACAGGCGTTTGGTTGGTCCAACTTGAGTCAGGTGCCCAACCAACCCTGTGGCCTGATGGAGTTGAGTGGTGGCTCCACCCCCACCCACAGCATTGGATGGGAAGGAACAAGGCCCCCAAAGGAAGCAGGGAACAGGAGTCATTATCTTACCTGAGGAAGGCAGAATATCCTCCTAACTCCACCCTCCAATGCACAAATGGGTAGACTTGACCCCATGAAATTGGCCCCGGGGAAAGGGAAATAGAAAACAGTAGAGACACAGGAATGAGAGACTGAACAATCTGAGTGGCCAGAGAGCAACCGTCCTTGGTAACACGGGTGAACATGGAGACCAGAAGCCACAGATCTGAAGGAAAGCTGTGAGGGAGCCAGAGGTTGAGAAAAGAAAAAGAAAAATCCGTATCATACTCTGATCCGGGGCTGCCCTCCGAGGCCTGGTCTCAGTGTTCAGCAAGATGATTTTTGGATTGTCTCCTGGTGACTCGAACCAGAAGACCCCCTTCTCCAGATGGCCCTGGGGCTCCAAGGATAAAGGGAAACCGTTGCCATCCCTCCCGGGGAACACAATACATGACAGAGGGGCCACTCCACGTGAGATCCCCATAGCCACCCTGACAAACCCCCAGGGCCAGGCTTTCTGGGCATCTCCGTTCTTCCTTCCATGACCCATGAGGTGCCACGTTGCGTCCATTCTCTTAGATCTGCAGCCCCTCCCTCCACACTGCCGCCGCCCAGGTGTGAGTGATTGAAGATGGTCACTCTTATGTGTCACTGTCCCTACTTGTCACTGTCCCTGTTAAGCAGAGCTGCTTATTTCCCCCTGAGTCTGGGCTGGCCTGTGACCATTGAACCAACAGAGTATATGGTGGCAGTGGTGAGCCGCTCTTGTTTTCTCCCACTTGGAATGTTTGCTTCTGGAACATTCCCTCTCAGAACCTAGCCGTGATGCCAGAAGCCCAAGCCACATGGAGAGGTCATGTTTGCATGCCAGCAGACAGCCCCGGCTGAGTGTCTAGCCAGCAGCCAGCAACAACGGCCATTGTGGGTGTCTAACATAAGAGAGTCCCCAGATGACTGGGGTCCCTGTCGACATCACGTCGAACAAGACTGTCCCCGCTGAGCCCGGTGAACCCCTCAAATCACCAGAGACAATGAAACGGTGGCTGCATTGAGCCACTGAGTTTTATGGTGGCTTGTGACACAGCGGATGTACCTGAACTCCAGGCCCAAGACTTCATCGTCTCCTCTGGCTCAGAGGCAACCACACGCTCACCAACTGATGTCTCAGCCTCCACATCCGTCTATTGCCCAAAGCCGTTTCCCACGCGCAGGACTGATGATGTCCTGCTTCTGCTCAAAGCCTTCAATGGCTTCTCATTGTCCACAGAAGGAGGACATACCCCACGGGAGTGCGCATCAGAATGACTGGGACGGCTTTTTCAAAATACAGATATTCCACTCGAGGGCTTGGAATCAGGGTATCAGATTGTGGAAACACCGCTGGTGTGGTAGATGAAACGATTTGTCCACAGCTTTTCCTTGTCTACTTCTGAACGATTCACGGTGAGCGGAGGAGGCTCTCCCATACCCAGGAGGCAGGACTTGGCCGTGGGATTTATCTTGCCCCGTCGAATAGGGGCAGAGGTGACACGGTGCCAGTTCCAAGCCAAGGCCGTAAGAGGCATTTCGTATTTCCACCCCTCCCTCTCACACTTCTATTCACCGTGAAGGATTTGCCCCAAATAGCCTTTCAGCCTGGGTCCCCAAATGAGAGATACGCAGAGCAGATATGAACCCAACCCCTAGTCTGGCTCAGCCAATTCTACTCAGATTCATCAGTCACCCCAGTTGGTTTTCAGACCTGTACTGAGAAAAGAAATCTTTGCTGTCATATGCCTCATGGACTCACTTGTTATGCAGCATTATTGCAGCCATATCTAACTAATGCATCAGGTGATTCTGAAGCATATCCCCGATTAAGAACCATGGGCCTACGGGCACCTGCCTGGCTCAGTCGGTAGAGTACGTGATTCTCAATCTCAAGGCCGTGAGTTTAATTTAAGCCTCACGTCGGGCATGGAGCCTACTTAAAAAAAAAAAAAAAGAACGACTGGCCAAAAGGATACTTAGCCTGGCATTCAAGGCCTTCATCAGTCAGTCTCCCATTTCTCTCTCCGGCTTTATCATCTCACTTTCTCTTCTGGACCTGTCAGGACTCTGTGTGCCAAAGCAGAATCTAACCTTGATTAATCCTAACAGAGAAGGGACTCACAGGTAGCTGTAAAATCAGACTGAGAAACTAGGCAGGAAGCAAGAAGTGTCAGGCAGCTGGGACCAGGGTCAGAAGACACATAGGTGAGAAACAGACCACCACTGGCTACCTGGACTCTGGGTGCTGGATCCTTAGGCCGCTGCTGGCAGGGTGGGCATCTCTGGCTCCCCCTGCTTCTCTGAAGGGGGAAGCATCCCATTGGCCCAGTCATGCCTTAGCCATTAGAAGAGAAAGAACAGATATATGACTCCTGAAGAGGATAGGGTCAGATGCTATCCCAACAGGGAGCCCAAATCCCCAACATCCCTTGAACCTTCATACTTTTTACAAATATAAAAACTCCTGAACTTGTCCTAGAACATACAAGTGCCCTGTTAATGTTTCTCAATAAATAGTAAAATATTCTAGAATATTCTAGAATATTCTAAAACATTGCTCTAGGCCATGAGTGAACTGAGGCCCTTTTGATTTCCCTTTCCCAATTCAGTGAGTTCAGATCCTTTCTTAGGGTGGCTCAAAATCTATCCCTTCCCTGAGGCCTCCCCCCCCTCTGCAGGTGGGAAGTGGCATCCTCTCCTTGGCACTCCAACACACGTGGTCTGCCTGTCTTTTCTGAGCCGCAACTGGAGTCACTGATGAATTTGTGAGGCCTGAGGTCTTCCCAGGGCTGAGGCCAGTGCCTGGTGCCTGGTAGGTGCTTAGGAGACACTGGGAGGACACCTGAGCAGGGAGGCCTTTTGCCAATTGAGAAATTCCAGCCTCTCTCTATACCCTCAAAATTGGAGCAGCGGGAATACGAGTTGAGCTTGGGCTGATATATATGTATATATATATATATGCCTGGCCCAGCTTAGCGCCTGCTGGTGCAAGGCCACAGTGCAAAGGGCCTCTGGGGTCGAAATCCCTCGTTCCTCAGGTCGGTATTTCAAATAACCACCTCCAGCTTTTGAGCTGAGCACGTTGGTTCTCCTGTTTGGAAGTGCTTTGCAATTTGGCAGCTCCAAGGGGTGCACCCTGGAGCCAGAGTGGGTGAGCTCTGATCCAGAGAACGGAGGCTGCTGGGCCTGCCCCTGGGCCTTCTTTAACTCTGGCCTCACCATGAAAATCATTCCCGGCTTCAGGTTTCCTGGGCGAGTGTGAAAGAGCTGCTGAGGCCGGTCGGTCCGCCCGTGTCTCCTCGGACCCCTCTGCCTGACCCCGATGTGTGCCCTGAGTCCCGATAGCCAGAGCCTGTGTCTCGTTGTTGGCAAGCTCCCTTCAGGCGACTGGAGAACTCGGCCAACACCCAGCAGAGTGAGGGCATCGCTACCCCTGTTCCCTTGCTCCTCTGCAACTCTGAGGCATACATCTCCAGGGCACCCGGGTGGAAGGGAGCCCCCGTGACCCTCCGGCAGGTCTTCGCATGACAGCCCATCCTTGCTTCGCTTGATGCCCTATCCTTGCTTGATATCACATCACATCCTTGATATCAAACCCATCCTTGCTTGACCCGCCATCCTTTCTTGATATGACATCCTTGCTCGATACCCCAGGCTTGCCTGAGATCACGTCCCTGCTTTGCTGGCTATCACGGCCTCGATATCACATGCTTGCTTGGGTATCTGTGCTCTAACTGATACTTTCCCTTCCTGGCCCCGCTTCCCCACCTCCTACACATTCCCTCCTCTTGGGAGCTGCTCCCGGGAACCCAACCTAAGAGAGCAGAGAGGGAGGGAGACCGCAGTGATAAATGTCGCCACTGTTGATTGACTGCCACTGCACTTCAAGATCCTTCGGTGCCTTCTGTCTTTTGTTATCTCGACAGCAGGGAGTTTTCACCCCCGTTTTACAGAGGAAGAAACGGAATCTCAGAGAAGTTGAATAACCTGCCCAAGGTTATATGGTTACTGAATGTTGGGTCAAGATTTTCTCACTGCTATATATATGTACTGCCTCCTGTTCGACAGAGGCCACCAATAAGGGCTCTGTGTGTATCTGTAAGTTAAAACTTGAGAATAAAAGCCATAACCGTATGGCATGACCCAATAAACGCAGGGAATGACAGTGTCCCCCCACGGGGAGATGGGAGGTTGTGATCACTATGTTTGTGTCTATCGGGCATGTCTCCCCCTCTTCGCCGCACCTTTTTGTGACCTCAGACAGGGGTCGGCATGCCATCGGAATTTCTTTCCCCGGACCTGGCCCTTGATCTCAGGGGTGGAAGTTGGCTGCGATCAAAGCATAAGTTGACAGATCCCCTGTTCTGACATCCTCTGAGATACAGCCTCCAGATCAAATTGTCCAGTCCTTTCTCCAGTCCTCTGTGGGGGGTTCCAATGGAAGGCCCAAATGGCTCAAGTGAGTCAGCGCCTGGGGCTGCCACTGGTCAACAAGACACCTCACATGATCTAGAAATTGGTACCGGAAGTGGCGTGTGGAAAGCGACCCAGCCTAAAAACACGGAATTGTTGGGTACGTAAGCCAATAAATTCCCCCTTAATTGTGTAAGCAGGGTTGAGTGGGATTTTTGCTCCTACTGCCAAAAGGATCTCGAGGGATCTACACGTGAGAAGGGAAGGAAAACCCCTCCTCAGGATGCAGCTTCTGTCAGCTACATCCTTCTGTTTGTTCTTCTCTTGGTGTGCTTAACTCCTTTCCCGGTGCTTTTCAAGGTCACACAGGAGAAGGAATTGGGTGGTCAGCTCAGGCACGGAATCACGTGGAGCACCCAGGGGCAAGCAGGCGGGGTGCAACATGGCGGAGGGGTGCACGGTGTGGCAGGAAGGCCATGGGCCAGGGGAAGGAGAGTTGGTTCTGGTAGGACCCCTGACTCACGGTGTGCCACTGGGCAAGAGTCTCCCCCCTCTCTGGGGCTCAGTTCCCCTTTTATAGAATGAGGGTGCATCTCTAAGGTCCCTTCTAGGTCTAACAAGGTCAGGTGCTTGGGGTACTCGTGAGGGCACGTGGCCCACATCACCTGCACAGACTGACAAGGAGGGAAGAGGCATCAGTGCCAGGGTGCTGAGTCCTTGTGAGCCTCTCTTTGAAGTGGGAGCCTAGAGATGCCACATCCTGCTCTCCCCACATTCTCCTCTCCCGTCCTGCACCACGCCCATCACGGCACAAACGGCTAACCCCGCCCAGCATCTCTGTCCGTATTTGTTTTAGAAATAGAAAGGCCACACAGCGAGAGCCTCCACTTTCCGGCCTCCCTTGCAGCTAAGTGTGGCCCTGCTTGCCGGGGATGCATGCACCTGCCCTCTGTTGGCGGGTTAGAGCACACACAGGGTGCCAAGATCCAGCTTTAGCCATGCGTGTTGCGCAGAGAGCCAGATGGAAGTGGCCTGGGCCCCTGACCCACTTGACAGAGTCCACTTGCCCTCCACTTCCAGACTGCTCCCCATCTTGGTGTTTTTTACGTAGGCAGAAGAGCCTTCTGTCTTATCTAAGTCGCTGTACTTGGAGACACTATTCTTCCTGCAATTTACCCTGTGCCCTAACTGACACCTCCTCTCCCTGCTCACACTAAATTCTCAGAGGCCTCGCCATCCAGGGCCGAGGAGCTAATCTCCACCATGAAGAGAGGGAAGGAAGGAAGGAAGGAAGGAAGGAAGGAAGGAAGGAAGGAAAGAAGGAAGGGAGGAAGGAAGGAAAGAAGGAAGGAAGGAAAGAAGGAAGGAAGGAAAGAAGGAAGGAAGGAAAGAAGGAAGGAAGGAAAGAAAGAAAGAAAGAAAGAAAGAAAGAAAGAAGGAAGGAAGGAAGGAAGGAGGGAAGGAAAGAAGCAGGGGAGGGAGGGAGAGGGACAGAAGCAGTTATCAGATACTCATTCCGTTCCAGGTATTTGAAAGCTTGAATTTTATCATTGGCAGCGAATACTCTCCATTATTTTCCTTGAAGTGACACGCGTTTCATTTACTGGCTGCCAGGACTCAAGTCAGAATAACCATAATTTCTCGGTTAGTTTTTTTTTTTTTTTTTCTCAAAGTAAAAGCGGTGTTCAGTTAGGTCAGCTCACAACTCAGCCTACCACGCAAAGACTTCTCCTTAAGACAATTACCGTATTTCAGTCTGTAGGAGGAACGTTTTATGCATTTGGTGACTGACAATATTAAAACAGCTGTCTCGAGGGTCAAGAAATTAACGCATATTAATCCATGTCCCCACCTCAAGGGACTTCCTCAGTGATACTGTCTCTTTCTGTGTTGTTGTCGTTGTTAATGGTTGCTTATGTATTTATTTATTTTGAGAGAGAGAGAGAGAGAGAGCACTCGAGCCGGGGAGGGGGAACGAGAAAGGGAGAGAGAAAATCCCAAGCAGGCTCTCTACTGACAGCCCCATTTCGGGGCTGGGACTCACAAACCGTGAGATCAGGACCTGAGCCGAGATAAGAGTCAACGCTAAACCACCCACGCCCCCCAGGCGCCCCTCGGTGTTTTGTGTTAACTGTGAGGGCATCATGCTCCAGCGTCAGTGGGTCTACCCACCATTGCTCCTGCACCATTGGTGTGGAAAACGACAGCTCAGAATCATTAGGAAAATAGTCCTGACCTTGCAGACCCCTGAAAGGGTCCTAGGGAGATCTCCGGGTGTTCTCAGACCGTGCTTCGATAACGCTCTGCCTTTTGCCATTCTGCTTTTATATATATATACATATATATATATCCATATATATATGTATATATATGCATGTAAACACACGTGCACGTGCACACGTGCCCACACACACCCGGCGTCTATCGTTTGATTTTTAAAAGGGCATTTAAACCTCAAAAAAGAAGAAAGGTGTCCTCTCAGAAGAAAGGCAAGTCCGTTAAACGGAATGCATTTAGATGTACGAACAACCCACTGCATTGTCCTCCCTTTTCTGGTTTTGCCAGGGCCAGGGGGCAGATGCTGGCAGGGAAAACTGAGGTTTGGAAACCGCCTCCAGCCGGACACACCCCTTCCTGTTCAGATGACAGAAATTAGGCCCTGAAGGCCGCGTGCGTGGAAGCGGGGGGCGGGGGCACACGGCAAGAAACGGTTCAAGAGAGCCGGACCCTGGCTTTGCCTGCAGACAGGGCACTGACTGGCAGGAGGACCCTGGGTGAGCTGTCACAGCCACCTGCCCCCCCCCCCCCAGGAGAGCTAAGAGCAGAGCAGCCCCGGTTCAAGCCCCCTCGGGGCCTCCACCAACCTCCCCGGTAACATATGTGTGGAAGTGGGATGTGTCTGGAGTGGGCGGAGCTCTCGTTCCCTTAATGAAGATCCTGGAGAATCGATTTTATTCTTTAGCTAGCTCACCCTGCTTGGCCCCTGCCCAGCTCCTTTGCCCCCCACCCCACGCAATCCGGCATCGGCTGCCTGGGGGTCCTTCTCTAGAAGGCACACGTGCTCACATACCTCCCTATGGGCGCAGCACACCCCTATGTGTCACCCCCCACACACACACACACAACTCACTCTCACTCTGGGAGATCTCCACCTCTTCTCGGAGGAGCTGGCTTCTGTGGCCCGTGGCGATTGTGAAATTTGAACCTAACTCAAAAGCTTCTAAAGTCTGGCGGATTTTAAGTCTGCAGCCGGCGAGGAGTAAACTACACATGTGTGGCTCTAGAGCTGACTCCAGAGGGGCGTTCTGGATTTGCTTGTCCTTGCTCGGAGGGGGACCGGCCCGACCTTGCAGGCTCAGTGACCTCCTCTGTTTTAAGGGCTAAATCCAAGTCCTGGTTCCAGAGCCACCTGCCTTGTCCCTCTCCCTTGGAACCACCAGGAGGGTGGGAGCCTGCTGCTCCCTGGGAGTCCTCCTGTCTTCTTCAAAAGGCGTGTCTCGTGTCCCTGAACACACGGGAACGAGGCTAATGTCCCCCCATGACGTCTACTCACTGCTAGTTGGGAGGCAACCCATGTCAAGTCATACCAGGTTAGTTGAAACTACTAATAAGAAACAGAAAAAATAAAATAAAAGCTAAAAGGACTTCCATGTCGAGGCAAGAGCTGCCCTCCGGGGGGCACCTGGGTGGCTCAGTCGGTTGAGTGTCTGACTTCGGCTCAGGTCGCGATCTCACGGTTTGTGGGCTCAAGCCCCGCGTCCGGCTCTGTGCTGGACAGCGTGGGGCCTGGAACCTGCTTTGGATTCCGCATCTCCTTCTCTCTCTGTCCCTCCCCCGCTCACACTCTGTCTCTCAAAAATAAATAAATGTAAAAAAAAATTAAAAAAAAAAAAAAGAGCTGCCTTCTGCTTCATACATGGTTGATAAATCCGGGTGTACTCAGGCAGTTTCCCCAGAAGCAGGACCCCCTTGAGGGAGGAGGAGAGAGCGGGAGTGATGTCTGCTGCCTCTGGATAGAGCAGGGAGAGGGGTGCTGGATGATGTGGTCAAGAAGGAGCAAGACCCCATCGCCCCCAGAAATTTCTGTTCAGGAATCCCTGCCGTCGTGGAGGGGGACAAGTGTGGTCAGGGATGGAATTCATATTCTACCCCCAGGCTTTCTCAGACGAATGGAATCACCGGTTTGGAAGGGGATAGAAACCACGTCGGACCAAGGGGCCGGAAATAGGGTCACGATGATGGCAAGATAGTACAGTGGGTAACATCACAGCCTTTGAGCACCCAGCCCGTTGCCTTCAAGTACCCACAGCTCTGCTTACTAAATGTCCTTGGGCAAGCTACCTCCAGCCCAACCTCTGCCCCGGCTTCCTCATTTGGAAAACGGAGATGACAATCACTTACCACCTCACCAGGACGTGGAAGGATTCAAGGAATTAATAAAGATACAGCCCGAGAAGCGTGCCTTCTAAATTCCTATTCTGGGCCGTCACCTTCAGTGTCGTATCCTGATGTGGTAACACAAGGGCTTCATTGGCCAGCAGGACCCACGTTCCTAGCTTACTTGTCTTGCCTAGAGAATATCATGCAACCCCTCCGAGCTTCAATTTCCTTATCTGGGAACCAAAACGACTGCCTTGAGCCTTATCATGAAGAGAAATGGAATTATGGAAATAGTTACTCCCTAAACAATAAGTGGCATCCTCTAGGATTGTGCAGTGCACGATCCGGGCAACCATACATAGCAGCCCCGATGACGAACATAAAGCAGTTGATGTGTTGTGCCTCTGTCTGTGTAAGCTTACATATCAAACCATCGACTTCAGCTCAGTCTTTTCCATGCACCTTCCTCCATCCTTACAGTGGACGTCAGCACGGGAGGAAGAACTGCCATCCCCAATCTGCAAGTGCCTCTGCCCTCAACAAAAGTTTCCAGCAAGAAATAGCCCAAGCCCTGCTATATTGCAGGACCAAACCCCATGGATCAGCTTCCAGAGTGTGAAGCAACTCACAGCAGGATAAGGAGAAGAAAGGCCGAGACGGCAGGGACGTCTTCCCGGTAGGAAGGTCCCTGGGGAAGGTCTTGACTCGCACGTCTTGAGGGAAGGAGGGTGGTCACCCCTGGGTGATAGTGGCAGTGTCCGCAAAGGTGAGGAGGGGCATGCTTCCGCAAACACGGCCATGCTGTCTCTCCCGGTGGCCCTTTTACGTGCACCCAGAGTGGGGGTGAGGGCGAAGGCAGGGAGAGACTGGCGGACTGGCCCTTTGTCCCGTCTCCTGCACCGGTCGGTCCATCCACTTCAAATGGGACAGCTCAGGGGGAATCCTGAGTGACACCATTTTTCTGTTACCCTTCATTACCGTCACTTAGATCTTTCATTTTATTACAAACATTCTTTAGCCCAGGCACGGGCTGATCTCCTAATTGGAGCTGCCGCTTCCACCCCCACCCAGATCAAAGCCTCCCTGTTTGTTTGTGGAGGACGGAGGATGAACCGTCTTGCCGGCCTTTGAACATGAAGGCCCCTTTGTCTTCCAGCTGAAGTCATCCCTGGCCCCAGGCAGGGAGGAGGCTGGGGGAAGGCCGCCTCTGTAGCCTGGCCAGAGGCTTGGACCAGAGCTTGAGTGGGGGGACAGCTTTCGCAGCGAGGCCCCGAACCCCCTGCCTGCCTTGATGTGGGAGGGGGTGGGGGGAGGGGACTCAAACTGGTGGCCCCGGGGAGTGTCTTATTTGACCCCCATGATGATTTTTGATACGAATACTAATTCAAATATTAAATGATTTTTAAAATAGACCAGATACTCAAGTATTCCTAAAATCAAGTATTTTCCTTCTAATTTCTCCTTAAAAATTAGATGATATCTGGCAATACTGGGTGTCTATAACTGAAATGAGATAACCAGTTTTCTGAAGGTTTTTCCTGATCCTTGGGGCATAGGGGTTTTCAAGTCTCTTCGCGTACCTTAAAAAATAATAATAACCTGTTGCTGTAAAGTATGGATTCCCCTGAAGTTCCTTCTTGTGCATCCCTGGGCCTGCAGGAACCTCTGTGTTGCTGTTGGAGATGGTAGGGGGTGGTGAGGAAATAATTGTGCCCATTTTACAGATGAGAAAACTGAGGCCCTGTGCCATTCAAATAACCAGCCTGAGGTCCCCCCAGAGGTTAATGATAGACGCAAAGAATCAAGAAGTACAAGACACAGGGAATTAGCACTTATCTGTCCTCTTCTATTTGGATATTTTGGTACTAGAGCTATTTTGGAAAAGAAACAGCCCCAAAGGTGCCTTCCTATACATAGGGATGTGTGATGTTAACCCTAAAGGTCTATTACGTGCAAGGAGCAAGACGTTACCCACTCTTCACAAAGATCCTATGAGACGGTTATGGTTTCTACATTTTACAGTTGAGAAAACCAAGGCTTTAGGGGCTCTAGAACTTGTCCGAGTTTACACAGTGGGGCCAAGGGATCTACCCCCGTCTGCCTGGCTCAAAACCCAGTAAGCAGCCTTCATTCCCAGTACATCGAGAGCTGGGTGATTAGTCTCAGAGCCTTGGGTTTTCCTATACAACACGGGGGCCACCTGCTCAGAGGACAGCTGTTTCACCCAGGGCTAGACTTCCTTCCCCTGACCACCACGTCCTCCCTTGAAACAGCCAGTTGGACCAGTGGGAGACACCTGACCCCAGCTGGACCCATCAGCTCCTTCCTCCTGGGAGTAGGGACTGGGATCCAGTCTGTTAAACCATGCTGGGGCTGACCAAGACTGGACCACAGGCAAGCCGGATGATGCAGTGTCCAAAGGAAAGAAGGATGAAATTGATGTGCGGGGAGAAATAGACACAGAGGCCAGATGGCCCCAGAGAGCCAGGGAGAAACCTGCTGAGGTCCAGTCCACCCCCAGCCCTTGCCCTTTGCCGTCACCCCGTACCCTTCCTGTGGAGCGCCATTTTATGTTTAAGGTGATTTGAGAGATTATCCTCTCCCACAGCGTATAATCCACAACGTAAATAGTAAAGCAGATCTGGGTTCTAATCCCGCCTTTGCCCCTGGCTGTGTGCTTTCAGACACAGTGCTTTTTATTGACTTCAGTTTCTCCTTTATAAAGTGGGAGCAATAGATCCCTACCTCACAGGGCTGTGGGGAGATTCAAAATATGTAATGTACTTGGATATTCTTGCCCATAGTGCCCGATACAGCAGACCCTCGGCACCTGTCTCGTGTTTTGATCACCTCTGCACCTTTGATCACTACCATATTACACAGATTCCGAGGTAGGGAGAACGAGCAGTAGTTTCAACCACCTCTTGACGGTTCTACTTTGCAGGCTATTTACAAACTGATTTTCATCATCTGTTGACTTCTTTCCACCATGGGTTTCTGCAGGCTTAAGAAAGAATTGTTTTATCTTTCCTTTAATTTCTTTATAATGTTTATTCATTTTTGAGAGAGAGAGAGAGAGAGAGAGAGAGAGAGCGGGGGAGGGGCAGAGAGAGAGGGAGACACAGAATCTGAAGCAGGCTCCATCCAGGCTCCCGGCTGTCAGCACAGAGCCCGACGTAGAGCCCAAGCCCAAAAACTGAGATCATGACCTTGAGCCAAAGCTGCATGCCCAGGCACCCCGGAATTATTTTATCCTTGGCTAAAACCCCTGCAGTTGTGAAGGCAGAGGCGCTCACAGTGAAATCATGGACGGCAGCTATGAATTTTACTCCATGATCTCGATGTGTAAAATAAAGTCCTTATTTTGGTTTTCTAAAATCAAATTAAACAAGATTCCAAGCACTCTCCCAGCAGCCTGACTAGACACGGGGTCCTGATCACTTCTGACAGGTCTCCAGCCCAAGGCAGAGCCTGACAGCCCTGCAGGGCCCACCCACCCCCTCCTCCCCGCCTTCTCCCCCCCCTCCTCCCCCTACCCCCTCCTCCCCCACCCCTCCTCCCTTCACCCCCTCCTCCCCCCACCCCCTCCTCCCTCCTTCTCCCCCCTCCTCCCCCTACCCCCTCCTCCCCCCTTCTCCCCCCTCCTCCCCCTACCCCCTCCTCCCCCCACCCCTCCTTCCTCCACCCCCTCCTCCCCCCACCCCCTCTTCCCCCTACTCCCCCAAGGCTGCACCTCTGCCGCCTTGAGCCTCACCTGGGTGCAGCACCTTTGCGAAGGCCCGGGGCCACGATCCAGCCAGCCCAGGTGTAGCCATGTCACTCAGAGGGACTGCCACAGCCTTCTCCCCTGGTTCTGTCCTTTAGGGACCTGAGAATCCCATACATCCCTTTCCTCTCTCAGGGCATTTCATTTTCTTCTCATGACCTCCTCTCCCTAAATTAACCTCTCCCACTCAGAATCACTCTTCTCTCTCTCCTTCCCTCTGGAATGATCTAGAACAGTGGTTCCCAAAACATGGTTCTGGACCAGGAGCATCTACATCACCTGAGAATTTGTTAGAAATGCAATTTCTTGGAGCTTAGCAAAGCATGTTTTGTTGTTGTTTGTTGTTTATTTTGAGAGAGAGAGACTAGGAGAGAGGCAGAGAGAAAAGGGAGAGAGAGAATCCCAAGCAGGTTCCGAGCTGTCAGCACAGAGCCCAATGCGGGGCTTGAACTCATGAACCATGAGATCATGACCTGAACTGAAATCAGAAGTCAGGTGCTCAACCCACTGAGTCACCCAGGAACCCTGGCAATCCGTGTTTTAGCCAGGCTTCCAAGAGATCCTAGCAAATGCTAAAGTTTAAGAACCACTCATCCTGTATAATCCTCTTTGTGAATTTATAAGTTTAAAACCAAAGGCCGAGAAGGTAGGGTGTCTTGAGACAACTTCAGGTTCCAGTACATGCAACATAGCATCCTCCCGTCTGGTGAGCAAACAATAAACACCTGAGCCGTGGGCTAGGCCTCGGCTGGCATGTATGGTAATGTGGGTTGTGCACTGCACGACTCCAGGGGGCACCAGCCACATAAGCTACCATGTGAATGAACCACATGGTGGCCAGGTGGGGAACATCAAGGGTCCAAGGAGCATCAGCCTTGTGTTCTTTTGAAAAAGTAGGTTTTGGGGATTCAATCTCAGACACGGGTCATTGGGAAGATGGGAAGAAAAACGGTGCAAAGCCTGAACTCGGCCCTAGGGGGCGCTGTCTATGTGGCCAACCCACAGGACAAGCCTTAAACACACCATTCAGAGGGTCTCGAACTCCAATGCCTGCAGGAGACGGGCTGGCGTGTAAACAGGCAGGAGGCTGGGGAAGGGAGCCAATATGAAGATGTAGGCACCACCCTGCCTCAGCCACTGCTGTCACATGGGATGCTGGCCTCAACCTTGTCAGATCTTCCCATTTTTTTTTTTAAACCAGAAGGCCAACTTTGACATGAAATCTCCTGGAATCTCTTTGAATATTACAAACAGATTCCGATTTTTAAAAACCCCTTTATATTGTATCCAGAATATATAAATTACCCTCAAAGCCTAATTAAAAACAAACTGAACGAAAGATGTGGACACATCACCCAAGACAATACACAGATGGCAAACAAGCACATGAAAAGATGTTCGACACCGTTAGTCATCACGGAAATGCAAATTAAAACCACACGAAGATAACACTAGGCACCTATTAGCATAGCTAAATTCTTCAAAAACAAAAACAAAAAACAAAAAAAACTGACAATACCAAGTGCTGGCAAGTAGGTAGAGCAACCAGAACAGTCTGGCATTGCTAGAGGGAATGCAAAACAGTACTGCTATATGGCAAGCAGTTTGACAGTTTCTTATAAAGTTAAACATACGCTCAGCTGTGCAGCCCAGCAACCCAACTCCTTGGGGTTACTCAAGAAAGAGAAATATTTATGACAGGTGGCTCAGTCGGGTAAGTGGCCAACTCTTGGCTTCAGCTCAGGGCACGATCTCACAGTTTGTGGTTTCGAGCCCCTGGTCAGGCTCAGTGCTGTCAGCATGGAACCTACTTGGGATTCTCTCTCTCTCCCTCTGTCTTGCCCCGCCTCCGCTCTCTCTCTCTCTCTCAAAAATACATAAATAAACTTTAAAAAAAAATCTACATCCACACAAAAATCTGGAAGGATATGTTTATGACAGCTTTGCTTGTAATCACCAAAAACTGGAAATAACCCATGCGTCCCTCGACCAGG
Source organism: Leopardus geoffroyi (assembly GCF_018350155.1). Lineage (NCBI taxonomy): Eukaryota > Metazoa > Chordata > Mammalia > Carnivora > Felidae > Leopardus > Leopardus geoffroyi. The sequence continues at coordinate 28,539,476 of NC_059335.1, read as the reverse complement.
TGATGGATAAATAGTGGTACCTTCAATGAAATGGAACACCAATCAGCAATAAAAGGAATAAACCACCTACTCGAGCAGCAAAATTACTGAATCTCATATGCATTCTGCTAAGTTATAGAGCACTGAATCAAAAGACCCCTCCGTGTAAGGTTCCATTTCTATGACATTCTGGAAAAGGCAAAAACCATAGGGACAGAAAACAGATCGGTGATTGCCGGGGGCTGGGGATGCGGGCAGGGATAGATCGAGAAGGGCATTCTGGGTATTTTGAGGAGCGATGGAGATTATCTATATGTCGCTGTGGTGACAGTTGGTCAAAACTCACAGCACCGAATACCGAAAAGGGTGAATTTTCCTACAGAGAAGTTATACAATAAAATTACACCTCAGGAAAAAGCATACCTTAATAAAACATGAAAAATAAAATAAAAATCACCCTGTGGGCCAAACAAAGCAGCACTATGAGTGGCACCTGTGGAATCTCACCGGTGGCCGGGACTGCCCGGGCATCACTGGGGATACAAGGAAGTTTGGAAGATCCAGCCCCTGTCCTCAGGGGACAGAGCTGCAGGGGACAGACCTTACACCCAGCTCCTCAGGGACAGGCCTTTCTCCTGCTCTCTACTTGGGGTTATATGTAAGATGTCAAAAGAAACTTCCTTACCTAAAATGTTTTCGAAGCTCTTGGCGTCCTGGAAACAGAGATGAACCTAAGTATAAAGACCTCAGTGTGAGCTCACCTCTGCCTCTTATCCGCTGCGTGTCCTGGGGTCCACCCTGGGCCTTGATATCCATTTCTCCACAGTGGGAAACGGGCCCCACCTTACCGTCTGTCCTCCGAGGCCTCTAGGAGACCCAGTGAGACAGGATAATGGAAGGGCCCCGGCTCTGTGAGGGACAGAGACGGGCAGGAGTGCTGGGAAACAATCCTGGGGTAGGGAGCACCAATGAGTAACGAGCATCCCCAAAGATACCCATCCTCCAGAGTAACCAGGGAAATGCCAATGAGAACAGCAGCGAGGGACTGTTTCCCGTTTCTCAGACGGGCGAAAATGAAGCTAATACTGAGCGTTGGCCAGGGTAGCAAGGGGGGCGTAAACGGGCTCAGGGAACTTTTTGTTCAGTTTTCAACCCGAGCTGCCTGTTGGAATCTCCTGGGCAACTGCCAGCAATCCTGAAGCCCAGGTGAGACCCGACCAACTAAACGCAATCTCAGCGGTGGCACCAGCATCAGAATTCAATAATATTAAAATAGGTGCTTTAAAGATGAAACAGACGTCAGTGTACGTATATATGCACACAAACGCGTATTTACACAGAGATTTAAAGGAAACGTGTTTGAATGCCTGTTGCCAGAATTCCCTCCTCCACCTCATTAACATTTTGCTCAGGTCCAAAGTAATGGGTTTTGGAGGGAGTCTAGACTCTGTCCCCGGGATGAATCCTGACTGGTCAAAACTCCTCACGGCAATGGTGTCCTCTGGCCAGTGAGAGGTAAGGGGTGAGCTGGGGGTATTTCCCGCAGGGGGTCTATTGCCCTCGAAGAGAGACACATGAGAGAAAGCTGGCCGTCTCCTCCCCACTGGATAGCGCCCATGGGCATGCAATCCTGCAGCCATCTTGAGGCCATGAGGATGGCCGAGCCAAGAGGTCACACTCACACTAGGAACAGTGGAGGGAACAGAGGGACAGAAGCGAGTGCGCGAGAGACTGTGGAACCACCATGGAGCTACCCTGTCCCTGGGCTTCTCTTGTGTGAGATAATAAATGACCTGGTGGTAGAAATCTCTAGTTGTTGGGATCTCTGTGCCTTAAAACTGGCAGCAATTCCGTGGCCTCCGAAGCAGAGGTCCAAGAAAGCTGAGCAGCCCGACTGCGGCTGATGACAGGCGGCTGTGGGTGCCTGGCTGAGCGGGACTTGCAAGCCCTTTGCGGACCTGGCCTGGCCTGACCACTTCCCAGGACTCAAGACCTCTGGCTCCGCGAAGCTGCCTATGTCCGACTCATTCGGATCCTCTACCTTTAGGGGGATGGGTGGGTGTGTCGAGTCACGGTCTTCCGGGAGCTCGCAGGTGACAGAAGGCCCAGAGTTCTCTGAGGCCTCCCCTTCCTGGGGGTGAGGCAAGACCAGTTTGAGTTTCCTCTGGCCTCACAGACCCGGCAGGGAGGTACAAGAGAGCAGGAGGGTGATTTCAAGGCCCAGGCTCCATGAGGAAACTGAGGGCCACCCAGCTGGAGGGCAGAGCTGCTAGGAAAACAGCAGTACAAGGCCTCAGCCACAGAGTGCCTTCACTCCCCTGGGCCGCAGGCCTCCTGCACCAAGAAAGCTAGGATGTGCACCCAGGAAATGCCCTGGCTTCCCCGTCGCCTCCTAACTGGGAACCCACAGAGTTGCTGCCAGCCAAAAGCCTGCCCAGCTCCCATGCCAGAGGGCACCCAGCCCTGCCCCTGAGGTGCCCGGTCACGGCGAGGAGCAGGACAGAGCTCGAGCTCCTGGCCTGGAGGATTTAGGCCACACGGAGGCAGAACGTCCAAAGCAAAGTGATTCTGGCCCACTGGACCTCAGTTTCCTCATCTGCAAAACGGTAACAAATACCATGAACATCACAGGCCTTTTGTGAGGCTTACATGATTATCACACATCAGGCACATACGTGGTTGGTGCACAGAGACGCCGGTCGCCTTGCGGAGGCCACCCCCATTCTCGGCAGCCAGTGACCCAGGTGACACGTCAGACGGCTTCCTGGGAAGCTGTGCTCCCTGTCTCCTTTGCCGATCGGCCGTGCCCGGAACTGGGAGAAAGGCCTTTGTCCCAGCCATCTGTTCTTAAAGGATAACCGCAAGGAATGTAGGAGAGAACGGGGACCTGGGCTCATCCTCGTCTGGGCACCAGGGGGCCAAACACGGAGAACAGAGCAAGAACAGGTGTCCTCAAGTAGCTGAACAGAGGAGCCAGGAGCAGGGAAGTGGCTGTAAGGGGCCTTGAGGATCCAGCGGGAGCCCGGAGACTAGATTTAAGAGTCGGTTATAAATAGCAGCTAAAAACTGTCCATGACATGTTAGCCAGCCTCCTGCACGAGCTCCGTGGGGAACTGTATTTTTCAGACGGAGAAGCTGAGGCCCCAGGGCTCATACACGCACCTACTAAGTGACCAACCTGGGTCTCAAACCCCAGTCCCCAGAGTCCTCTGGATTAAGGTCCCGGCTCTGCCGCTAACTCACTAAGGGAGCTCAGGAGAGTCCCTGCTCCTCTCTGGGCCTTGGTTTCCCCACACTGTTGATGACGGGAAGGCCTTCCCCGTCCTAAAGCCCCAGATCCCAGGACTGCATGGTGGGCCAGCACCAGCTCTCCCTCCCCTTTGGGACTAGCCACTCCCACGGGGAACCCTCCAGCCATGCTTTGGCACTGATCCCCAGACCGTCCTGCCCTGGGCAAACAGCAGCCAGGACCCCCTGCCCCTGGGAGTTACCCCAGCTCTGAGCGCTCAGCTTTCTGGAAGAATGACCCCATTCTTCTCACTCATCGCTGTCCCCAGTGATGCCCCCAGGCCACTTCCTCTCCCTGCCCCTGGAGACAATGCCCCAGGCCCAAGCGAGACCCCTGCTCCCCTCCCAGCCCCCCGCTCCACACACCCCGGCACACACACGCTCACTCTCCCCAGGCTTTCGGCATCAGGCATCTGCTGCCCTTCTGGAATCTGTGTCAGGCAGAGCAGGGGCGGGCAGGCCTCCAGCCTCAGAGGCCCAGGGCCCCTGCATGCCCTCTGGACCCCCCAGGGTCTACCCAGGTTGCTTGGGAAACCATTTCAGGTCATTTGAGATGATTAGGAGTCTTAACTCCGTTCTGAGCTAACCAACATGAAGAAACAAACCCCTGCCTGTCAAAGTCTGGCCGAAAGAGCTCTCCGGGGGGCCTGGGAGTGGAGGCCCACCTCTCAGGGGCTGGCTCTTCTCCGCTGCCTTTTCATTCAGCTCCACAAACATTTATCAGGGGAGCTCCTACTGGGCTGGCATCAGCGTCTGGGGAGGTTAGAGGGAACGGGTGGGTCGTGTGGAAGAGAGAGGAACCCCAAGAGGGAACAGCCAATTGTGTCCTCTGTTTCTACGTGGTCCTAGGATGGAAAGGAAGGACCCAAAACGTTGGCCATCACTCTCTCGTGGGAGGCAGACATTCTCATTGTCCTTCCCTGGGTGTTCCAATTTAGTGCCATGAGCAATTATGACTTTAAAATTGGATGACAAGGGTGTCTGGGTAGCCCAGTCGGTTAAGCGTCCAACTCTTGATCTTGACTCAGGTCATGATCTCATGGTTCATGAGTTCGAGCCCCGAGTCCGGCTCTGCGCTGAGCGGAGCCTGCTTGAGATTCCCTCTCCCTCTCTCTCTCTCTGCCCTTCCCCCACGCATGCTTGCTCGGCTCACTCTCTCTCAAAATAAATAAATAAATAAACTTTAAGAAAATGGAAGACAGGGGCGCCTGGGTGGCTCAGTCGGTTAGGCATCCGACTTCAGCTCAGGTCATGATCTCACGGTCTGTGAGTTCGAGCCCCGCGTCGGGCTCTGGGCTGACAGCTCTGAACCTGGAGCCTGCTTCAGATTCTGTGTCTCCCCCTCTCTCTGCCCCTCCCCTGCTCACATTCTGTCTCTGTCTCAAAAATAAATAAAAACATTACAAAAAATTAAAAAAAAAAAAAAAGGAAAATGGAGGACAAAGGTTTGCGGGCTTGTATTTCTCCAATGTAGAGAGGATTTATTGGAGGTGGCTATAAAAGTTATTCTGCTGCCTGTAAAAATTCAGACAAAAGTGAAAACAGTAAAGAAAGTGAAACATCACCCATAATCACTGATTGGGCAGGAGAAATCTTGTCCTGCGTTTTCTGGCCCACAGCAACATAAGGCCTCAGGAACCGATGTGGCAGGGGCCTGACTGTGAACTCCCTCCCACAGTGGGGCTCGGGCCCGGGCCAGTGGGGTGCTGTGAGCCTTGGCTTCCCTAAGTCTGTGCTCCTCAGAACCACCTCCCAGGGGAGGTAGGGAGCTCTCCACCAGGAGAGGAGTTTAACAAACGCTGGCCTGTGCCTTCTCCTGATGCTAGGAGGCACACGTTCCCAGACATTGGCCAGCATGCAACAGTCAAATTTCACCCAAATCTGGCTTATCAATTTGATATTGCCAATTTTTAAAATTTGTGTCTTATGGCAAGCAAGGATTTTTTTAATGTTTATTTATGTATTTTGAGAGAGAGAGAGAGACGACCGTGCATAAGCAGGGGAGGGGCAGAGAGAGAGAGAGGGAGAGAGAGAATCCCAAGCAGGCTCTGCTCTGTGAGCCCAGAGCCCGACACGGCAATCAGTCCCACGAACTGTGAGATCATGACCTGAGCCAAAATCAAGAGTCGGATGCTTAACTGACTGAGCCACCCAGGTGCCCCCACGCAAAAGGATATTTGAAAAGAAAATCAGCAACTATGCGTTATCACCACAATGTCATAAAAGAGTGGATATTTAAACAGCAAAAGTAGGAAGGGCTAACTCTCAGAAGAAAAAGCTTTATGAAAAACTCAGGGGCGCCCGGGTGTCTCAGTCGATTAAGTGTCCGACTCTTGATCTCAGCTCAGGCCTTGATCTCAGGGTCACGAGTTCAAGCCCTGCACTGGGCTCCACACTGGGAGTGAACCCTACTTCGAAAAGAAAAAAACCAAAACAAAACTCAGTAAACTGCCTCGGCTTGCCTTATCTTGCCGTGGGGGACGCAAGCCTTAGAGGAAGCACTACATTGTGGAGCCACCCCTTTCTTTGGGCCTCAGTTCTCCCATTTGTCTAGCATTCTTTTTGCTTAAAGTTTCTGAGTCCCTTCACCCCGCTATGATTTCTCTCTCTTCTTTTTTTCCTCTTTTCGGTGACAAACTGTGTTGTCCCAGTGATCACCTTCCAACATACTGTACCTAGCAGGTTGTTTGAAAGCGCCAGCACCTGGACAGACCAATAGAGTGACAACCTGGCAGGAACAGACGGTGACACGTTCACGCACAGGAGGGGGCAGAGAGCTGGAAGGGAGGGAGAGGGAAGGTGATAGGTAGAGGGAAAGGCAGAACCCACCGGGGGTGAGAGCCTCTGTGATGTTCTAGAAAGAGGTGTAAGGTGTAGAAGAGGCCGTGAGAACATTTCCAGAGGTAGAGTCATTTTCTAGATGGTCTCTCTGAGCATAGAAGCCAGATGATGTCTGCCAGCGAGGTTGGTTCACAGGAGGGGCCCCACTAGGAACCCCACATGGAGGATGGAAGGAAGGAGAAGATTCTCCAGCTTGCCTAAGTTACCCGGCACCGTTGCTCCCCCAGGAAGCCCATGGGACACGCTCTGAATGCCCCCAGCCGAGGCCTATCCTCCTGGGGCTGAGGTCTCATTAGGAACGCAGGACGGGAGCCAAGAAGCTTCCAGTCCCTACTTGTGCCTTCAGCACCCTCCTCTCCTTCAGCACCCGTGCACGCTCTTCCCAGGGTCTCCCCATCCGAAAACTCTGGCCACCCAAATCAGGGGGAAGCACCGGGCGGTGGAAGTCAGGGCCAAAGGGGGTCTGGATCCTCTCATTCATCCCTCACAGGGGGAACTGAGGCCGGAGGAGTAAAGCCAACCCCATGCCAACAAGTTAGCGGCTGAACCAAAACAAAAATATTTCTATCCCTAATAATAATGATGATGATACGTGTGTGTTGAATCCCAGTCCCCCGTGTCTCACTCCAGGATGTAAGCTGCAGGAATGGATATTGGAGCTGGTGGACTTTCAGATCCCGTGGCCTGAGGTGAGGAAGAACCTGGGAAGAGAGGAGCTTCGGGCGCCTCTCGGATCGTCCCACGTGGGCGCCCTCACCGACGGGCGAAGCCTGCCGCGTGCAGACAGCTGAGCGCCTCCCGACGTGGACATTTCTAAGCGGTTCGATTTCCTCTTCTTCCCGACCCTCCGCCCCACCCCCACCCCTCCCCGCAAATGGATAACAGGAAACAGCCAAAGCTTCTTAACTTTTCTTTAATCTTCCCCTCTCTGGCAAACGGAAAAATCAAACGGTAATTGTCTGGGTGATCTCATTATTGTCAACAAAATCCCCGCCTTGAAGTCAGAATCCGCTGAAACGCTGACACATTAGACACAAAAGGAAACCATGCTTGCATCTTGTTCAATAAATAAATAAGGCTGGCGGGAGCTCGGCGCGGGCCTGGCACGCGGAGGGGCCGGGCTGTCGGAAATGCCGGGACCGCCAGGCAGAGCGGTAGGACCTGGAAACCGCGGCCTCCGGGAAAGACGGGGGCCGCGGGGGTGGACGTCCTACCCCTTCTGCCTGTGTCAGTCCAGGCCCCGGCGGCAAACAGATGGCATCTTCCGGAGGGACGGCGAGGGGACTTTGTGACGGGGCCATGCACGCGGGAAGGGGAACGGACGTGGGCCGCGAGGCACCCTGAGAGGACCGAGCACCAGTGGTGAGCGGTGACCCCAGCGAGGCCCGAAAGGACTAGGATTCGGAGCAGGTACCAGAACCCAGAAGGGGTGAGCTCTGGAGAGGCCGCCAGGTAGGAGCTGAGGCCCGGCAGGGAGAGAAGCAGGGAATGAACGGCTTGACTGATCCCTGGGTGCCACGTCCGTTAGCCAAACACAAGCCAAAGTGGGGGGGGGGGGGAGGGGGTCACCCCCCCATCCCCCCTGGGACACCACCCACAGCATGCCACACCGGGGCCAACCTCAGCCCCTGCGCGCCCAGAGATGGGAAGCCCACCCTGGCCTCCCCTGCAGGCAGCCCATCCACGTTTGAAACATTCCACACCCCAGTTCCCTTGGGGCAAAACCAGGTTCAGGGTGTGGGGAGCAAGGCACACACATACTAGGGCGGTGAGCTGTAGTTTAAGGTCAGGAGGGGGAGTCTGGGAAGGCCGGGGCACAGCTGGCTAGGAGGCCTGCTTCCCTGGTCAAGGCAGAAAAAAATAAGGGTATCTCCCATTTGATCCCCTTTTGATGCCGACTGGTCTTGATTTTTCTGCCTTCGTATCAGAATCCTAAAAAAAAAATAAATAAATAACAATGTCACGGCAACAGATTGCGGATCACCCTTATGGAAAACGAGATACTTTAGGGGACTGAGGTATGATGGGGGTGTCACCTCCCTGCTCCCTTCCTCTCTGGGACGTTGCAAGCTTGCAGGGATAGACCAGGCCTCAGGAGAGGTCCCACGTCCTGCTTACACACAGGGCTCGGTGTTGACTTTGTGCCCTCTGACCTCCATTTCGCTCTGCCCCGCAAGGCAGCCGTGGAGGGGGTGGCAGGAGGGACAGGCATCCAGAGACCCGAGTTCCCACCTGCCTCTGCCACTTCCTGGTTGTGTGACCCTGAACAAATCTTTCCCTGCTCTCAGCCTCAGTGTCCCCATCTTACAAGGGAAGGACACTTTGATTCGGATCTCTACCAGCTTAAGGCCCCAACGTGGAGAAGAGTGCCCTCCCTCCCTCTGCAGAATCCCCCTCCCTCCCACAACTCCCTTCTATCCAAAAAGGAGCCACTGGCTGCTTCTATACTGAAAAGTCTCATCTTACTTTTTGTGAAAAAATTCCCGCGAGCGCTTTGGATTTTTGCAAAGAGCCTCTTGCGTGTTTCACATTTGGCAATTTGCAGACAGTGCCCCCTGTCTTGCCTGCTCAGCCGGAGCCCGTGCAGAAGGAACGAGGGAGGACCCAGGCATCCCTGACCCACTCCTCAGCCCAGAGACTTTCCAGATCCCCCCCCCCATCCCTCCTCCCTTGTGCCATCGCTGCATGTCTTTGGCAAGATGGTTCACCTCTCTGAGCCTCAGTTTCCTCACCTGTAAAATTGGGGTACTCATAGTAACTATATGACTGACAGTACGTATAGCACTGGCTTGATGCCTGGCTCACGGTCTGTCCTTCTGTCTGTCCACAGACAGCTACTGAGTTACCAGCCTCAAGTTCTGCCCTCCTGGGAGGCTTGGTGCACTTGGCTTTCCTCCGCAAAACCAGATGGTTCTGACGCTTGCCCGTCCAGTCCCTACGTGGGCCTCCCACACGCCATTCCCCGTCTTACTTCTCATACACCGGCAGGAAAAATCCTCCCCGGGAGACTATGGAAATGAGGCTGAAAAGCCTTCTACAAAATGCAAAGGACCTCATGCTTCTAAGGAACTAAGAAAATATGTTTATCTTTTCATCTATCTATGCCTTGTCACCTTGAACAGGTTCTAAACTCTTTGAGGGTAGAAAATAAAGGCAGGAAACTAATGTTTATTGAACACTGTGGGAGACACTGAGTTCTCCCCAGTACCTGGTTCACTTTTCCTCCCCAAACGTACAGAAAACTGTATATCCCAATGTCCTTGTTGTTAGATGAAGCCATGTAAGTAGTTCTGTGCAATTAATTGAGGGCAAAAGGGCTCTTCCCAATTCTTTAGCTAAACTCTTCCCCTGCCACAGTGAACATGGGGGCTTCTTGTTGAAATGGGGGAACCAGAATTTGATCTTCTGGATCACGTATCACACGCATGGGGGAAAGCTGCCCTGGGGAGTGGCCTAGGTCTACAGCAAACCTTATAAGAGTGAAAAATAAACTCAGTCTGTTGCGCATCCAACTTTGGCTCAGGTCATGATCTCACAGTTTGTGAGTTTGAGCCCCGAATTGGGCTGTTGTCAGTGCAGAGCCCACTTCAGATCATCTGTCCCCCTCGGCTCTGTCCCTCCCCCACTCATATCCTCTCTTTCAAAAATAAATAAGCATTAAAAAAAAAAAAACAACTTCTGTTGTGTTAAGCTACTGAGCTTTGGGGGATGTTTGTTACTGCAGCATAATTTCACCTGGACTGACTGATACAAACACTATTAGGTGCAAGTATGTTCATATACATTATTACCTCACTTAATTCTCACCACTCTTAAAGTAGGTATCTTATTATTATTATTATCATCATCATCATCATCTCTGTTTTCCAGATGAGGAAACAGACAGACTCAGACATGTTAGGTCACTGGCCCAAAGTCAATAAGAGGTAGGTAGACCCAGGGGTAGAACCCAGGTTTGTTTGCCTCCTGAGCTCTGGGTCTTAACAAGTAGGCTCCACCACACCCAGAATGGGGAAACTGGGGAGGCAGGCATGTAAATGGCTAACTTGATATAGAAATGCCCCTGGTCAGTTTGGGGTCTTTGGTGAGTAAATCATCATCCTTCAAGTGTGGCCTTCAAGAGTCTGGGAAAAAATGTTCCCAGCTAAAAGTAGCTACAGCAGAGGGTCCCAGCCAAAGTCCAGCCAGAGGCTGGCAGACTTCTCCGATGGCTTGAAATTCCTGCTGGCCGGGGTTCCACTGGCATGGAAGTGTTTATGCTTGCCTCATATTAGTTCTCCCACGCCTTCCAGGGCCCTAGCCCGTATTTGGGATGGAAAAGAGAAAATGAATCCCGGTGGGGATTCAAAGGCATCAGAAAAATTCCACAGGGGCCGCAGCATCTCCACACGGGGACCAGGGCTCCAAGCAGTAGCATCTCTGGGGCTTCATACCTGGACTCTTTGCACAGCAGGGCGGCCGGCCCGCAGGACAGGAATGCCCTCACACACTAGTTCAGAAGAAAGGCACTTTTGGAAGGACCCTTATGAGGGCGAGCACACTTCCACAGCCAAATTAAGGGCAGGAATCGAGAAAGAAGAGAAGATCTAACTTGTTTCTTGTCCGTTGAAAGCGGGCCTTTCTTTCTCCCTTCGAGAAGGTGCTATGGGATTGGATTCCTTTGGCTGTGAGAAGCAGACACCCCAAATAAAAGCATCTTCGTGGAAAGAAAAATTCCCAGAAGACCATGCCGCATGTACCCTTTTATGATGCCTAAAAGCAAGCAGCACAAAGTAACGTACTGTTTGGCCGTACATTTATATCGGACAAAACCACACACACACACACACACACACACACACACAGGAATAATAAATATAAAATTCAGGGCACTACTCAACAGGGGGGCTCCGGGGTGGGGTGATCAGGGGGCTAGTTCGAGAGAGAAACACGTACCAGGGAGTAACTACAATGGGCAATATTCGAGTTCTTGAGTTTTGAGTTGAGCGACGGGTTCCTGGATGTTCGTTATATTAATAAATATACCAGTGGCATGTCATAAGCCAAGGCTTGTGATTAATCCAATTCTGTCTACCTGTTAACTTAGGTCTGTCCTTAAAGGGGGCCTAAATAACAATCAACACTAATATACCACTTCCTGGGTGCTAGATGCTATAATAATCGCTTCACACATGCAAACCCATTTACACCTCCCAGCAGCCTTACAAGGTGGATCTTATTCTACACTCATTTTACAGACGAGGAGACTGAGGCAAGAGAGGTTAAGCGTCTCGCCCAGGGTCACACTCCTAATGAGTGGTAGGTAGCTAGGCTGCAGAGGCGTCACTCTTGGTCGCTACACCGATAAGGATGTTGACACCTCGTATAACCACAAGCCCAGAGTGGAGCCATTTGCAGGGCGGGTCAGTTCCGTGGCTCGGCGACATCATCAAAGATGCCGCCGTCACCGCATCCCGCACGGCCACGACGTCCTTGCGTTTTCAGGCAGTCACGTGCAGTTTGGTAAAAAGAGTAATTTCCTCTGGTGTGCGGCGTTTCATTGGTGAGGAAATCCTTTTCCAGATCTAACTTTTGAGACCGAGCTGAGTCCCACGCCCAGATTCAAACTGATCATGGGCCACACTAATGGGGTTAGAACATTCACAGTTCACCCCCTGAGACCGTGAGGGTAGGAGGGAACGGCTGATGGCTCAGAGCCTGGAGCCTGTTTCCGATTCTGTGTCTCCCTCTCTCTCTGCCCCTCCCCCGTTCATGCTCTGTCTCTCTCTGTCCCAAAAATAAATAAATGTTGAAAAAAAAAATTTAAAAAAAAAAGATCTCCCAAAAAGGTGGACTGGGGGAGTCCGAGCCCAGATTCCCCAGAAAGCTGAGCCTGCGTCAAAGCTTACCTGCTAACGTGTGACTGACAGACACAATCCCAGGGAAGCAAGAATGACGGGCAAGGGTAAGTGAAGCCGGGAAGGGGGGTGAGTGGATCCCCCTTCAGAAGTGGCGAACTTACTCCCCAGCTCTGGGAGTGCTGGGGGCAGGTGGCCCCCAACTGCCTGCCCTCTTAGGAAATGCTCTCCTGAAGTCCCCTGTCCCCTGGTTACACCCCCTTCTGGGAGCAGCCCCATCGCTGGCTGATCAGCAGAGGGGCATAGAGGCCCTGTCCCTCACTCACCCCGACTCAGGACAACTCCGAAGGGTGCCTCCAGCCTCGGGTCTCCCACTGAGACTGCATCACCCCCCACTTCTCCTTGAGTCCGACCTGCTGGTCCACAGGCCGGGACCCCAAGTGCACGCCCAGTAAACTTCCCGCAGAGGGAAGGGAACCCAGAGGGGCAGAAGGAAAGCAAAATTGAAACGTGAGCGTGACCTAGCTGGTCCCGGCTTCCCGAAAAATCCAGCGGAGTGACGTCTTCACAGAGGACCCGTGGAAGAAGACCCATCTCAGAAAAGTCTGTGGAAGCGAGGACGGTGGGAAACTTCTGCCTCCTGACTCTCACTCGTCCAGGTTTGCCTCTTCCGTGTGCCACTCGGCCCCTCCAGGCAGCTGCCAGCGCCCCCGTGGGTACCGCTGGATCTGCGCGGGAGCTGCTCCCTTCCCCACCTGGGCAAGTACAGAGGAGGCCATGCCACAGCCCGAGCTTTGCCCCCAGGGTCGCCGACACAGCTAGCGGTGCCAAGAGATGCGATGACAAGAGATGGTGGCCGGGGCTTCCCACGCGCCAGAGTGGCTGGGGCCACTCCGGCTGGGGACGGAGCAAGGGACCCAGGGCCAAGAGCAGATGGGGTCATATGGATCTGGTCGAGGCCTGGTACACGGAGCCAATCTGAGTCCCTGCTCTGGACTGGGGGGCATGAGGGGAAAGTCCGCGAAGAGCAGGAGAGTCACCTTCAGGGTATTTCTTCTGGGCTGAGGAGCCTGGGCCCCATGCTGAGGGGACAGACAGACAGCCCTATGGGACAGCCACCTGGCACCCTGAATGCCCTTCCCGTCCCAAGGCACTCAGCGGAGCAGCAACCGTTCCTATTCTTAGAGCGTCAGGAGATTTTATTGAGGTCACTTGAGGGGCTCTATCTCTTGTGGCCACAGCAGCTTCGTGCAGAAAGCAGGGGGGCCTGAGTCTCCACCTCCCGCTTCTAGAGGAGTCCAGCGAGAGCCAGGCCCCGGATTTAAGTTGGACGGTTGGGGAAAGAGACTTGCTCCGCAGAGTGTGCCGCGAAGTTTTTCCTCCAAGCGCGGCTCTGTCTATCTTGGCGACCCCTGAGGCGGCCCTGGAGCAACTGGGGTTGGGTGGGAGAGGAGACCACTGGAAAGCCAGGGAGGAAGCCACCACCGCGGCAGCCACAGTGAAGAGAGCACTGGAGAAAGAACCCAGATGAACAGGGAAACCAGACTCAGTACAAGAGTCGCCCCTTATCCACGGGGAAGATGTTCCAAGACCCCCCGTGGACGCCTGGAACCGTGGAGATACCGAACCCTACGTACTCGGTTGGGTGTCTGACTTTGGCTCAGGTCATGATCTCACAGCTTGTGAGTTTGAGCCCCACGTCGGGCTCTGTGCTGCCAGCTCGAAGCCTGGAGCCTGCTTCCGATTCTGTGTCTCCCTCTCTCTCTGCCCCTCATGCTCTCTCTCTCTCTCTCTCTCTCTCTCCTTCAAAAATAAATAAACATTAAAAAAAAATAGAAGTTAGGCACAGTAAGAGATTAGCAACCATAACCAATGATCAAATAGAACAATTATAACAGTTTACTGTAATAAAAGTTATGTGAAGGTGCTCTCTCTCTCTCTCTCAAAATATCTATTGTGCTGGGTTCTCACCCTTCCTGTGATGATGTGAGATGATAAAATGCCTACTGATGAGAAGAAGTGAGGTGACTGATGTAGGCATTGTGAGCTAGTGTTAGGCTAACTATCGACCTTCTTATGACATGTCAGGAGGAGGACCATTTGCTTGCAGAACGTGGTTGACCGCGAGTAACTGATACCGCAGAAAGCAAAACTGACAATAAGGGGTGGGGGGTGGGGGGATGCGTTTCAGCCTTGAGCCTTTTTATCTACATTCCTTCTTCCGTCAAAAATTACCCTTCTGAACCCTTGTGCACTGTGGGTGGGAATGTGAATGGCACAGCCTCTATGGAAAACAGTACGGAGTTTCCTCAAGCAATGAAAAATAGAACTACCCTATAATCCAGCAATCCCACTTCTGTGTACCTACCCAAAGGAAACGAAATCATTATCTGGAAGGGATATCTGCACTCCCATGTTCACTAAAGCGTGATTCACAGTAGCCAAGACACGGAGGTAACATAGGCATCAGTCAACAGGTAAATGGATAGAGAAAACATGAATGTTAGTGAGAAGGCATAAACTTTTGGTTGTTAAGATGAGTAAGTTCCGAGGATCTGATGTATAGCATGGTGGTTCTAGTTGATCAAACTGTGTAATATATCTGAAATTTGCTAAGAAAGGAGATCTTAACCATTCTCATACACACACGCACAGACACACACATGCACAGGTGACCATGTGAGGTGACGGACCTATGAATTAGCTTGATGGTGGGGATCTTTTCACAGTACACACATATCAAATCATCATGTTGTACACTTTAAATATCTTACATTTGTTGTCAATTATACCTCAGTAAGGCTGGAAAAAAAATTACCCTTCCTCAGCACCTCTCCTTTGGGGCCCTCATAGGAGATTAAAACCAAGCTAGAAATAAACAATCCAATTTATTTCTTTAAAACAATCCATTTTGGGGGCACCTGGGTGGCTCAGTCGGTTAAGCATCCGACTTCGGCTCAGGTCATGATCTCGCGGTCCGTGGGTTCGAGCCCCGTGTCGGGCCCTGTGCTGACAGCTCGGAGCCTGGAGCCTACTTCGGATTCTGTGCCTCCCTCACGTCTCTGCCCCTCCCCGCCTCGCACTCTCTCTCTATCTCTCAAAAATGAATAGACGTTAAAAAAAGTTTTTAAACGATCCACTTTAAAAATGAGTTAAGGGCTTGAGTAGTTATTTCTTGAAAGAATATGTGCAAATAGCCAATAAGCACACAAAGAGATGCTCGACATCACCAATCATTAGGGAACTGCAAATCAAGACCACAACGACATGCTACTTGATATTATTAGGATGGCTGTTATCAAAAATATAAAAAAAAAAAACAGAAGTAAAACAAGTGTGGTAGGGATGGGGTAAAACAGGAGGCCGTGCACATTGCTGTTGGCAATGTAAAAACAGTGCAGCTGCTTTGCAAGACGGTAGGAAAATCCTCAAAAAGTAAACACAGAATGACCATATGATCCAGCAACTCTACTTCCGGGTATTTCCCCAAGAGAAGTGAACACAGAGACGCAAACAGACGTTGCGACACCCATGTTCATAGCAGCAATATTTACCATAGCAAAATGCAGAAGCGACCCCAGTGTCCTTCAGCAGACAAATGGATAAGCAAAATGGGGAATGTGTGTACAATGGAATATTATTCAGCCTGAGAAAAGAAATTCTGACACCTGCTACAACATGGGTGAATCTCGAAGACACAGGCACTATGGTAAGTGAAACTAGCGAGTCACAACAGGACAAATGCTCTAGGTTTCTACTCATATGAGGTACTTAGAGTAGTCAGATTCATAGAGACAGAAAGAATGATGGTTTCCAGGAGATGAGGAGGGGAAGGTGAGAAAGGGGAGTTAGTGTTCCATCGGGACAGAGTTTCGGTTAGGTAAGATGAAAAAGTTTTGGAGACCGATGGTGGGGATGGTGGTGTGTGTATAGAATACCACAGAACTGTGCACTTAAAAATGGCTGTCATGGGCGCGCCTGGGTGGCTCTATCGGTTGAGAGTCTGACTTCGGCTCAGGTCATGATCTCTCCGTCCAAGAGTTCAAGCCCTGCGTCAGGCTCTGTGCTGACAGCTCAGAGCCTGGAGCCTGCTTCGGATTCTGTCTCTGTCTCTGTCTCTGTCTCTCTCTCTCTCTCTCTCTGGCCTTCCCCCACTGATACTCTGTCTCTCTTTCTCAAAAATAAACATAAAACAATTTTTTTAATGGTTGTCATGGTACATTTTACGTTATGTGTCTTTTACCACACACACCAAAAAAGGAGACTATTTGGTCAAGTGCGAGGCCGCTGTGCCCTCATTCATTGTGTAGATGAGGCTGAGCAGAGAAAGAACAGCCGTGACAGCAGAGGCAAGAGAGAACTTAGGTGTCCTGACACTCCAACCTTCAGCCCTGGCCCTTCAGTTCAAGCTTCTGAACTCCGTGACCAGCATCCCGACGCACGTCTTTACACAAGACCCTGCCCTTCCAAGGCTCTGGAGATCCACCACCTGGATCACGGACCCATATTCCCGTCAAGAAAGGGACAGGCGTAGGAGATTCACAGCTCCAGGCGGTAGGTAGGTATGCCAAGACATAGCCCAAGCTTTTCCAGAATGTTCCTTAACGTGAAAAACCTTGGAAGTTCCCCTGTTGCAATTCTGACCACAAATCCCTCATGGCGCCCTGTTGGCAGTTCATTGAGGAGTTGCGTGGATTTCACGCCTCTCTCGGCAAATGTGGTCTGACTCCCGGCTTCTCTAGCCAGCCAAAACCCTGCAAGACTGCCTGGTTTCAGAACCTATCTCAGAGTATCTCTCTGACATCTACACTGGGATGGCAAAAAGTTGGCACATGGACCACTATACACCCTCCGCTGCCCATGGTAGGCATCACTAATCAATCAAGAGTCTATTCCCCACAGAGCAAGGTAAATGCCCCTGAAGCGTATGGTCATAGCCTCCAGCTGTCCAATCACTCAGCAGTGGCACCTGAGGTAAGATCCAGTTGCCAGTCACCATCTATGCCAATCGAACACATTCTAGGCTTTTGGGAAATCCCTTCTATCTTGACCTCAATTTCTTCACCTCTAATGTGAAATGATTTTTATGTCCCTGCCAGTCCTGCCATCCAATGAATTCTATTAATGATGGACTGAACAATTCTACATTGTGGATGGCAGAGAGAAATTCCATAGGTTTCAAATGAAATTCTATGGTGTTTTTACTTTTTTTGGGGGGGGGGGGGCAATAGATCTGGCCTCCCCATTTTATCTGCATCAGGGTAGGTCGTGAAGCCAGACATCGGGACCTGATTGTGCTCCTAGCCAGCGAGGTCACCAGTGCTTTCTGGGAGCCATTTCCCAATTCCTGGAAGGCCCCAGAGCCAAGTTGGTTCCTAACACTTCTCTTCGAAAACCTCCCAGAAGGAGAGAGTTAGGATTAACATTTCTGTCCCTCACATTGCCTCCCACATGGCACCCGACTTGTCCTCTGTCCTGGAAGGGCGGCTATGTCCCTGCAATGGCGCACACATAGTGTTTCTCATTTGCCTGCCGGCCAGCCAGCCAGCCAGCCAGGCGGCCCTCTCCACCCAGCCCCTGGCCAGCCAGCCAGGCTGCATCAGAGGGAGGGGAGAGGACAGGGCCGCCACTTGCCACCGCGCACTATAAAAGAGAGAGTATTAAATCTTGGCCCCCATCAGAGAACTGCCTTAATTAGGGTGGCGCCGAGCAGGACGCTGTAATTAACTGTGTGTCTGCGTTTCCATTTGAAACATCCATTTCCAGATCTTTGTGATCCAGTCTTCCAAGGGAAGCTCAGCCAGAAGCTCGGCACCCGCGGCCTCAGCAGGGGAGGGATGGCCGCTTTCCCTGCTCTTTCCCCTCCTTGCCCCCCTCGGGATGAGTCTCTGGAGGTGGGAGCCGCGGGTCCTTCTGATAAGGGTGTTTATTGTGGGCTCAGCGCTACTGGCTCCCAAAGCGAGGGAACGGTGTCAGCGCAGGTAAGATGTCCGTTAGTTTTGTTTGGCCAGCAACCATCATTCCAGTAACTTTTATTTTCTTTGCAACAACAGCTCTAGGGACAGGCCATCTGTAGCTCTAGGTCCATGATCTAGGCTGGCCAATCAGAGTGCACATCCCCTGGCCAATGAGAGTGTACCTCCCCTGGCCACAGTGATTGGTTCAGAATTGGTCATGTGACCGATGCTGAGCCAATAAGTGTCTGTGGCAGGACTCTGGCTGGAATAATTGAGGAAAGGGGTATTTGGTGCTGGGGCCACATTTGCTGCCTCGATGGAAGAGTCTGCCTGAAGATAAGGCCAAATTGGAAAAGGTATTTTTAAAAGATGAAGGGTGACAGAGAGAAAGAGAACTGATGACATCCTTTTAAATAACTGAAGCAAAATACTCGGCAGACTTTTAATTATATGAGAGGCAATACATTCCCCATTTTTGTTTATGGCGACTAGAACAGAACGTCACTTGCAAGGTAAAGAGATCTGGTTAAAACAGGTCACTACATGGGCTCCATGAAATGCGGTCAACACGGATGTACTACACATCCGTGGTATGCCAGGCAGCGTGGAGAATACACCAGTAGACAAGAGTGGGCACCCAACCTTAGGGAGCTTCTGGCCTCATGGGGATGAGGAGACGTTAAGGGTAAAACCAGACTCACTGTTCTAGTGCCCCCCACGCATTGATGGCTTATCTTCCTTCTGGGTAACTTGAAGCACCGCCTGTAGAGGAGAGTGTCGTCTCTTTATTGGACAGCTGCTCTTGTGTCTACCCAGAAAGCAGTCCCTCTTAATCTGACCACAGTTCCTTGTGCCCGAGTGACTGGTGTGGAGTCACTTGTATGAATCAGCCCCTGGTTCCTAGAGTGGCCACATAACCAGATCTGAATCCTTAAGACACTATGCCCCCAGCCACAGTGACTAATGTAGGAATGAGCACAGGAATCAAAGTAGACTCATCATCATCATCAATCCTGGAGCTTTTTCTGGAATTGGTGGGGAAAAGATATTATTTTCCCTGGAGGTGCTAAGTAGGATATGGGCCTGATGCTACGGTTAGGGAGCACTCTCTGAGAATGAAGACGACAGAGAGGAAATTAGAGCCAAGAGAAAGACAATCAGAGAGTCTCTGTCCTGATAGCAAATATAGTTTGAGCACCTAGAACCAGCTGTGCCTGAAACCCAAGCTTTTGGATAGTTTGAATGGGACTTCTGTAAGTACAAACCTAAATAATGTTGACTAATGCCCTAGGACTGAAGCTCCTGTCTATCAAGCCTCAGCCAAGCTTTTCATTCTTATCTCTAATAATAAGCTTCATACCCCAACTGACTGAACTGCTCCTCGTGCTGCAATACACCCAGCACTTTGTAGCACTTTTAACTGCCCATGAGAATCCTGCCCATCATTCAAGACTCACCTCATGGCTTCCTCCTCTGAGAAGCCCTCTGGGGGGCCCTCTTCTGCACCATATAGCAGCTCTGGTCCCTTGGACCTATAGATACACACCCCTGGCTCTCACCTTTCTTGTTGGCCAACGAACTCCAAGAGGGCTGAGAAGTGGGTGGGACAATTTCCCCATGACCTCTTTCGAGCCTGGTTCCAAGCCTGAAACCAAATCCATTGCCAAAATTTTCAGCCACAGGCCAATGAATTACATTTTTTTTTCTTTCCATAAGACTGAGTTGGATTTTTGACTCTTAGAACAAAGAGTCCTAACGGTGAAGGTGTTTTTCCCTTGTTACAAAAGTAATACATACCATTGAAGACAAGCAGAAAATTTGATACACAAAAGAAACTAAAAATTACTCCTAGTCCCCCCACCCAGAAATGACTTTGAGTACAATAGAGTAAATGTCCCTTTAGGCTTGTTTCTGTACATATACATGTAGTATTTATTTAGATGAGATCCCACTTTAGTGCTGGTGGGTGCTTTTTATGTGTTTTACTCTTTTTTTTTAAGGTTTTATTTATTTATTTTGAGAGAGACAGGGACAGCGTGAGTGGGGGAAGGGCAGAGAGAGAGAGAGGGAGAGTGAGAATCCCAAGCAGACTCCACACTGTCAGCACAGAGCGCGACGCGGGGCTCAAACTCACGAAACCATGAGATTGTGACCTGAGCAGAAACCAAGAGTGGGATGCTTAACGAATGAGCCACCCAGACGCCCCTATGTTTTTTTTACTCTTCATTGAAATAGAACATGTATACAGAAAAGAGCCCAAATCACAAGGATGCAACTTCATAAACTTCACAAAGTGAACACATCTGTGACCAGTGTCAGCCAAGGACCTTCAGCTCTTTTCCAGTTCAGCCTGCAATTGCAGAAGGCATTGCTCTCCTGGAAATCGCCTCCTTGCCTCTCTTGAGGAACAATCCATTTGTTTCCAGTGTTTCACTATTGCAAACAATGCTGCAGGGAACATCCGCTGTACTCACGTCATTTTGCACATGGGAGCCTATATCCCAGGATACATTGCTAATAATAGCTACCATTTCTTAAGCCCTTTCTGCCAGGCACTGTGTTAAATGCTTTTAATGGCTTAGCTCACTTGAGCCTTTTAACAATTAACTGAAATAGGGAGTCTCATTGTCCCCATTTTACAGAAGTGGGACTGCAGGGTCAAAGGGCAGGCACAGTTTGCATCTTGACTCACATTTTCTAGCTGCCCTCCATACGACTGTACCAATTAATTCTCCCTCCAGCGGCGCAAAGGGTCAATTTTCCTTCCACGCTTGCCAGAGCTGGATACTATCAATTATTTTAATTGCCAGTCATGGCCAAACAGATAGGTGAAAAATTATAGCTCATTATAGACATTTGGTCATTTCTTTCATTTTTTTTTTTTTTTTTTTTTTTTAGCGAGACTGTTTATTTATTTTTGAGAGAGAAGAAGTGGGAGAGGGGCAGAGAGAGAGGGAGACACAGAATCCAAAGCAGGCTCCAGGCTCCGAGCTGTCAGCACAGAGCCCGATGAGGGGCTCAAACTCACAGACCATGAGATCATGACCTGAGCGGAAGTCTGACACTTAACCGATGAGCCACCCAGGTACCCCAAGGTGGTTTTTTTTTCCATTCTTAAGGTGATTTTTTGTGACCTAAAAGCCTGTGGGGGTTTTGTGGAGGGTTTTTGTTTTGGTTTGGTTTGGTTTGTTTTTTTTTTTTTTTGCATTGGTATGACGTGACAATCATCAGCCATTCTCTTTATGATTTCCCATTTGTAAAGTGAGGAGGGAGGGATTAATCTGTTTTAAATGTGATCCACTTGCCTTAGGGGTTCTGGGACTCCTCATGGGCTGCTTGGGGAGGTGGCACCTGCAAAAGGGTCTCGCCCATCTCTTTCCTGGGCTCCTGGTCCCACTCAACCCAATCACTTGGATATTGGTTAAGGGTGCCCGTCCTTTGAGCTGCGAAGCTCATCCACTTTTGCCGACCAACCAGCGAGGCTACTCTCTCACACAGACTTGAAGATGGGAACCCCTCTCTCTCACAATCTCGGGGGCGTCTCTTAGATCTTCTCTAGCACCCCTGCCCTCTGAGTTCTTATATGACCTGGTCAGTGTGGGGTCATGTCACCATCCTGCCTGCCACGTCCTGTCTTGTAACTGCCTCAGATAGGAGCCCCAGCCGCTGCTTCCCTGGACTGTCCCGCTCTCCACCAGCATCAGCATCATTCACGCAGAGCTCTTGGTGAATATCAGCCTGGATCAGTTTTCAGGCGACGGGGTGGGGGGTGGGGGGTCATAGCATGGTACCACACAGGAACAACCCCGAACTAGGCATTCCTGTACTTAGAAGCCCTTCGCCTGCCATCTTCCTCCCCAATCTGTGGTCTTCCACTGGCCCTGGTCCTCTCTCACACACTGGACACCTCTCGTTCCCGTTTGCTGGAATCTTCCCTCTAGGACTCTATCTAGAAATTTTATTTTCACTGGATTATTAGGCTACGTGTATCTGGCCCTCCTTCCACCATCTGCCTACTTATATATGTGTGGAAGTCATAGATCCCTGGTTTCCAAAGTGTGACCCCAGGGGTCCCCACGACTCTTTCAGGGGTTCCACAGGCTGAATTATTTTTGTGATAATACTGTAGTGGGTTGAATGGTGGTCCCCAAAATGATAGGCCCATGTCCTAATCCCCAGAAACTGAATAGAAACTTCTTTGCAAAAAAAAAAAAAAAAAAGGTCTTTGCAGATACAATTAAGGATTTTGAGTTGAGGAGATAAGCCCAGATGATCTGGGTGGGCCCTGAATCCAATGACAAATGTCATAAGATAAACACAGTGCTATGAAAATGGAGGCAGAGAATGAAGTGACACAGCCACAAGCCTAGGGACATGGACAGCCACCAGAAGCCAGCAGAGGGAAGGACCAGGTTCTCCCCTAGAGTCTCTGGGAACCACACAGCTCTGGTAACTCCTGGACGTCAGGCTCGCGGCCTCCAGAACTGTGCGAATACATTTCTGCTGTCAGTCACCAAGGTTACAGTCATTTGTTACAGCAGCCACAGAAAACTAATACAAATCCCGCGATGGCCGGTGCTTTTCTCACTCTCGTTCTCCCAGGATTTGCACAGCGGAGTTTTCCAGGGGCTTCATGACATGGGATATTGGAACAAATTGAACGCAGAAGCCAATATGAGAACCCAGCTGTCTTCTATTAAGCCAGACATTAGGAGACCTGCAAAAACAGAAACAGTGCCACTCTTCTTACCAAATCTCTTTTGTTTTGGAAAATCGAGTTCTTTTTCATTAAAAAAAAAAAAAAAAAGTTACTTATGTTAACCTAAGGTGGAACTTTTTAAAATTTAATACATAAATCTTTTTCAGCATTCTCAGTTTGAATTTCAAATATAGTAAATATTGATAGCTCCATGCCACAAAAAAACAAGTTCTTTGGAGTCCTCGATAAATTTAAGAGTGCAAAGCCGTCCTGAGATGAAAGCACTTGATTATGATCTTAAGTAGATCGTATCTCCCTCACTCTCTGGTCCTACCCCTGCAAAATGTGCAAAGACAGCCTGCATTTGACTGCAAAGGACAGAACACCCAACTCGAAGTGACTTACACAGCAAGAAAAATGTGTCATCTCACAGACCAATGAGTCCAAAGGGTGGGCCTTCTGGGTTTGGTCAGTTCATTGGTTCAAGTGCATCACCACTTCCAACCACCATGTTTCTGCTGGTTCTGCTCTGCCACACTTAGAGACCTGTCACCTCATGGTTACAGAATAGCTGCAGCTGCGCCAAGTATCATGAACTCACACAGTAATAGCCAAAGAAGGAAAAAGGAGATATCCTGTTAACCTTAAAAGCAAAACTGCCAGTTATTTTACAAGTAAAAATGGGTTTATTTTTAGGGAATAAATGGGAAGAGCAGAGAATTGCAATTTGGGACAAGAAAGCTATAGCAAAACCATAAACAAGTCCAGAGAATGAAGGAAAGGTACCCTCAAAGGAAAACAAAGGGGGAAGTAGGGAGGGCTATTATAAATAAGAAGTCTATGGGAGTACACTGGGAGTTCAAAGTCTAGTGGCTTTTCATTGGCTGAGTTGTGACAGTCTCCCATTGGCTGGGCTGTTGTCAAGATAAGAGGAAACCTTCCTCCTGCTGCAACAGCTAAAACAGTATTGACCTGCAGGGTCCTCCTCAGGCCTGCTGTGTCTACAATTGGCCCAAGTGGCAGGGCACAAGAGCTCCCCCTACTGGTGTCCCAATTCCATTGTTTTAAGTTTATTTATTTTGAGAGACAAAGAGAGCCAGGGAGGGGCAGAGAGAGAGAGAGAGGGAGAGAGAGAATCCTAAGCAGGATGTGGGGCTTGATCTCACAAACCATGAGATCATGACCTGAGCCACAACCAAGAGTCGGATGCTTAACCGACTGAGCCACCCAGGTGCCCCCTCCAAATTCCACTTTAAATAAGGTTTCCTTTATTCAGTTTCATAATCCTTACCTTGAGCCTCATTTTAAGCCAAGGAGGGCCCCTTCCCTGATTTTTTCTCATGCTTCACTGGCCAGAATCGCAACACAGGCCCATCTCTGCCAGGAGAAAGGCATTATTATGATTGGCTTAGTCTGGTCAAGACTGACCTCTTCAGAAAGATAGTCTCCCACGAAGACTGGAGTTTTATTAACAAAGAAAGGGGAGTCAGGCTGTAGGAGATGGTCATGACACCCACCATCGTGAGGGTCTGTGGAAACAGGCAGCCACATTCATATCAACCTGGCCCTCCACTCATCAGGTATTTAGGCCACAGCCAGACATGAGCCCCGCTAAGGCCCTGCCCTCACTCCCATCCCCCACAGCAACACCAGCCCATGAGCCCCAGACCCACGGTACCTTAGTGCCTCTCACAGCGAATTAGTTCTCCGTGCCCTCAGCCAGTGACCAGCCCTCCGGTCCTGCCCCCTTCCTTTGGGGACAACTATATCAGAGGCCTCATGCACCCTTCCTGGCCCCAGTCTTGTTTGGAGGCCACTCTTGTCCGTTTTGACAGGTTTTAAGAACTTTGAATGTCAGGAAGGTGGTCCTCCCAGGAAACACCCAGAGTGTTTTAGAAAATGTCCCATGTTTTTCACATTAACCTTAAGCTCTGCACTCTTTTTTTTTTTTAGCTCTGCAGTCTTTAAAATACTGTAAAGTTCTCCTTACCAGCCTATCACACACACAAACAGGTGCACACACACACAGACACACACACATACACACAAACACCCACAAGCACACACACACACACACACACACACACACACACACACACACCAGGGTTAGGAATGACTCAGATTCTGGAATCTTTGTAATTTATCTGCTCGGCATCTTGGGCAGGTAACTTACCCACTCAGAGTCTATGTTTCTTTATTTCTAAAAAGAGGGTTATGATACCTATGTTTTAGGATTACTGGGGATTAAATGAGATGATGTATGTAAAGTCACTCATTGTCAAGACTCAGAAACTGCCAGTTGTCACACTGTCATTGCAACTCAACATCTGTACAGTGTTTCTAAGCCCACAGAGTGCTCAACCCCATCTTATCATCTGAGATTCACTGCACCCTAGGAAGCCACCAGGGCAAGGGTTATGCCCCCATGTTACAGGTGGGGCCGTTGAGGGCCGGAGGGGCCAAGTGATTCTGCCAAGGTCACACAGGCAACTCAAAACCAGTTCTAGTAGCCAGGCTCTCAGATTCCAAGCCCAGGGCCCCTCCCTGACCTCCAGCTGTGTGACCCAGATTGCTCAGCTCCCAAATGCCTGAAAAGTTGTGCAGGAATCAAGTCTGGGCCTTGGTGCCCACGTGGCCAGGAGTAGCAAGGGTGGCTGCAAATACCCAGGAGAGGGGAAGAGGGAAGTCGCTTCCAGTTCACGGCCCATGACCGGAGAGCAGTTTCTTAAAGGACCCAAGTAAGGAGAGACCTTCCAAGAATGCAAACCCAGAATACAGAAATTAAAAAGATGGGCACATTTGACAACATAAAAATATTGATCTCTTGTGAGGCAAAAGATACTATAAGCCAAGTTAATAGACAAACAATAAATTCAGAAAAATATTCGTGATGCAGAGGACAAAGGGTTACCAGCTATAATATACAAAGAGCTCTTACAAATTGAAGAGAAAAGGGCAAACAACCCAAAAGAAATTATGGCAAAGGACATGAATAGGCAATTCACAAAAGAATGAAGCCAACTGGCCACAAACAAATGAAAAGATGCTCACACTCATTAGTGGTCAGGGAAATGCAAATTAAGCTGACAATGAGATATCACACAGGCAAATTTAAAAGAACAGTAACCAGTAATGCAATTGCTGGCAGGGATTTGGAGAAAGCTACATTCATCTGTTGTTACTGAACAGGCAAATTATTGTAATCTTTTTAAGAAGAAAGCTGGCTACAGGAATTAAAACTTCAGGAGTTGTATTAAAATTTTGCATTAAAAAAATATATATCTAGGGGCGCCTGGGTGGCTCAGTCAGTTGAGCTTCTCTTTTTTTTTTTTTTAATGTTTACTTATTTTTGAGAGAGAGACACACACAGATGCAACCAGGGAGGGGCTGAGAGAGAGGGAGACACAGAATCTGAAGCAGGCTCCAGGTTCTGAGCTGTTAGCACAGAGCTGGACGCAGGACTGGAACATGAACCATGAGATCATGACCTTAGCTGAAGTCAGACGCTTAACCGACTGAGCCACCCAGGCACCTGGAGTGTCTGACTCTTGATTTCAGCTCAGGTCATGATCCCAGGGTCATGAGGTCGAGCCCCACATTGCGCCCTGCACTGAGCGTGGAGCCTACTTAAGATTCTCATATTCTCTCTCTCTCTCTCTCTCTCTCTCTCTCTCTCTCTCTCAGTGTGCCTGGGTGGCTCAGTCAGTTAAGGTCCAACTTCTGCTCAGGTCATGATCTCCTGGTTTGTAAGTTCAAGCCCTGCATGGGGCTCTGTGCTGACAGCTCAGAGCCTGGAGCCTGCTTCAGATTTCATGTCTCCCTCTCTCTCTGTCCTCCCCGCCCCGCTCACTCTCTCTCTCTCTCAAAAATAAATAAACATTTAAAAAAATTGTTTTAATTCTCTCTCTTTTCCCCCCTGCCCTCTCCCCCACTTGTGCTCTCTCTTAAGTGTGTGTGTGTATTTGACCCAGCAATCCATACCCTAGAAATCTATCTGATAGAAATTAAACTACCATATTCTAAGGACACATGACACATTATTATTCATAATAGCAAAAAAAAAAAAAAAAAAAAAAAAAAAACAAAGCATGGCAGAGACTGGCACACAAGGAAGACCTTGTTTTCCAGCCTCCCTGGCATTTTGGTTGGGACCACGTGACTGAGTCTTGGCTAATGGATTGAGGGGGAAAGAGATCTCCTCTGCCTCCCTGCTCCTGCAGTTAACTGAGGAGACCCCATGATTGGCCATGGAAGGAGCGGGAGCCCTGAGTCCCTGTCTGGAGAACACCACCCCAGGGCTGCCCGACCACGCTGCTCTGGGACACAACAAGAAATAAACTCTGGTGGTGATAAGGCACTGCAGTTTCTGGACGTCCACGTGGCAAAGCCTGGCACGCTTCAGTGCGCAGGCTGGGTGTCCGTCAGTAGGAAGTGACGGACCAAATGACGCCATAGGACACCCTAGACTCAGCCTGCACGAAGAATACATTCGAGCTTGACCCAGGGAAGGCCACAGCAGAGGAGGAGAAAAGCGACATGCAGGGAAGCGTCTGCAGTGCCTCCCTTTGGCAATCTACACAACAATCGAGGAAACCCTCTAACCGCGCATGCGTCCCGTGCACCTGCGCGCGTGTGTTCTGCGTACGTGTGGCCCCCTGAGAACGGACAGGAACACGGAAGGATCCTTCTGGTTTGCAAGCATGAGTTGGAAGGGAGAGGGAGAAAAGAAGGCGGGGGAGGCCAGACAATAAAATGGAAAAAGCGCATTACCCGTTTGCACGACTACATTTTTGCATTTATGAATGGCAGATGTAAACAACAACGTTTCCGTATTAGAGAACAAAACCAATCTTCTCTAGTTCAAGGGGGAAAAAGGTGCTCAGGTAGCTGGTGCATCTAGAAGAGAAAGGGCTATATAAGCACCAGGAGCGGGATTCAGGAAATCTAATCCCGGCCTCAAATCCAATCACGCCTCTCTGTCTGAAGGAGTCTGGTCCGGACATCTCCCGGTTTGAGAGGTGGCTAAAAACAAGGAGAGAGGAAGGTAACCAAACTCTAGGAACCATGCTGGTGTGGAAGCTGGAGCCAGAGGGTGGGGGCTGCCTCCCAGTCTTCTGAGAAAATAGGCAGCCTTCAAGTCAGCAGCACAGGAGTTTAGCCAGCATGTTGGGGAGAATCTTCTGGGACACAAAAGACCTTAGAAGTTACTAGAGTCCAAAGTCACAAACCAGGAGCCCAGAAGCCAAATCCAATCCATAGTCAGATTTTGTTTGATTTGCACAGTGATGTCCAAAGAATGCAAATTGATTGCCAATACACTTGAATTGGCAGATTTCTCTCTCTCTCTCTCTCTCTCTCTCACGCACACACACACTCCAAATTTAGTATCTCCAGCTTATAGTGAAAAAAGTCAGATTGTCTGGCCACATTCCTAAATGGCAGCACTGGCCCAGGAGCTAGGGAGTGGCTCCCCACTGTAGACAGAGTGTGAGCTCTTCGGTTTGCTACAGTCCCCACAGTGCCCTGCTGCTGCACCCACTTATATATTAACCAGCCAGCCCCGAAGTCACATTTGTGGGTGTGACTCCACACCTCCATCAGGTGTGACCCCTCCTACCCACCCGCTCTGGCTAAACAAAGTGGAACTCACATTCTGTGGGCTTCGGCACCAGACAGACGGGTCCAGACTCTGGCTCTGATGCCCCTTAGTATCTGCAATGCCTGGGCACCCTGTCAGCCTGGCTAAGCTGGAACCACATCGCCCCCGAATTTCCAAATGGCTCTGAGTTAGCGTTGGCCGAAACAGACCTGTGGGTGAGCTGCAGAAGGTGAAAGTCTAGTGCAGCCATGTTCTTCTTGCTCCCGAGGCCAGTGTAGGGCTCCGGGCCCTGTGGCCACTTAGCCGTGCTACCCCTGAGCCACTGCCCCACCCTGGCTTCTCCAGCAACTTCCAGACCTCCTCCAGCCTCTCCCAGTACTGGCCGGGCTGTGGTGCAATTTTCTGGCGAAGGGCACCAGCTTCTCCTGTGGGTCATCCACGGCACCCAGGTTGGAGAGGATGAGAGACAGACCCTGTATCCAGTCTGTTCTTGCAGTCATCCGCACCCAGCTTTCCTTCCCGGGAGGCTCGCGGAGAGGGACTCTGGGCTCAGCCCCAGACGCAGACGCAGATGCAGATGCCTGCGTGATGCTTATGGCCCAACACCCATAATAAATCCATTTTCTGTATCGCTCGTAGAGGTTCTGCTTCCCTGATCCAACCCTGACATATCTGGGTGATCTTCGACAAGTTACTTAACCTCTCTGAGCCTCACTGCCCTTGTGCTGAAATGCCAATGATAACACTACACCTTCATATGATTACAGCGAGCACGAGATGGGCAAATGTATGCAAAGTGCTTTGCTGGCAGGAAGCAAGTGCTCAATAAATGCATGTACTTTATTTTTTTATTTTTTTATTTTTTTTTAATTTTTTTTTTTCAACGTTTATTCATTTTTGGGACAGAGAGAGACAGAGCATGAATGGGGGAGGGGCAGAGAGAGAGGGAGACACAGAATCAGAAACAGGCTCCAGGCTCTGAGCCATCAGCCCAGAGCCTGACGCGGGGCTCGAACTCACGGACCGCGAGATCGTGACCTGGCTGAAGCCGGACGCTTAACCGACTGCGCCACCCA
Organism: Leopardus geoffroyi; assembly: GCF_018350155.1. NCBI lineage: Eukaryota > Metazoa > Chordata > Mammalia > Carnivora > Felidae > Leopardus > Leopardus geoffroyi. The sequence goes on along the minus strand of NC_059335.1, from coordinate 28,510,200 downwards.
GGCGCCCCGATAAATGCATGTACTTTAAAATGACTGTGTGTGTGTGTGTGTGTGTGTGTGTGTGTGTGTGTGTGTGTGTGTATGTATGTACTTTATTGTTTTTTAAAGTAGGCTCCAGGCCCGGTGCAGAGCCCAACCCAGGGCTTGAACTCAACAACTCTGAGGTCAAGACCGGAGCCAAGATCAAGAGTCAGACACTTAACTGATAGGTGCCCCCCACCTGAGTGTTTTTAAATGGGAGCTGTGCGTTTACCTGTATGACCTTGAGAAAGAAAGAAACTGAAGACACCTAGTCTGGTCTCTCATCATCTAAAGTAACAATACCTCTGGGGCGCCTGGATGGCTCAGTCGGATAAGCAACTGACTTCGGCTCAAGTCATGATCTCACGGTTCGTGGGTTCGAGCCCCGCCTCGGGCTCTGGGCTGACAGCTCAGCGCCTGGAGCCTGCTTCAGATTCTGTGTCTCCCTCTCTCCCTGCCCCTCCCCCACCCATGCACGGGCGTGCATGTTCTCTTTCTCTCTCTCTCTCTCTCTTTCAAAAAGAAATAAACATTTTAAAAAATTACAAAATAGTTCTTTCATTTACATTTAGTACAGTCTCTCTTAGATAGGGTCCCCGGGGACCAGACAATGAAATGGAGATCTGTACAGGGGTCAGGAATCATCCCAGAACCCCCATCCTGAGGCTAGTGAGGTCAGGGTTGGGCAGAGGGAAGGCCGGGCTGCCGTGCCTGGAACAGAGGCTTCTGCCGACCCCCAAGGGAGCTTTGGAGTGCCAAAGGCCTTCAGAGCTGTCACAGACATAGGCAGGCCCTGGAGGCCTCATGGTACACTTGGACCACCCCCAGAGAGTGGGCAGAAGCAGGGGCAGGGGTGCTCCCCACGGTCGAGGGGAGGGACTCACCGGAGCCGGCAGCGCCAGCGCTCTGAAGCCGAGGGCGTGAACCGCCATCCTGCAGGTGCTCTGGGCAGCACATCACAGCATCTTACTAGACCCGATGTCTTTTAATCTACTGACCATCAAACAAGATTAAGGGATGGCTGTTTATAAAGTCAGACTCACTGTCTTGCTTACTCTGTGTCTCACTGCCTGGCAAGGAGACACCTTGAAAACTTTGTGCCCTGAGTGGGAGATTCTGGTCCGTGGGGGGGAACGGCTGAGAGGCAGATCCTCCTTGCAACAAGAATGTGGCACTGATCACTGGGGTCCAGAGTCACCCAGCTGAGGGTAATAAATAATCAGCACGGGAGACAGACATGGCCTGACCATCTGAGCCGGCCAGACTGTGATACGTGCCACAGCAGAAGGTCGAGCCTGTGATCTTTTCCTCTCACCGGCGTGCCACGAGGGCACGGGCTTTGCTTTCCTTGTTGCTGGGTGGCCTGTGCATGGCACAAGACCGGCATAGAGTAGGTCCTCAAAATGCATCTGTGGAATTAATGACAGGATCACTGGATTCAGTCTTGAGCTGCATTTAAAAGCCCGTTCCTGGGGGGCCTGGGTGGCTCAGTCAGAGAAGCAACTGACTCTTGATTTTGGCTCAGGTCATGATGTCACAGTTCGCAAGGACGAGCCCTACATCAGGCTCTGTGCTGACAGCATGAGCCTGCTTGGGATTCTCTCTCTCCCTCTCTCTCTCTGTCCCTCTCCCGCTCGCATGCACTCTTAATCTCTCTCAAAGTAAATAAACATTTTTCAAAAATTAAAAAAAATAATAAATAGAAAATAAAATAAAAGCCCATTCCTCTTTTCCTCCTTATCTTTGTATCCTCGTACAGATAAAAGACACAACAGGTGCAACCAGCATTTTCTCTGCAGGATGTGAAAATGCCTCTGCTCATTCTGATCGCACCTTTTGCCCACGTTTCCCCCAAGTCCAGAAATGTGCTGCTTCTCTTCCTCCTGTAATGCTGAGTTCCCCTTCCTACAGAAGTTTTCCACCACTATGTGACCCACCCCCCAACACACACACACACACACACACACACACACACACACACACACACCTCCCTAAAGAGCAACTGTGGTTTCTGAAGGTCAGGACAGAACAACCAGAAGGAAAGGCTCAGAGTCTCAGCTCCTCTCTTCCCACCTCTGTCTCCACAGGCGTCTGCCCCCCCCCCCCGTGTCGCCACAAACCCACACAAGGTGCTCTCCTCAGATCTGATAGAGTCGTCCAACCAGCCGTAGTGACTGATTTCAGGATCTGCATGTGATACGATTCTGGCCAACAAGGCCTGAGGAAAGGAGGCTGGGCCTCTTGTGAAAAGTTTCCTCACTGATGAAATGAGATGTACAGGAAGAGACAGCCCCTTTCAGGGGCCAGATATTGTTACATTTGGAAGGGACCCAGGACCCGTGGCTGCCATCTCGTGCAGATGAGAGCAGCCAGCCTGAGCAAGCAGATACAGAAGAGGATTCTGAGTAACTCGACCCGACTGTAGGGACAGTGTGGCTACCCTCCTAGACCCCCTGGGTGCCTTCTGCCTTCCCGTGCAGCTGTGACCCACTCCCCGCTTCTCTGCTTTGCTCCCAATGGTTTGCACCTGCAACTTCCTTCGGGGGCCTGCCTTTGCGCCACTGGAATCACTTGCTTGCAAAGGAAGGGAGCCATAGTCCGTGCCTGGGGGGGGGGGGGGGGCGCTTTGCTCTGTCCTGCTGGACATGGCCAAAGAAGCCCGTGGTCCCCCTGTCACCGGCAGTCTTCTTACAGTCATCTGGCTTTGTAGGTAGGAGGCAGCAGTAGAAAGACAGAAAGAATGATATTGTTGAGCTGCTGATTATCATGGGCACAGCCCACCCTATTTCTAGACTTCTGGGTGGGTGAAAGAATAAAGCTCCTGGCTCTTGAAGCCAGCTTGCGGGGGGGGGCGGGGCAGGCAGGGGGTTCTGGGGCATGCAGCCAGAGAATTCTAAGTTACTAAAAGTCATACTCTTGTTAGCGTGACTGCTACACACACACACACACACACACACACACACACACACAATGCATGCACACACTCAACGATATGCACAGAACTGCAAGATCAATTTTCAAAAATCCAACCACTTGCCTGCACACCAACCAAACCGATTTGAAGTAGAATAGCACAACCACTGTGGAAACCAGTAGGTTCAAAAAATTAAACATGAGAATTATCATTTGATCCAGTAATTCCACTTCTGGGTATATACCCAAAAGAATTGAGAGCGGGGACTCAAATGCCTATTTGTCCACCAATGTTTACAGCAACATGACTCACAACAGCCAAGAGGTGAAAATAACCTAAATGCCCAACAACGGATGAATGGATAAACAAAATGTGGTACATCCATACAGTAAAATTATTCAGCCTTAAAAAGGAATGAGATTCTCACACACCTGTTACAATATGAATCGATCTTGAAGACATTATGCTAATTGAAATAAGTCCGTCACAAAAGAACCAATATTGTCTGACTTCATTTATATGAGATACATATAATAGGCAAACTTATAGAGATAGAAAAGAGAGTAGTGGTTTCCAGGGACTGGGGGGAGAGGGGAACAGCGATCATGTTTAGAGGGTCAATTTGGGAAGAGGTAAACATCCGGGACATGAATGTGGTGATGTGGCAATGTGAATGCACTTAACGCCACTGAGCTGTATACTTTAAAATGATTACAATGGCAAATTTTTATGTATTTTACCCCAATTTTTTCTAAAGATTTGAAAACCTATGAGAGAAAAAATATTCTCTTCACAATAACAACAACACACAAGCCACCTTGGAATAAACCCAAAGCAGAAATTCAGAGGACTCTGGAGAAAGCCATAAAACTTCACTGAGGAGATGTAAAAATTGATCTGAATAAGTGGGGATATACCATGTTCATGGAGGAAAAGACCCAATGTCATAAAGAGGACAAATCTTCCCAAATTAACCTATGATACAATGCAATTCCAACCCAACAGTATTTTTCATTGAACTCACTAAGCTGTTCTAAAAATTCCTATGGAGGACCATAACCCAAGAACAGCATACACCCAAACAAGTACACAAATTAGAAGTAAACAACTCAATGAAGTTTTACAAAGTGAACACACCCAGGTCACCCAGACCCAGATCACAAGACAGAATACTGCCCCAGAAACTGCCCTTTTACCTCCCTGCAGTCACTACCATCTTTTTTTATTTACTCATTTTTAAGAGAGCGGGGAGGGGCAGAGAGAGAGAGTGACAGAGGATCCGAAGTGGGCACCATGCTGACAGCAGAGAGCCCAATGCAAGGCTCGAACTCACAAACCGCGAGATCATGACCTGAGCCGAAGTTGGATGTTCAACCAAGTGAGCCGCCCAGGCGCCCCCGTACCATCTTTAAGGGTACTCCACTCTCCTGGCCTCTATCCTAATCAACAAGCTTTGCCTGGTTTTCAACTTTCTATACCTAGAATCATACCACATGTACTTTTTGTATCTGGTTTCCTTCACTCAACATATGATTGTGCAATTCATCCATATTGTTGCCTGAGTTGTTGATCGTTTATTCTCACTTCTGTGTAATATCCCAATGTACGACTATCTCACCACATATTTATCCATTCTACTCTTCACAGGCATTTGGGGAGTTTCCAGCTTGGAGATTTCACAAAAAGCATTCTGATACTTGTCTTTTGATCCACATTTATGCACAAATTTGTTGAGCATATTCCTGAGATTGGAACTACTGGGTTAAAATTTTTTTTAATGTTTGTTTATTTTTGAGAGAGAGGCAGAGAGACAGAGTGCAAGTCGGGGAGGGGCAGAGAGAGAGGGAGACAGAATCCAAGGCAGGCTCCGGGCCCTGAGCTGTCAGCTCAGAGCCCGATGCGGGGCTCAAACCCACGAACCGCAAGATCATGACTTGAGCCGGAGCCGGAGGCTTAACCGATTGAGCCACCCAGGCACCCCAAGAACAATTTTTAAAAGAGCAGAGGATGTTTGTGGTGGCCAGGGTGGGGGGGGTGGGTAGTAGGAATGGGGTGGTCTTGCCCTACTGGAGATCAAAGTAAATTATAAAGCTATAGTAATTAAAAGGCACATATACTAGCACATGCTCAGATCTACACACACACACACACACACACACACACGAGCACACGCAGGCATGCCTGAGGTACTCATGTACAGGCATACATCCATACAGAGGCATGCACTCCCACCCCACATACTCCACGAGTCAGCAAAGACAACTCACGGCCGGACTTCCCAGACCAGATAACTGACTGTTGCGGTCCCTTTCAAGTGGTATCAGAGCACAGGCCTGCAAGTATCCAGGAGACGGCTGATGGAGAAGGGGAGGAAGAGAGAGCGCCCCCCCCCCAACCCGCCCACCGGCTTTAAAGGGAGAACAAAGTGAGCGGGATCAGAGGGTGCAAGGTGATGGCAGCGATGCTGAAGCCATTTATCACTGCCAGATGTGTGAAGGGTCAGGCTGCGGGGCCCACTGGGAGTGCCAGCGGGGGTGCACGGACCCCAGACACAGCGAGAAATAACCTGTCCAGTTGGCGAGGGACCAGAGAAGGGCTGCCAGGACTCTCTTCGTAACAAAATGACAATGTGCTTTCTTTTTCATCCAGGCCAAAAGGGGCCGGGGGCCAGGGCAGAGGCAGCGACAGCTTAATAAAGGGCCGTCAGTCAAAACTCTAAAAATACCCTCCCGCTGCCAGCAGGCTTACTCCTGCACCCGCCTGCGGGCTTCCTGCCGCCTGAGTGGTCCTTTGGGGACACATAAGGACAAATGTTTGCCCAGAGAGACCTGGTGTCCAGCAGCACACATGGTCCCACTGTGGCATCTGCCCTCTCCCCTGCCCCCACCCCTCCAGAACCCTCTAGCGGGCACACCCCCGGCCAGAAAGGGGCTCACGAGGGTCCCGGAGAGAAGGCACACCTCCGCTCTGGCTTCTCCATCCTCTTGGAAAACGCGAACAGATACCTCTCCTTGCAGGTGGCTCTCGACCCCAAAGCCAGCCAAGTTTCACAGGGGATCCTGGGGACTGCCAGTCAGACGGGGGTGGCACCACAAGCTTCAGGCGAGCTTCTGGCCTGCGACCAAGAACCACCTCTGCTTCTGCCAGATTCCCAGTTTGATTGGGGAGGATCAATCCCTGTCCTCGGGAAGATCCCAGAAGCACAGCCTCTGCTCTGGAAGCATAGCTGGTCTGATGGAGAAGGCTCAGCTCTTGCCAATGCGATGAAGGAGGTGCAGCTTCCCAAAGACAGGTTCCCACACAGTGGCAATAGCAGACTTTTAACCAGATGTTAGCGTCCTCAAACTTTATTGCGTGTCCAATTCACCAGGGATCTTTTAAAATACAGATTTCACTCTGCAGGTCTGGGGAGGGGCCTGAGATTCTACATTTCTAATAAGATTCTGATGATGCCAGGCCTCCTGGTGGTACCTGAGTAACGAGATAAGAGATGAGATGTACCCAGGGTGTAGACAGCTAACTTCTATCGGCTGTTCTGCTGACAGAAAGAGCCCTGACCTGGGGCTACCGGGGAGGGCTCCTTGGAGGGAGTAGGGTAGAATCTGATGGATAGAGGGAGAACTCTGGAGCCAACTGGCCTTAGGTTCAAATCTTGCTTCTGGCATTTATTAGCTGTGTGGCTCTGGGCAAATTTCTTGACCTCTCTGAAGTGAGGGAAACGGCCACGCCCACCTCACAGAGTGGTGTGGGCAGACGAAGCACTAGCACACGCCTGGCACACGCCTGGCACATGGGAGAGGCTCGAGACACGCCAGCCACTGCTTCTATAATAAACTATAACCATTGTGCCCACAACGGGGAGGGCCGAGCATCAGAAAGAGCTGGAAGAAGGCTGCTCCTAAAGGCAGGGATGCAGAGAGGCCCTGGGAGTCAGATGGCCATAGACGTGCCGGACCAGCCCTTGATCTTTGTGAGCCTCAGTTTCCTCCCCCTGTAAAATGGGGATCCTGGCATCGCCCGTCTCTAGACGCAATGAGAGGTCAGGAAATCACACACTGACAGCAGAGCACACAGTAGGCGCTCCATAAAGCGCTCTCCGGGGTGGGGGGCGGGGGTGGGGGACCGCGGTGCGAGGGGCCGCCCGCCCCGGGCCTGGGGCCGGACGAGCGCAGGAAGCCAACGCGCCCGCCCCGCCCCCACCCCCACCCCCACCCCGAGGCCGCCTTTGAGCCCGGCACCGCGCTTTGAAGTCCCAGATGGGCCGGGAGGAAAGAGGATCCCCACGCCCATCCCCCAGCCCGCACCTGGATAAACACGCGCCGCCGGCCCCGCCGCCAGCCCCGGACCGACGGCCTGGCGGCAGGGACGGCCAGGCGGCCGGAGCGGCCCGGCAGCGGCTCACTTCAAAGCGCCCGCGGCCGCCAGCGGGAGGGGCCCTAATCAGGCCCGGCTGCCGCCGCGCGGGCGCTCCGCCCCGCCCACCCCGCCCCGCCTGCGCGGCCCGCGCCGCCCGCCATCTGCTCCGCGTTAGCGCGCACGCCGGTGGGGGCGGGGACGCCGCGGCGCGGTCGCGGGCCGGCGGACCGGCGGGGCTGAGGCGGTCGGCGTCCCCTGCGAGTTCCTGACATCGCCACTGCATTCATTCCGTCGCGGATTCAGCAAGTACTCAGGGCGTGCCTGGTGAGGGTGGGGGGCAAAGGAAATACAGTTCGTTCGTTCATTCGTTCATTCGTTCATTCATTCATTCAACGAATATTTATTGAACTCCTACTTCTAACAGAGCCTAGGGATACAATGCATTCATGCATGCACATGCATTCATTCAATCGATAAACAATTTTTGAATGTCTCCTATGTGCTGAATGCTGGCCTCAGGTTCATGTCCCTCCAGCCCCGCTCCCTGGCGGCACCGAGCTCTTTCTCACCTTCATGTGCTAGCACTTGTTCTCTTTGCCTCGAATGCCCTCCTGTGACCTGAACAAACTCCTACTCATCCTGCAAGAGCCCAATTTTTAAAAGTTTCCTCCCCATCTCTCCCAGTCCCCATCCTACACCCACAGCGTGCCTCCCTCCTACTAGAGAACATATAGCCTTGACTGACAGCGATTTATTCCTTTGCAGGATCTGTGTGCCTTCCAGACTGACAGCTCCAACCTCGGCCCCACCTATCACCAACTGTGTGGCTCTGTAACCTCTCTTTGCCTCAGTTTTCTCATCTAGAATCAAGAAAGGACAAGATCCCCTTCGCAGGGTTATGGGAAATAAGACAGGTCAAACACAAGGCCAGACCTGGGCAGCAGCCTGGGAAAAGGCAGGAAGGGTGATCTGATTCTCTCTTACAGTCCTGTGGCTCCAGGAATCAAAGCTCAGTTCATGCTCCCTCCTCCAGGAAGCCCTCCTGACCTCCTGAGAACAGGTTTCCTTCTGCTGAGATCCCTGCCAGACTGACTCAGCCTGCTGGCTACTGGTATCCAGGCTCTTCTGGCTGCTTGGGACCTGCCAGGCCAGTAGGCTGAGCTCCATGCTCCAGAGAGCAGGGAGCTCACATTGTGCATCTTTTCTCCCCCTTCAGTGCCTGACACATTATGTAGCATGTTGCACACACTAGATCCAGTAAATCAGGGCTCAGGTAAATCAGATCCAGTAAATCTCAGGCTCCTGCTCTGCCCGGTAGGGAGCTCAGTCTAGTAGATAGGCCACTCAGGTACTGGGTTATAGCCCCTAGGAATGCAAGGAGGTGCCCGAAGCAGCAGCTTCACCCACCACAAGCAGGAGGTGGGGAGTCACAGGCTGCCTGCCCGTGCCAATCTGTGGGCTGCTAAGTGCCCAGGAGCTGAGAGTAACCAGACCTTTGGCCGTGAGAGCCACTGAGGACTTCTTAGAACCCTGGGGAATTCTAAAGAGGCAGCCTCAGAGACTGAGGGTGGGACGCCTGTCCAAGAGGCCAGCAAGCCAGAGCCACCAGAGTTCCCAAGGAGTCTGAATGAAAGGGACTGGTTACCCAGAGACACTGGCAGGCATACAGACAGTCCGAAAAAGCACTGACAGCCTTGGGTCATGACCCATCTTGGGCTCTCAGGCCCTCTGCTTCCTGCCAGCTCACAGTCTCTGTCCCTGATGTGGCCTCTGTGTCTCTCTCGGCCTATTGCTCACCTGTAGGGCAGTGGGAAGGAAGTTGGTAGATGAGGTACTGGGAAAAGTCCCAGCACAGGGCCTGCAGGCCATGAATGTGCTGTGGGTGTTTGCGGGGAAAGGGGTGGTATTTTTAAGTCCTAGACTTATGGTGAAACGCCTGGGTTCAAGTCCTGACTCAGCCACTCTCTAGCTGGAGGCAAAGTGGGGCTTCCCTGAGAGCATCAGAGAAGACAGGACAGCGAGTCCTCCGGAGGCCCCAGAAGCAGAGTGCACGGCCTTGGGCCACTTGCCCAGGCGCCCCAGATTGTCCTGTTGGATTCTGTCAGGGGAATGCCTCACTTTGGTAAGCTGGTTCCCATGCAAGATGGAGCAAAGCTGCATATTCTGGACTTTCTGTGGGTACAGGCTTCTTAAAGGGGTCAGAACCTTGGGGAGCAGATCCCAAGGTGAGCATTCTAGCCCGTGCAATGCATTCAGGAAGTGAATCAGGGAAGCAGGGTGGGGGAGGGCAGGACCAAGCAAGGTAATTTTTCAGGCCAGCCCCACAGAGGGCAGCTTCTACCTGATCCCACAGGGAACTCTGAAGGGCCCAGGGGAGGCGAGTGAGCTTTCACACACCTGCTCTAGCGGAGGACAAGCTCCCAGGCACTTCAGACTCTCCACGGTGTAGACAGAGAGCTGCCGCCCGCCCCTAGGAGTCCTCCAAAGGAGAGCCAGCACAGAAATGGGGCTCGGTGCCCAAAAATGATAAAAGGGACCCAGATGACTCTCCACTAACCCAAGATCTTCTTCGATTCTGCCCCCTTTGAATACTTTCTGGAAAAAAAAAAGCCTCTGGGGGCAAACCCAGGGCATGGCAAGCATGAAGAGTTCTCCGGATGTTCAGGGCAGGTCCAAAAGGTCTGATGGACCTGGGGCTCAAGGTCAGGGCACCTGATACTGTTGAGCAGGGGGCCTTGGCACACGTGGCCTGAGGCGATGATTCACAGAGCCATGATTTGACCCCGTTACTGCCCACTTGAAAGAGCCATCCTCTCAAAGTCAGGAGAGGCCAGGGCTGGAGGGCCCAAGAGTGCCACATCTAGCACTGCCATCTGCCAGCTGTGTGTGCTTGGGCAAGGTAATTCCCCTCTCTGAGCCTCCGCTTCCTCAGCAGGGAATAGGGATAATTATAACAATTACTGAGCACTCACGATAAGCTAGACACTGTGCCAAGCTAGTGTTAGACTCCTGGGCTTCCCAGGACTTATATCTCATTTTTCACAGGGGTGGGGGGGCCTATCCAACCTTACCAACCAACCAGCTATTTCAAATTCCATTCTCATCACCAATGAAAAAACTGCTTCTAACCGTTCTCACGCTAATACACAAATTCTTGATGTTGATTTTGATAATGATACTGGAAGTGTGGATTCCTGATGAGGACCCTTCATATATCGCTTAACCATCCCTGGCAGGGGCACCATGTGCAGATGTACAAGTTGTACACTGTACAACTCCAGCAGGTACCGTGACAAAACCATAGGATGAATGGCGCCCTCTGAAACTTTGCACCAACTCCCCCACAGCCTGGAACCCAACAGGTTGGACTCGTGATTTCGGCAGCTCCTTTTTCTTTAATGTTTCTTTATGTACTTTTGAGAGGGGAGGGAGGAAGAGGACCCCAACCATGCTCTGCGCTTGATGGAACCGTGAGATCATGATCTGAGCTGAAATCAAGGGTTGGACACTCAACCGACTGAGCCACCCAGGCACCCCCTGATTTAGGTAATTCTGATGCTGACCTCCACCCCCTAGGAAGTAGACTTGTGTTCGCACATTAATCACATGGATAAGAACAAAGCATTTTTAAGGTAATCACACAGGCAAGAAAGCAAGTACTTAACCCCAGGCTTGGCACAGGCCAAAGTCAGTAAACAGTACAGTTCTTATAGTTTGCCTCCAGCCTTTTTCTGCCCAAACGCCGGCACTGGAGTGGGCTTTCCAGGTCCCAGTTCCAGTTTGGGGAACTTGTAGGAGACCCCAGCAAGCTAGGACTCCCCAGCCCGGCCCCCAGCTCCCATTGAGAGTGACCCCCAGAAGTCAGTCACTTCCCCGGAGGGGAGATAGGGTTGGGTCACGATGTCCCTTCTCTTCTCAGGGTTCAAAGCTGCCGCCAGCCCCCACGTGGCCAGCTTGATTTGTTTCTTATCTTTAATTTTTTTTTTTTTAATCGAGCAGATCCCCTCCGGTTACTTTTGGTCAGCATCTTACAGCATCTTTGGAGCGGGCAACAAAAGCATTCTTTTTGGAGCCTGCGGGGGGCCCAGGGCAGAGCCACTTCAAAGGGAATGCAAAGCGGCAGGCAGCGATGTCCCTGTCATTGTCCGCCCCTGCGTGTCTGCCCCCCATTGTCCTGAGGCCGCCCTGAATAGGCAGGCACAAAGGCCACCGTTCAAAGTGGGCACCCCATGCTCCATCAGAAGGCCAGCCTTTGCCTCTGCTCTGTTCCCTGCACACACACAGGTTTCCAGCCAGGGGAGGGGAACCAGCCTTGAAGTGGGCTTTCTTCTCCTCTCTCTCTCTCTCTCTCTAACCTCTCTCTCTTCTTCGCCACACACACCCCCACCTCAATCTCTCCTCCTAAGCCAAAACTTATGATTACATTTTCAAGTAGCCTCTGTTTGGCAACCTTTCCATCTTTTTCTACAGAACAAGGAGGATTCGCCCCAGGCTGCCGGGCCTTTCTTGCAGGGCAGGAGCCCAGGTGCGACTGTGTTGCCTTTTGATGGGGGCTCAAAGAGAGGGGCAAATCCCACTCCTGGCACCAGGGGGTCTGAGACCTGCTAAGCTAAACGGGAATTGAGAAATAGACCATCCAGCCTCACTTTTATGGAAGAGGAAACTGAGGCCCAGGAAGGAGAAGCAACTTGTTTATGATTATCCACATTTGAAGGCAGCTAAGGCTCAGAGAGTTTAAGTAACTTGTCTGGAGTCACACGGCCAGTAAGTGACAGAGCTGGTTGTCCCCGCTCTGCCAGACTCCGTGGGATTGGACCTCCACTTAAGGTTGGCTTGGGACTCGGGGGAGGCGGCTTTAAAACACCAAGCCTGAGCAAGTGGCCCAGACTTGGTGGAGCACGAACTCATCGTGCATTAACTGAGGGCCAGATTTTCATGAAAATTAATAAGAGCCATTCCCTGCCCTCAAGGAGCTTACAGTCTGGTGACGGGAGGGGACAAATACAGAGAGAAACTTGCGGGAAAATGGAGTGGCAGAGGCTGACTGGGGGCTGGGAAGGGCGGGGCCGGGGGCTCACGCTTGAGGGCGCCTCAGGGTGCGTTGAGCTGACCTGTCTCCCTCTCTCGTTTTCTCTCTCTCTCTCTCTCCCAATCACACACACACAGAGAGAGAGAGAGAAAAGGCCTGAAGCAATCCCTGAAACACCCCTCGTTGGCCCCAGAACCCACTCATACCCACCTGCCTGCCTGTAGTCAGAACCCACAGAATGAGCTTCTTCCAGAAGCGAAGGTGGAAAAATCCATACTTGGCACACACCAGGGTCATTTGTCTGGAACTCTGACCAAATTGTACCAAGAAGCCAATAAAAATGTTAAATGTCAAAACCCGCTCATATTGACGGAGCACTTCCTGGGTGCCCAGTGCCGCCCTATTCGCCTTCCATCCGCCGTGTCACTCTCGTATCAACCCTGTGAGACAAGGACAGATATGAAGAAACAGATGAAAACAGTCGCCCTGGGCCTCAGGGAGTCCCCTCCAGGGCATCTTGTTCACAGGCTGAGCTCTAACCACTGCGCTGTGCCACTTGGGCCAGGCCGGCTTCCTCGGGACAGCGCTAATTAATTTGCTAAGACGTGTGCAGAAAGCAATCAGCACTTCGAATGGGCTCCCCTTACCTTTGCCTCGTGGCCTCTTGACAGGTTCAGCTCCTGCTGGGAATCCCACCTCTGTGTGAGGCGCACACACGCTCTGCTTAATCTCATTCCCCGCGACAAATCAGCCTAATGAAATCTTCTCTTTCTGTAAATTAATGCGTAGAGGAAACAGCTGAGTGTAAACAGAGTTGTAGCGTCGCCTGTTTAGACACCATTGACTTTCAAATCAGCCTGCTTCTCCAGCCCACACGGCAGAAATAGAGTCAAAATGCAAATGTAGCGTAAGCGACTCTATAATAAATGCTCATTCAACATTTATTCTTTTTCAAATCATCTCTTAAAGCCCTTTCATGCTAATGTCTAAGAGATGTGACATTAGAAAAATTGCTTTGACATGCTAAGGGGCTCCAAGATTAACAAAAAAAGAAAGGACAAGATAAAGCTTTCGGAAGACCTATTTCAGAGGAATTATTCCTGCCTTTGAAAGTGTTCCAAGGTTGCTGCACATTTCAGCTTGTTGGCATACATGTAAATGAAGTGCTACAAAAGTCCTCGGCTCAATTCCACTTGAATGAAAGCTCCCAGCCGCTGGCAGGGAGGGCGGCCAGCCTTCAGGGTGAACACGGAAGGAGGCTGGAGGGGGCTTTCTTACCCTAAAGGCAGAAGAGGGCAGGCTCCAGCCCAAGCCACCGATGGAAATGGCAGGGGCCGCACGGTTGGTGTGACCGGCACCCGGTGGCCATGTCAAAGAAGCCACGTCTGCGTCGTTCATCAAAAGATCCGGCCAACCCACAGCCGCTGGCCCAACCCACCATCCTTGCTTCTCCCCTGCTGTGTGAACTTGAGCAAGCTGTCTACACGCTGGGCCTCTCTTCAAAGGGAGATAACCAGAGAACCCACTTAGACAGCACTCAGTGACATAACGCACAGAGTGTGCTTAGCCAGGTGTCGAACACTTAGTAAGTGCTCGAGAAATTGTGGTTGATGTCATTATTATGGCTTGGTCTCTTAAAGCCCTGCTGAAGTACAGATGAAGTCAAGTCCACAGGGTCAAGGCCGAGAGCGCTGCATGGTCCATCTTGCTGCCCTGCCCCCTGCCAAGCCCAGCTTGGGCAACCCACTTCCCCAGTGGCCTCGCACTTGTCACATTTTATGTCATAGAGTCACAGTGTCCCTGCTGTACTTCCATCAAACCATTAGGCTTTGAACAAAGGGCCAGTGCGATATTCCTGGACACCACAGTTCAGAGCGAGTTGGACATGCTGTGGACATCATTCTTAGTTACCGGAGTGTCTTAGAATTTCCTGGAGAGGAAGGGAGGGAACACTTCCTGAGCTTCTGCTATGGGCCAGATTGTGTCCCCCCCCCCAAATTCATACTTTGAAGTCTTAAACCCCAGGACCTCGGAAGGTGACTGTATTTGGAGACAGGGTCTTTAAAGAGGTGATTCGGCTAAAACGAGGTCATTGGGGTGGGCCCATACCCACATGACAGTGTCCTTATAAGAGGAGGGAATTTGAACGCAGACACCCGGGGGCAAGACGAGGTGAAGATTCAGGGCGAAGGCAGACATCCACAAGCCCAGGAGAAAGGCCTCAGAAGAAACCAATCCTGCCAGCACCTTGATCTGGGACTTCCAGCCCCTAGAACTAAAAGAGGATGAATGTCTGTGGCTGAAGCCACCCCACCCCGAGGTCCTTTGTTATAGCTGCCCTAGGAAACTAATGTGGCATCTTCTGAGCAGGTCATATCATCAATGTTGGTGACAGCCCATTCATGTCGATATTATTCTCGTTTTTAAATATTTCCACATTAGGGACGTCTGGGAGGTTCAGTCAATTAAGCATCCGACTCTTGATTTCAGCTCAGGTCATCATCCCAGGGTCGTGGGATCGAGCCCCGCGCCGGGCTCCATGCTGAGCGTGGAGCCTGCTCGGGATTCTCTCTCTTCCCTCTCTCTCTGCTCCTCCCCCGCTCACACTCACTCTCTCTCAAAATAAATAAGTAAACATTAGACAAGCAAAGAAATAAATATTTTCACATTAATCACAGTTAGACAGATGGCTACAGTTAACCTTACACTTGAGGGGCTTGCCACAGTAATACCCACACGGGAGCCCCACGGGGGTGTCCGTCTTCCCTGGTGCCGGTGGCCGGGCTCCTTCCACGTTTAGTGCAAGATGGAGAAGAGGCAGCGAAGGATGTGCCTCGGAGGGTTTACAAGACAAACCCCTGAGGTGGAGGCGTCACTTCTGCCACATTCCAACACTCGGTCACACGGCTGATCCCAACCACCAAGGATGCAGGAGAGTGTAGGTTCCCCGCGTTGCCAGGAGGAAAAGGGAACCATTTAAAACAACCAGCTAAACGGTCTGTTACAAGAAAGGAGATTCAGAGAGATGATGTGAGCTGTCAGGAGAAACAGAGCAAGGGGTGGCTGGATGGCTCCGTCAGTGAGGCGTCGGGCTATTGGGCTCAGGTCACGATCTCACGGTTTGTGAGTTTGAGCCCTGCATTGGACTCTGTGCTGACAGTGCAGAACCTGCTTGGGATTCTGTGTCTCTGCCCCTCTCTTGCTCGCACACACGTGTGTTCTCTCTCTCTCTCTCTCTCATTCAAAATAAACTTTAAAAAAAAGAAGAAACAGAGCAAGTAGCTACAGAGTGAGACCTGTGACCTGCTCGTTGGAGACCTCGTCACCTTCACCACCACCATCCCCATGCCATCAACAAAAACAATAAGCCCTTACTGAGCACCTACTATGTGTCCGATGCTGTTCCAGGCATTGTGAACCAGAGCTGCATAAGACACAAGGGTGCTGCCTCTTGGAGGACACAAGCTACCCCAGCCAACCCAACCCGGGAAAGAGAACACCACCCTGACCCGCCCTGTGTTAGTGAGCGCCACGGACGGTCAGGGCTCCCAGAAGCCTCCGGGGCACTAACGCTGAGGTCCTGGCTGAAGGAGGAGGGGTTGGGGCTGCTGACCGTGCAGGAGAAGAAGTCAGGAGGAGAGACAGGAAAGGTGACGGGTGGGAACAGAAACGACCGGGACCCACTCTGAACAGGGCCGTGGGGTGAAGCGAGCCTGGCAAGGCGGCCGGGGCTGAGTTGTGTCCGAGCGGTGGCGAGGTTTGGGGCCGGAGTGTAGTAGAGGCTGGTGCTGCCCTGCCCGTAGCCTGCGCGTCTTTCCTACTGAGGGTTTCTCTGACGGCCAGAGTCCCACATGTCCACTCCGGCCACAGGACAGCACGGCTGCAAAACCAGCAGTGCCCCAGGGCAGCCACCCACCTGTGTCAGAGGGGCGGTGGTGTGGAAATACTCCGGGGGTGGGATAGCCCAGAGTGCATGTTCTACACCGGCTCCCAGGGCTCCCCTACCTCGCTTGAGGACATGTCCTTCCCTTTGTCACATTGCCACCCTCCCCTCCCCATCTTGCTATCCTGCTCTTTTGCTGGGGTTTCCCGGGATCATCTTGCAGATAAGCCACTGGCAATCACAGTGTCACATGATTCTGTCCTCATCGTGAGGGTGTGCCAGCAGATATCCAGCAGGTGACAGCCTTCTAAACTCACTCCTCATCACAGGAGCCCAATGGGCCCACAGATGCATGGTTGGGGGAGGTGAGCTCAGTCCCCCAGAGGGGACCCGGGGACCTTTCCAGCCCCCTTGCCTGCCCATCTTTTCAGAGCCCCCACCAGCTGTCCTGAGAAAGTGAGCATGACTTAGCCCTCTGGGCGGTGACCACTCAGTCTCTCCAGCCTGGCACCTTGCACGTCTGTCCCATAACTCTTGAGGCCCAGGGGTCAAATATGGACATAGCCCCCTCCTCTCCTCCCATTCTGGACCCCGATGGAGCATCTCAAGACTTGTCCCAACTCTCTCCCGTGAGATCTCCACTCAGTTGTTTGCCAGCCTACAATTCATGCGCAAAGTCCTAGACTTGCCGACAGTCCATCTGGGAAGGTCTCCAGGCCAACCCCTCAAGGTCTCCCTGGGGCTCTCATCACCCCTGACTCTATAAGTCACCTTGTGCTGGCCCAACTTGAGACAGTCACTTTCTGCAGATGAGGCCAGCCCTCCTTTGGGCTTGGGATGGGAAGAGGCGACAGGGGCTCCCTCTTGGGACAGCTTGATATAGCCTGGGGCAAGAGCGTGGGCAAACATAGCTTCCGGGGAACGCACCCCTTCCCGATGTAGATACTGCAGACCGTTAAAACACACCAGAACTGTCAAACGCGTGCTGAAGCAGCTGGCAAAACTGTGAAACCCCAGACACGATTCTATGTTTTTATGGTGTGAAAATCACAAGTGGTTTATCAACAGGGGAAATGTAATTAAAAAAAAAACAACAACTATGCGCCCAGGAGAGGAGGGCTGGATTCACTAGTGCCCCAGGGTTGGGCAATACAGTGAGGCTCTCTTGCTTTGGGGGTCATCTGTGAATACCTTCTGTGGATTACACCCCCAAACCCATAATTTTTTTAGTTCTGCAACAACTCTTGTCTTAAGCGGGGCTTCCCAGAAGCAAACTCTGAAACCAGGATTTGAAACAGGGAGTGCATTCAGGGGGTGATCCTAGAAAGCACCTGCAAGGGAGTGGGGGGGCACAGAAGCTGGTCAGGGGGTGCGTTAGTGAGCAGGTCCCCTGTGCGCAGCCCAGGCTCACTCCTACTGGGGATTGCGTAGAGCCCACCTCAGGTATCCCACCAGCGGGGTAAGAGTGCTGTCAGACATTGACTCCCCTGCACTTCCATTGTATAAGTCCCAGCAGCCAGAGGAAGCATCCAGAAAGAGCCACAGATGGTACAGAGTGGGGGGATTTGGAAGTAGTGAACAGGTGCAGGGTGGGGGGATTTGGAAGGAGCACGGGCTGCACCTGTTACATCTGTGGGAAGAAGGACAGAGCTTTGCGCCCCTACAAGTTCACCCAGCCCCGTGACCGCTGCCTGTGCCCCCTAAAGCAAAGGCCAAGGGTATTTTTCCGTGCAGGTGGCAGCTTCATCTTGCTCCCGAGGCCCTCACACAGTGCAGGGCGGGGCTCTCTCCCCTCTGCTCAACACCGGGACTGATGTCCAGCCTCATGCATCTTGAAGTGCTGAAATGAGCCCTTCTCCCAGGCATGGCACCCCCTAAGCACTTTGGGCTTCCTCTAACAGCACGAGACAGAGGGATCCATCCCCCTCCCAAGGTCACTGCAGGGAAGAAGAAGTCTAGGAGGAAGCTCCTGCCTGTCCTGCCTAAGACCCTGGACGATGTCAGATGGCATGTCTCATGCATCCCTGTTGTGATGACTGTACCAAATCAGATCAGAGAGGCAGGTGACCAGACCTCCGGTTTGCTGTGACTTCCCACAACCTGCTCCCAGAACGGGGAAAGATGGGGAGAGGGCACCTCCTTTTCTGATCTTGAGTAAGAAGGGAAGGCCCCATTTTAGGGAATCGTCAGGGAACAGATTCTCAGAACCTGAAGACCAACTCACACCTTCCGGCCTCGAATCCTGAGAAAAACCTCACCCGGTGAGCTGAATGTTCCCTGGGGAATTCGGGTTGCGGGGGAGCCTGGGAGGGAAGCCAGGCCTGAGGGGAGGGCCAAGGAGGGCCTGTCAGAGCTCTACCACACTGTTCCTGGGCCATGCATTCCCTGGATCACAAGTGGACGGAGGGTCGTCTGATGCCTTGACTGCATGCTGGTCCCCAGGCAGGCTGCACCTGTTCAGATGCCCACGCCTAAGTATTTTGAGTCTTGCCCTATTTCATTGGCCCTGTGAGTCACCTCTCTTGGGAATTGCCCATTCCTACCCTTTGCCTACTTTCTATTGGGTTGTTTGCCTTCTTTCTTATATTTGGTAGGCTGTTTGGATGGTGCAGGTAGGAACATATTTCTATTACGTGCTTACAAATATTTACTCCCAGTTTTATTTTTTTTTTAATTTAAAATGCTTGTATTTTTTTAAGTTTATTTATCTTTGAGAGAGAGGGAGCAAGGGAAGGGGCAGGGGGGGGGGGTGGACAGAGAATCCCAAGTGGGCTCTGTGCTGACAGCAGAGAGCCAGATGTGGGGCTCGAACCCACGAACCGTGAGATCGTGACCGGAGCCAAAGTCGGGCTCATAACCGACTGAGCCACCCAGGCGCCCCACTCCCCGTTTTAGCTACGATGTCTTTTGTCTCATGCATGGCCACTTGTTCTGACTCAAAGTCTGAGTGGTTCCTCAGCTGTCCTGTGGGGGCTGCATGGACTCTTGGGCTCTGAGCTAGGAGACCCATCACTGATCCAGAGGCTCACAGGCTGGTCTCCAGGTTCATCCACATGGTGCTAGAAACCACAGATAAGGCAGCATGGGGTGCTCAGAGGAGCACCAGTCATAAGTGAGCCCTCGCTGACAAACACACTTGGGAGTGTCCTCTAAATCCGAGACATGAGAGCCTCGGTGACCCCAGGCAGATGTCCCGTGAGATTCGCCAGCCCAGACCTGTAACTTGACAAGGAATCTGCCAATGAGAGGCTGGGAAGGCCCAGTATGGGGAAATCAATCGATTACCGTCGTCTGCCGAGCCCCCTGCAGCCAGGTCTGGGCTCTGCCTCATGGGGGGGCCAGTGGAACCAAAACCCTCCCCTGAGAAGCTTCAGTACAATTGGAAGCGAGGAGATAGTCCCATGGAGCTATTGCACAGTGGTGGAAGCCTTGGCCTCTGCCTCTGACGTACCGCTGTGTTACCTTGGACTAGTTCCTTGACTTCTCTGAGCCCCAGCCTTCTCATTTGTAAAATGGGCCAATCATAGCATTTACACGATAGGATTGTTCTGGGGGCGAGATGAGATGGTACTTGTAACACAATGCCTAGCACATGGGGTGGGTTGTACAAACTTTTTACTCTTGCCATGTGAAATCCAAGGGGGTAACAGGAGGCCACCTTTCGTAGTAAAATCTAAATTTGGCGGAGTTCGGCTCGGGAAAGGGCTTGAATCGGGGTGGGGGGGAGACGGATAGAAATGGGCCAAAGAAAGCTGAGGCAGAAGTAAACCAAGGGATCAGCCCTGGTCCTAGACACCCAGGCTGACAGAGTGTAAATTTATATCCACGCTTGCCTTCCAGGGCAGGCCGAACAGTGCTGGTCGTGCTCAGCCTCTCCTCCTGCCACTGCTCCAAGCAGTTCAGCTCAAACTTGCACTCCTACTGAGCCATACCAAACCCTAATGTTAACAGCACTGTCCACTCCAGAGGGCAGTTTGGGGACCATCCCTTGTTACTCAAGCGGACCATCCCTTGTTATTCAAGCCGTGCACGGTACACTCCTGAGGCCTAGCAAATTTGACTTTGCCATCTTGCTTCGTTTCCAGAAAAAACCCTACCCACTCCCTTAATAGGGCCACTTAAGCCCTATTAAGAAGCCTTTACTTTTCATGTTAGAGTAGAAGAAACAAAGACTCAGAGACTTAAGTGACTTGGCTGAGGCCACACAGCAGGTTAGAGGCAGGGCCGGGCCTCCCAACTCTTCCCTCCCAAGAACCCATCGGGTCCTCTGCGGCTGCCCATTGTATGGCCAGTGCATCCCACGTAGGAGCTTTCACCCTCCAGGGCCCTGGAGCCGGCCATTGGGAGCTCCGATGAGGGAGCCCAAGGGTGGGCACCAGATTCTGAGGCTGGGGCCTGCACACCCAACCCCAAACACCCCCGCCCACCCCACCACCATCCCCACTAATACATATTTTATGGGGCTGGTCTCCCTTCCTCGCAAACGGTGTCATTAATCTGCTCCCTGGCTGTGCAGAATAACATCCCTCAAGAACAGACCGCTTTCTGAATATTTTATCATTCCTCATTCCTTCTCCCCAAACTAATATATATTTACACAGTCTACCTCCTGCAGGAGAACTATATTGTTTTCTCTCAGTGCCCGAGAACTTAGACACAGAATCGCGCATAAGTAAAAAAAAATATATGCCTTGCTATTGATGTTGAAAGCAAGAACCAATCACTTATCAAGCTGTGAGGAAAGCCAAGAGGAAGATTTGCATATGGTAAAAAATAAAAAAAGAAAATAAAAAAAGAAGAGGGGAGAGAATAAAACCGACCCTCTCCCCACAGAGGGACCAAATGAGAGGAGACAGACATCTTTTCTCCTCTCTAACAGGTAACCTCAGAGTTTCTGACCATCCTTCCAGCATTTGGCAAATCTCAGCGGTGGGGAGAGCAAAGTGCTATTTTGTCAGCAAGGTCAAAAACTTCCTACGTGGGGATCCAAACTGGAGAGACCAAAGTTCTTCCCAAGTTTTATAGAGCCATTTTCATCATCATGGAATATTTATTCCAAGGAGGGTTCAACCATTTGTGCGGCCCTTTTGTTTCCTTGTGCATCAGTCTGTCTTGATCCAACATGACAGGGTCATGGGATGGAAAGGTAGATACGGTGATCACCACAGACAAGGGAGGGAAGACAGACACAGAGAGGGTGTGTGCTAGGTGCACGTTGATTGAGGGGGTGGGGGAAGCCATTTCACAGTTCCAGAATCCCATTTAAAGAGAAACTTTTGTTGAGAAAAATATCTTGCTGGGGCACTTGGTGTGTGAGGGTTAGGCTTTGATGTGCATGTTCGGAAGATGGTAATAAACTGAATTGCCCTGCATAAGGGTTTCGCAGGGATCGAGGGCTTGCTGGAGAAAACAGTAGGCGCATAGCAGGAGCTCACATAGAAAGGCATCGAGTGAAAAATGTCTATGGGGGCAAGGGCTAAGGGGCTTTTCCAGGGAAGGATGACCAACACAGATTTGAACCGGTCAGTTTCTAGAACGTGACCTTCCTCCTCCTGAAACCCCCAACCAGCTAAGTCTGCCGTGCCAGGGAATGACTAGTGTCAGTGGTGTTTGCAGGGCACATGGGGAAAGAGTCTGGGTCCACTCTGGGGCTGGGACAGGGACAGGGAAGGACACAGTCATGGAGGAGAGAGAAAGTAAGAGAGGAGATGGGGAGGGGGACAGGGAGCCAGAGCCAGCAATGACCGTGAAACTGTCGACACCTTAACCTTGCAGAAATCTCGGGAGAGCTTGGTTGCCCACCCACCCCCCACTCCAAGATGTGAGTATAGGATCTGTTTTATGTGCATCTTATAAACGGAGTGCCCTCCGCTGACAGGTGGATTGCTCAAAGATGAATCAGGAAGCTTCAGCTCAAGGGAGCTCCCAGTTTACAGTTTAAAAATAGAGACGCAGGCAAGAGGTCAGGCGATGTCTTCCACATGAGGGGACTTGGCTCAGAACTCAGAGCTGGTGGGAAGTAGGGTAAGGATACAGCCTCCAGACGCCCAAAGCAGTGGCCATGCCCTCACCAGCCTCTCTCACGCCCTGGTGGAAGAGAAGCAGGCTGGTCTGCCTCAGCCTCTCCCTTCCCCGTCTAGGATCAGTCCTTTACCTTGAAGGCCTTTTGCATCTAAAGGGCATGAAATAGGTCAGGACACCTGCATTCCAAGCCTCTCAGCAACCCATGAGACTTCCGCCCCTGTCTGTCTCCAAGTGCCTCTTCTGACCGGTGAACCTCTCTCCTGTGGCCCTTATCAGTCTGTGGCTTGAGTCAGTTACAGCTGCTCACAAGAGCACCTGCCCATGCCCCCCCCCCCCATCTTCCTCAGAGCCGCTGTGGATCTCTCTCCCACTCCCTGGGGTGTTTCCCCCAGCCCTGGCCTAAGCAACATGGCAGGGGCCACGCAATTTGTGTCCAGGGTCCGCGGGGACAGACAGACAGCAGCCGCAGACCAACCACCGAATGGGTGAGTGGGGGCTGCTGCACAGTTGGAAGCTGAGTTCTTACAGAGGACCCCAAAAGTCATCACGACCAGCGCCCTTTCTGAAGTACTTAGTCTGCACCAGGCTGCAGGTGTCCTCACTGGATACTCGCAGTGAGGATTCAGTTAATGATGGTGGTACCGTCATTATCCCCATTTTATGAATAAAGAAACGGAGGCCCAGAGAGGTGAAGCGGTTGCCCAAGGTCACGTAACTGGCCGGAGCTGGGATTTACATGGCAACTGTCTGACTACAAATCTTCCAGGCTCTTCAATGCATTGAATTATAAACACTCCCTGGGGGTTTTCTCCTGCAAAGGAACCATAAATCTGGATCGGGCTCACTTGGCCTGAAACCTTGTCCCTTTCCTACGGACAGGGTTTCTGTCACCTCCCCAGGGTCAGTACCAGGCAGGAGGGCTCCAGATGGAAGAGCAGATTTGTGTATAAAATGAAAGGGGGGGGGGGGGAGGAGCAAGGGAGGGAGCAGGTTCTCAGCAGTTTGGCAAGGTCACTGGCTGGATTGGCTTCCTGGGTTTTCCAAGCCCCAGGTTGGCATCAGGAGGGCAGTGCAGGGGGAGGAGGGGGAGGGAGAGGAGGAGGAGGAAGAGGGAGAGGGTGGGAGGAGGAAGAGAAGGAGGAGGAGAAGGGGGAGAAAGAAAAAGAAGTAGGCAGAGCCGGTGGGGAGAGCCTGCCGCCCCAAATAACTTGTGTGCACCAGGGCACCAGCTCCCCCTTCACACGCCATCTGAGTTATCCTGGCGAGGAGGCAGGGGCCCAGGAGGTCTGTGATGCTTGGGGGGGTTCATGCCGCTTAGATGGACCAAAAGAGAAAAGAATTTTGTTCCACCCACTTATCTCCTAACCTTATAAACTCAGGATTAGTAGATCAAAGGCGGATTTGGCACAGCTGAGGGACGACAGTCGCTTCGGAGAACAGTTTGGGCTCCATCCTTCATGATCAAATGAACTTAAGTCATTGATAAATAAATGACGTTTTGAATTCCTCTAATTGGGCGTGGGGGTCAGGCCTGAGCCACGCCAGCCCGGCCATCTGGGCAGAGTTAATGAGCTAGAGAGGGCTACGGGGGATCCCAACAGCGGCCATTAGAAGGGATTTCGGGGAGCACCTTGGACAGGGGCAGGGGTCTCTCGCTCTCTGAAGGACCTGTGCTCTGAAACCAGAAGAGATGGGTGGAAACTCCCAGCACTGCCACCAATGAGCTAGGTGACCCAGAGGGTTCTTGTAACCTGTCTGCATTTCCTCAGCTGTAACATCATGTTAACAACTAGCTTGTATTGAGGGGTTGTCACTCAACCCAAAGCGCACGCTCCCAAGCACGGCTGGAGCCCAGCCCAGGGTGGCGTGGGGGGTGCCTGCAGCAAGAAGGAGGGCAGAGTCTGAGCACTAGGCCAGCCTTTAAGCCAGTTCCCCCACTTCCTGGCTGAGCTACTTCATTACATTGTGCCTCAGCGTCCTCATCTGTGAAAGGGTTACCATGGGAAAAAACAGTTACCACAGGTAGAGCTCCTGGGGAGCGCTTAACCAATGCTCGCTGTTACAGCCGTAATGCCGGGTCAAGCTTGTGCTGGTCACTGCCTGCAGATCCCAGATCCTATCTCGGCTCTTCTGCTCGGCCCCGTCTTACAGGAACTACATTTCCCAGACTCCTTTGCCACCTGGCTTCGGGGTTGGTTTGGCCAATGCGAGGCATGGCAGAGAGTAGGAGGAGGGAAAAGCCGAGGAATTTCTCCCCTCTCCCACCATCTCTGTGTTTCCTGTAGTGTTTCCAACAAAACCACCATCGGGTCTACGATCCTGCTCCCCCCAGATTGCCCCCGCCTAGATTCTAGCCCCTGCCCCAGCTCCCGGGCTCTGGTAACACCATCTCTGTCCCAGGCCCTGGGGTAGGAGCAGCTTCCGGCTCTTGCTAAGCTCCTGGCCGGCTTAACTTTCTCTGTTGGGCTCCTCAGCTCTCACATGTCTTACCTAGTCAATGCCCTCCATGGAATTCTCTCTCACTGACATACCTAGAGACTGGACCTCGGTCATGTATCATTTATCAGTGCCGTGATGATCCAGCAACCTCTCCTGGCCGTTTCAAATCGGGGGGCCACACCCCCCCCCCCCCCCCCGTTGGATGGATGCCTACGTGAGGGGTTACTAGCCTGTGACCAATCTGCCAAACGCAGGGAGGGCTCACAGGTCCGGCACCGGGGAATCAGGCCATCTCTTTGCCAAACACCTTCACATCCATGACAGCTTGTAAGTCGCGTTTGGATGGCTGGCCCTATTGACAGGCAGACAGAGGCCCAGGATGATGAGGTACTAGAAAATCTTGGGCTGGAGGAGGCCTGGAATAAGGTCAGCACACGGGGCAGTGCCCTTGGGCCAAGTGACCTCGAGGAAGTGCCCTCCTCCCTCTGGGCCTCCGCTTCTCCATCTGAGAAATGAACAGCTTAGCTTGAAAGGAGTGCTCTCCACTGCTCCTTCCACGTCCACATTTTGTTGCTTCTGATTATTCAGCGAAAGGAAAAAAAGAGAAAAGACGAAACACCCCTGAGTTGTGGGCTTGGGCTCTTAACCTAAAGAAGTCACCAGGTCAGGCCTCAAAGTGTGCAGAGAATACTCCTTTGGGGCAGACAGGCTTGGGTCTGGGTCCTGGCTCTGCCGTAACTCCCTGTGTGGCCTCCAGCTAATCACTCTCTTCTGTGAGTTTCAGTTTCCCCATAAAAATGAGGCCCAAAGGTTGTGAGGACTAAGCAGTGATGGGCCACAAAGCTCTAAGTGAAGACTAGATGCTCCACACACGTGAGCCACAGTGCCACCGAAACTCATTTGGAAGCAAGGCGGGAGGGGGAGGGAACACCGGTGGGCACTTGACAGATAAAGATGGTCATTACCTAGGCTCTGCTGCCGATCTCCCCTGCAATGGACATCCTACCAGGTGGAGACGCTGCCCCGGAGGAGGCTGGGAAGGATTGAAGCTGGCACCCCCAGCAGCCGGATTACGTTTTGCAGCAGCAGAGGGATTTCGAAAGGCTGACAAAAGTTCCATCCTCTCACAGAGTGTCAGGAACGTGCTCCCTCCCCTCCTCTCCCCAGGACTTAGCCTTACTCAGAGCCAATACCTGGACAGGGAGGGAGCTCCCCGTGGGAGGTGGCCACACAGGTGACTGAGACGGCCGGCTGCTTTATTTGGCCACACAACAGACAGCCTGGAATGATGAGACCCACACGGGCACCCCGCACCCCCAGCGGACGCCTGGCTCGGGCCGCTGCCCCCGGTGCCGGGCACAGAACGTGTTAACATTGCCGCCGGCCACCCAGCAAGGCAAGGAGTCGCTAGGTGAGGCGGCTGGACAGGTGGGTGACCAGCCTGCTTCTTTCAAGCTCCCAACTCCCTCGCATGCTCTGGCTAAAAATAATACCTCCCAAGAGACCTGCCGCTGTTGGCGCGGGCGGACCATGCATAAAACATATAAAACATCGGCCGCTCAGGTTTCCTCCTCTGAATGGCTCCATTCAGAGCATGCAGGGGTGAAAGGTTTATGGGAGGGATCACTTGGCTTCCTGGAAGGACTGGAGCAGACTGGCCTCTGCCTGGGCCCCAGCCTCCCTAGCACCTTGGCCCCAGTGGCAGCCTGCCCGGAAGGTTCCCAGGCAGGGGCTGGCTGGGGGCAGCTTTCTTCTCCCAATTGTCTTTTCCTGGACCCCCTTAATGAAGAAAGAGAACTGCCCTGGCAGGTGTCAGACAACCCTGAATTTGAATCCTGCTTCTTCCCCATTCCAGCTGTGTCCAAGCACACTCCACGTAGCAGGTGAGGAAATGCGCTCAGAGAGGTTGAGTGAGTTGCACAACGACACACAGCCAATTGTCTGACTCTGAGCCATTTACTGCTGCACACTTCAGTCATGGTCCAAGAATAGAGTAATTTAAGGGAATGGGCCATGGAGGGAAGAAATGTCCAGAGGAAACTCATATGGGCTCCATGATTCCTGAGAGACGTGGAGTCAGGACCTTCCCACAAGAACGGTTCTCTGCTTCCTTTCTCCCTGCCTCTTTCTCTCTTCCCTTTTCTTTAATCCATATTGTTTCCTTTCCTGACTTTCTCTTTTATTCACTCAACAAAAAAATCCTTATATGTTCTTAATAATAAAAATACATGCTCACCAATAAAAAAACTTCAGGTTTCCAGAAAAGTAGAGTTAAAAGGATAAAAATTTCCCATAATCCCCCTGTCCCAGTTACCTGTCACCGTATAACAAACCACCTCAGATTTACTGGCAGAGAACGACCGTGTAATCATGCTCACAGACTCTCTGAGTCAGGAACTTGGACAGGGCACAGCAGGGATGGCTTGTCTCTGCTCCTTGATGTCTGAAGCCTCAGCTAGAAAGACTCAAACAGCTGGGGACGGGATCCATCTAGAATCTTCATTCACATGTCTGGCTCCTGGGCTGGGATGATTCAGCTGAAACTGTTGACCTAAGTGCCCATTCATGGCCTCTTTATGTGGCTTAGGCTTCCCCACAATATGGTGGCCTCCAAGGAGTTGTACTTGTTACCGAGAGGCTCAGGGCTCCAAGAGAGTAGGTTCTAGCAAATGAGGGAACCTCCATAGCCTTTTATGACCTAGTCTTTTTTTTTTTTTTTTTTTTTTTTTTTTTAATTTTTTTTTTTCAACGTTTATTTATCTTTGGGACAGAGAGAGACAGAGCATGAACGGGGGAGGGGCAGAGAGAGAGGGAGACACAGAATCGGAAACAGGCTCCAGGCTCTGAGCCATCAGCCCAGAGCCCGACGCGGGGCTCGAACTCACGGACCGCGAGATCGTGACCTGGCTGAAGTCGGGCGCTTAACCGACTGCGCCACCCAGGCGCCCCTATGACCTAGTCTTAAAAGCTGTATAGTAAAGGGGCACCTGGCTAGCTCAGTTGGCAGAGCATGTGACTCTTGATCTCAACGTTCTGAGTTGGAGCCCCCTGTGGGGTATAGACATTCCTTTAAATAAAGAAACGAGTTACATGGTATCACTTCTGCCATATTCTAGCAGTTACAGCAGTCACGAGCCCTCCGGGATTCAAGGGAGAGAGGCTGTAGGTTCTGATTCTCAGTAGGAGGAAGGTCAAAGGATACGAGGTCTCGTTTTAAAATCACCACACCCCCAGGGTGCCTGGGTGGCTCAGTCAGGTAAGCGTCTGACTCTTGGTTTTGGCTCAGGTCATGATCTCACAGTTTGTGGAATCAAGCCCCGCGTCGAGCCCCGTGTCAGGCTCCATAGTGAGTATGGAGCCTGCTTGGAATTTTCTCTCTCTGCCCCTCCCCTGCTCACACACTCTCTCTCTCTGTCTCTCAAAATAAATAAATAACATTTTTTTAAATAAAATAAAAATCACCACACCCTTGCTCCAAGATAACAAACAATGAGGTCATGGCATATTTATTTCCTTCTGGATACTTCATTTTGTGTAGGTGAGCCAAAACTGCATAAACTATTTATGACCTAATTTCTTTTTTTAACTTCACTTTGGATTACAAGCATGTTCCCTTGTCATCGAAAAGTCTTTATAAACATCCTACATAATAGTTTTTCAGACTCTAAAGTAAATACATGTTCATAATTGAAATTTTTTTAGTATTTTCTTTTAGAAATTTTTTTTAACATTTATTCATTTAGAGAGACAGAACCTGAGCAGGGGAGGGGCAGAGAGAGAGGGAGACACAGGATTGGAAGCAGGCTCCAGGCTCTGAGCTGTCAGCACAGAGCCCGACAGGGGCCGGAACCCACAAACCGTGAGATCGTGACCCGAGCCGAAGTCAGACGCTCAACTGACTGAGCCACCCAGGTGCCCCATAATTGAAATTTTTGTTAATTATGAGAAGCCTAAACAAGAAATAAAATCACCACTCTCTCACCTACCACCCGAACAATTTTGTCTCAGCCCGTTTGAGCTGCTGTCACAAAATACCACTTACAAACACCGGGATTGGAAACAACAGAAATCTGCTTCTCACAGCTCTGGAGGCTGAGAAGTCCAAGATCGGGGAGCCGGCCCGGGTGTGTTTTGGTGAGGACCTGCTTCCCAGTTCATAGCCAGCACCTCCTTTTAGTGTCCTCACTGGTGCAAGGGTTGCAGATCTCTCTAGGGTGGGGTCCACCCTCTAGACTCAAGTACCCTCCGAAGGCCCCGCCTCCTAACACCATCACCTTTGGGGGTTAGGATTTCAACATACAATCTTTTTTTTTTTTTAATTATTATTATTTTTTTTTAATTTTTTTTTTTCAACGTTTATTTATTTTTGGGACAGAGAGAGACAGAGCATGAACGGGGGAGGGGCAGAGAGAGAGGGAGACACAGAATCGGAAACAGGCTCCAGGCTCTGAGCCATCAGCCCAGAGCCTGACGCGGGGCTCGAACTCCCGGACCGCGAGATCGTGACCTGGCTGAAGTCGGACGCTTAACCGACTGCGCCACCCAGGCGCCCCTCAACATACAATCTTTACAAGGATACGTTGGACCACAGCAAGTTTTAATCCCAACTTCTTTTCCCTTAACATGATAGGACAAGGAAGCTCCCGCTTCATTCTCCTACAGCGTCCTTTCGAATAGCTCCCTCTCATTCCGTGGGTATCCAGAACTAACATTGCAAAGATCGCAATGGCAGAGGCTGAAGTTGCTTTTTTTTTTTTTTTAAGTTTATTTTGAGAGAGAGAAAGAGTGCACAAGCAGGGGAGGGGCAGAGAGAAAAGAGGAGAGAGAGAATCCCCAGCGGGCTCCGTGCTCTCGGGGCACAGCCTGACGTGGGGCCCGACGCCATGAAACACAAGACCTGAGCGGAAATCAAGGGTCAGACGCTTTGCTGAGTGAGCCCCCCGGGCGCCCTGAAGCTGCTTCCGATTTTAGCGCTGTTGTAAGGGTCGACAACATCGGACTCCTTGAGCACTGACCAGGTGCCAGGCGCTGCGAAGAGCACTGTCTTCTCAACAGCCCTGTGATCACTGTCCCCACTTGACAGCTGCAATAATAATATTTACTGGGCACCCGCTATGGGCCCAGCCTTTTTCTGAGTGCTTTATGTGGATAACTCACTTAAATCCTCACTACCACCCATGAGTCAGGTGCCCCTACGTGCCACAGACAAAGGAACAGTTCCAGTAACGGTGGAAACTGCACCCTCACCTAGGTCTCTCTGACTCCAAAACCGGGTCTAAACCCACTGCACCAAGCACGCCGGGACTGGCTTCTACCGGGAGAGGCTGGCCCTCAGTGCGGAGGAGAGCGGGTCAGCTCCCCGAAGTGCCCGGGAGGGAACAGAGGCAGGTCCGTCCTCGGGAGGCTTGACATGACCCCACCTGGGCATCTGGAGAGAGGCTGGGAGGTGTGGACACAAGAGGGACTGTGTCCAGCACAGAGCTTTCTTGGCCTTTGGTGGCTTTTAGGGACAAAGAGGTGCAGAGAAGTGAGTATGGCTTGAACAGACCCAGCTTGTTCTCTGTCCCCTCTATAGGAATTTGGAGCCAGTGATAGTTTCCATCGCGGCAAGGCCTTTCAGATGCACCCGCTCGGCCTCCAAAGTGCTGTAAGGCCTGGTCCCTGCCCACCTCTCCAGCCCCATCTTTCAGTTCCCTGTCGCTCTTCACTCCAGCCTCACCCGCCTTAGCTCAGGTCCTTGGGGTCACGAGGCTTCCTCCTGCCACCAGGCCTTTGCAAGTGCTGTTCCCTCTGCCTAGAAAGCTTGTCCCTCCCTTGTACACCCTCATAACTTCCTCCCTGTTCAGGTCTCAGCTCAGGCACCCCCCAAATCTCCCAGAGTGCCTTTCTCTGACTCCCCACACAGTGAAATCCTATCATGGAGCTAGTTCGAGTGTCACAGGGGATCGTGTCACCCGACACCCCGCTGGACTGTAAGCTTCATAAGGGCAGGGACCACATCTGCCCTCCTCATCGGTGTGCACCTGGCAAGGCCTAGCAGGTGCCCCCAGAGATCTGTCTGGCTTGGGGGTAAGGGCTGACAGCTACAGAGCCCAAGGGTGTGCCACACTCAGCTCTCTGCATTTGTATCAGCCTGTTTTAATCCTCACAAGCGCAACAGGGATCGTTATTATTGCCTTCCCCGGTGAGGCTCAGCAAGGTTGTCGCTTCCTCAAAGTTCACAAGTCGCTGAGGTTGAGGGACAACGGCAGGCTTGGCAGAGTATGGCTTTAAAGCTGACGCGTGGAGGGGGCGCCTGGGTGGCTCAGTGGGTTAAGGGTCCGACTTCAGTTCAGGTCATGATCTCACAGCCCGTAAATTCAAGCCCCGCATCAGGCTTTCTGCTGCCAGCACAGAGCCTGCTTCGGATCCTCTGTCTGCCTCTCTCTCTGCCCCTCCCCCCCACCTCCCTCAAAAGTAAGTAAACATTTAAAAACCTTTGTAGAGCTGATGGGTGGAGCCATTGTCCTCAGTGGCCATCCCAGCTGGGCCCATGAGTGCCTGGAAATCCCAGCACCACCTGCCGCCAGCCGGCCACCAGAGTCAGGTAGCCGATGGCTTTGATGACGTGACTGTGGGGCCAGGGCGGCCCACATGTGGACAAGCCCTTCTTGTTTGCTTTGTCTCCGGTTCCCGCTCGGCAGCGCCTGCCAGGGCCTGCCAGGACTGCGCGTTTTCTATCTAATGGTTAAAATTCTTAGAAGTATTATTCTCTGCTTTGCTTGGCACGGCCACAGAACATACCTCTGATGCGGCAGGTAACTGGATAGGGTCTCGGTCACAGCAATTTGCTGAACACGAGGTTTTGTGCACAAAAACATTACGGCACTCGGGGGTGTCACTCAGGAACACCGCCAGTCGTGGTCGGAATCTTGTGCATCAGAGAGGAGGGAGCAGGGCCAGGGGGCCCAGAAGAGGGAGGCTTGCATGGAGGATGTAGGAGTCCCCAAGATCTCAGCAAGGTGGGCCACAGGACCCACCCCAATATTAATATTCAGCCTAAGCCAGTCAGATGGGCTTGGGATGAGAACCCAGGCCTGACGTCAGATGGGCCAGGGCTTGGGTCTAGCCTGACTGCCCCAGCTGTGTGACCTCTGAAAGACAATTAACCTCCCTGAACCTCAATTTCCTCAAATGTAAAATGAATAAAATCAGAGGCCTTACCTCCTAGGGCTTCTGCAAAATACACACAGGGCAAGAATTTTTTTTTTTTTCAGTTTACTTATTTATTTTGAGAGAGAGAGAGAGTGTGTGTGTGTGTGGGAGTCGAGGAGGAGCGGAGAGTGAAAGAGCCCGATGCGGGGCTCGATCCCACGAACCTCAAGATCAGAACCTCGGCCAAAGTCAGTGCTGAACCAACCGAGCCACCTAGGTGCCCCGGCGTGAGATTTTTGACTTTTGGGTCACCGCTGTATCCTCCAGGTCCGGAGTAGTGCCTGACATGTAGTAGAGACTCGATAGATATGAGTTTACAGACTCGAATTGCTCAAAGCTGCGTTCCCAGTGCCTAGACCAGTATGCAGCATGTGGCGGGTGCTAAAAACATATTTGTCGAATTGACTTAATTATTCCCAGCTGTCCCCGAATACCAGGCAGAGCACAGGGCAGGTCGTCCTTGCTCAAAAGCGTTTTCCGGGGCGCCTGGGTGGCTCAGTTGGTTAAGCGACTGACTTCGGCTCAGGTCAAGATCTCACGGTCCGTGAGTTCGAGGCCCGTGGCGGGCTCTGGGCTGGACGGCTCAGAGCCTGGAGCCTGCTTCGGATTCTGTGTCTCCCTCACGTTCTGTCTCTCTCTGTCGCTCGATAACAAATAAACTTAAAAAAAAAAAAAAAAAAAAAAGCATTTTCCTGAATGACTGAATGGAAAGCATTCAGGAAAGGACGAAGGATATAGCGCTTAAATTACGTGAGCTGTTGTTCATTGTCCATTCAGCAACTTTTCATTGAGGGCTTGTATGTGGTTGCTTTCTGACGCCAACTGGGTGTGCAACGATTCCATGTAACTCTGACTCTGAGTGGCCAGAGTTGGCACCAGACTCCACAGGTTAAGGGCTCAGCCCCACGAGACCGCCCTCACTTCCGATGCCAGCCACCACTGGGGTCCCCCAGGGACCCACACTTCCACCCCAGCCACTAAAATTCAGCACAACCCCCTCCTCGGACTCTATAATTCACAGAAGTCAGGAAAGGGGGTTACTTCTGATCGCTGGTTTATTTTAAAGGACACAGCTCAGGAACAGTCAAATACAAGAGAGGCACAGGGCAAGGTGGGGGTGGGGGCAGGCACAGAGCTTCCAGGCCCCCTCTGGGCACACCACGTGCACCACCCCCCCAAGCAGCTCAAGGTGTCTCCCACCCCCGAAGCCCTCCGGAAGTTCTAGTTCAAGAGTTCTTATAAACCAGCCTCCAATTCCCTCCCCAGAAGTCCGGGGTAGGGCTGAAAGTTCCCACTTCTAATCACTATTGGGTCTCTCTGGTGACCAGCCCCGCCTCCTAAAGCCTCCTAGGGACCTCACCCTGAGTCACTTCATTAGCAGAAACTCAGGTGTGGTCAAAAGGGCCCATTAGGAAAAGACACTCCTGTCACTCAGGAAATAACAACAGTTTCAGGAGCTCTGTGCCAGGAACGAGGGACAAAAACCAAATCTACCACAGCCTTTATTACACCACAGCCTGCCACATGCTGTCACCATGCTGGGCACTGGATGAACAAGCCGGAAAGGTGGGGGCAGCGGTGGGCGGGGGTGGGGGGGGAGGTTCCAGCCTCCTATAGGTTACAGGCCATCAGACTCGATCCCCAGCTCCCACTCATCACAAAGCTTCTTGTCAGGGGCAAGTCTCTGCCAAGTCCCAGCGCATTGCTGGCATTGAGAGAAAGACAAGAGAGGGACATTGTCCCTGTCCTCTCCGAGCTCACACCCCTTGGCTGGAGAGAAAAGACTGGCACAAAGGAAATCATCAGGAGAGGGGAGAAGAAAACCGAAAAGGAAGAGCAAAGACAGAGGAGATGCAGAGTCTCTCTGAGAGCCAGGAGATGACCATGGGTCAACCCCAGGGTCTGCCAGTTGGTGACTGAGGCTGTGGACCTGGAATGGGCTGCGGGTCCAACCGAGCCGGTCGGTCTCTGGAAAGCTCCATGGAAAGAAAACATATCTTGTTATGGGGTGGTTGCCATGGCGTGGTATCCAGCTGACATTTTTGTGCTTCTAATTGAAAGAATTGCAAACACTCTGGGCATCACCAGTGTGTTCCAGAAACTGTGGGCAAAAAGAAGGGCGTGACGACAGACAAAGAGACAGAGAGGAACCGAGGAAGAGAGAGACATCGGCCCCTCCTTGACGCCCCACCCAATGTGCTCTCCATCTGTCCTGTTGCCAGCTGGGTTCTCTGGAAAGCAGGGCTGAGAAGTGAGAAACACAAAGTCGTTATTCGGGCCAATAAACCCAGGAAAAGATGCTCAACCTCATTAGCCTGCAGGGAAATGCAAATCCAACCACAGCGAGAGATCACTTGACACCCACAAGGATGGCCAGCATGAAAAAGACGAATAAGAACAAGTCGGGGAGGAGGAGTGCGCAGAAATCCGAACCCTCCGGCATTGCTGGTGGGAACGGCAAAGGTTGCAGATGGAAAACAGTCTGGCAGTTTCTCGAAAGGTTAAGAGTTACCATACCACCCCGTCATCCTACCCCTCGAGAAACAAAACTTGGACATGAATGTCAGAGCCACATTCTTCATAACTGAAGAAAAAGCGGACAGGGCACAAAGGCCCGTGGACTGGCGAATGGGTAAAGCATGGCCGAGGTGGACGATGGAATATTACGCAGCCAGGAAAAGGGGTGAAGGACTGGTACAGTCTGCGGCATGGATGAAAATGTTAGGAGAAGGAAGCCGTGAAATGCCCAGAATAGGCAAATCTATAGACAGACAAAGTACCGTCGCGGTTTCCAGGGGCTGGGAGGCTAGGGAGGGGAGGCGGGAAGGGGGTGTGACTGGTCACGAGTCCTAGGTTTCTTTTGGAGGTGATGAAAACGTTCTAAAATTGACTGTAGTGACCACCGCACCCCGGTTTGAACATACTACAAACCACTGAGGGGTTCCCCCGCCTGCAGAAGGAAAGGCAGGGCAGAGAAGCAGGACTGGGGGGCCGTCACTCCACAGTCCCGCCTGAGGAAGGCCCGCCAGCCCCCAGGGAGCTCCAGAGCAAAGACTGCCGGGTGTGACCAGGTTCCGGTACCACCCCCCTGCTCAGTCACTGGCAGGGTAGGGAGGGGGATCCCCAGAAAGGTGCCAGGTGGGCTGGAAAGCAGAGGCGGCGGCTGCGGGAGCTCACAGCTGGGGGCCCGTGATTCAACCCTGCTCCTTGCCACTGGGCCGGATCCCCCTTCCCCGCAGCCCATAATGAGCAGCGGCCCCGAGTCTGCCACACCACTGTGACGCCACACCCCGCGGAAAGGGGCACAAGGACCCCTCCCACGGTCACGGCGCCCCACAGCTCCCACAGGACATTCCCAAGAGGTATTCAAGCCACGCGGCCGAGCCCCCCAAGGTAGTCTGCAGACACTCAGTGAGCCTCTGCTGCGTGCCAGGGTCCGGTCCTGACACTGGGATACAGATGCGGTCCCTGCCCGCACGGGGTTCACATCTGTGGAGGTACAGCAGCACCCACAAAATGTGTGGACCCATCAGCCACGGGCTGTGTGGCCCCCGCCCTGCCCTTGCGCCCCAGCTCTGGCTTCCACCTGCCCACAAAGCCGCTGGAACTGCCTGAGGCCAAAGATGCCCCCCCTTAGGTTCCTCCAAGGTCCCGCGATGGGGCTGGGCTCTGCGCAGGGGTGGGGGAGCCCTTTCTCCCCAGCCCAGTGACACCCTGAGTCCCACGGGCCCGAAGCCTCACCTGGGCACCCAGTCTCACAAACTCTCCCTTGGCGGCCTCGTCAGCTTGCACCTCCAACTTCTAGCTCCCCGCAAAACCCAGAACTCAGGACAGCCCAGAGGAGCAGACGGTGGGCAGCCCATCTTCCCCTCTTTCCTGGTTCCTGCTTCCTTCCAAATACCCCATACCCAGGCCAAACAGAAGTTTCCCTGTATATGTTCATGGAAACCTGGAAACCTGTGAGTGTGTGTGTGTGTGTGTGTGTGTGTGTGTGTGTAGTGTATATGTGCACCACGGGTATGTCTCCAGTCAAAAATGTCCCATTCTTCCCAAGGCCAAGACTACACTGTATACGCTGTATGTTAGCTAACTAGACAAGAAATTATTTTTTTTAAATGCCCCATTCTTGGGGCGCCTGAGTGGCTCAGTCGGTGAAGCATCCCATGAACTTCGGCTCAGGTCACGATCTCACAGTTCATGGGTTTGAGCCCCGCGTCGGGCTCCACACTGCCAGCACAGAGCCTGCTTGGGATTCTCTCTCTTTCCCTCTCTCTCTCTCTCTCTCTCTCTCTCTGCCCTTCCCCCACTCTTTCTCTCTCTCAAAATAGATAAACTTTTTTAAAAAAAATGCCCCAACCTCACCCATCAAACTGAGGGGGAACTAGAGCTCAGGAATCTGACTCTAATCCAGCGTCTGCCCCAGAATTATCAGGCAGGGAGGCACTGCTCACCCCACTGCTTCTCTGGCCGGCCGCAGAGGTCACTCCTGGAGCACAGTGCTTGGGTGGAGGAGGGGTGCTGCCAAAGTGGGGGAGTCTCTGTACGGGAAGCTGGGTGGCCGCAGCCCTCAATGGGGCCTTCTTGCCCCCAGACACAACCTGGCTTGTCCCCCTCCCCTGGCTCACCCATCTACTTTATGAGCTAAGATCTGGTCCTTGGGCCCCAAGGACAGTGGCAGTCACTGGGGGGCAACTGGATGGCCTGGGAGGCTCCTTCCTGCCTTTTCCCAAGATGGATGTGAGGGCCACCCAGGCCTGTGCAAGGCTCAAACCCCCTGTTTCTGTGGTTCTGGACCGTATGTCCAATAGGGTCAAGAACATCACCTAGGGCAACCAGGAAGGGCTGTACTGAAAAGAGTCCAGCCCTTGGACTCTGACGTGGCCCCCCGAGTGCTGGGCCCCCACCCCAGGCCAGGGCCTCTGGATGCTGCCTGTGCAGCCCGGCTCTAACCCTGGTTAGGAGGAGTCCTCGCAGAAGACCATCTGGAACCAGGGTAGAGAGGGACCCAAGTGCCACACACTGCTGAGAAGGTAGGCTGGAGTCTGGCTGGGGTCAGGAGATCTGGGTTCAAGTCTCCAGCTTGCCCCAGGGTCCCTGCTCCCTCACTAGGCCTCAGTTTTTCCCACCTGAACTATGAGACAGCTTGAAGTTCCCTGCAGCCCTTTGCAGCAGCGATGCTCTGGGATGATAAGTAGACCCACGGGACATCCTGGCAGTGACCAGTCCCCAGGGATAGGCCAGCCCAGTGAGCTCTCCAGGCTGGTGGTCTGCCTCTCAGCATAGCAGGATCTTCCCGCCCACCCCACCAACACACCCAATGCATCAATCACTGCTGAGTCTCCAGGCTCTGAGAACCCCCACACTGCTCAAGCTCACAGAGGACAGGACACATGTACATCCGGGAATACTGACCAACAGTAACCTTGGGCTAACAGAGGGCTCCGTGCACCTCAACTGTTGCCACCCTCAGGGGCAGAGTAGGGTTCTGCCCAAGGGCACAGGGAGAGGATTCGGTAGGAGGAAGAGGAGACAAGCTTCAGACTTCTCAGAGATCCCCATCCCCAGTGGCCCACTCTGACGTCCCTGCCCTCCTGGCAGACATTACTGTTAGATCACCCTCTTTCCTGCCACCCTCCAGACTGTCACAGTCCGTCTATCACCCGCAGCACTTGAGATGAGACCTCAGCTTGTTCTCAGGGGTTGTCGCTTCGATAGGAGTTAGAGCCTAAAGTCCTCACACAAAAGGAAAATTCCACAGTGTCAAAGATCATCCTTGAAATCTCCTGAATCTCAGAGTACAGGGTAGGTCAGGTTCTTTTTTTTAAGTTTATTTATTTATTTTGAGAAAGAGCGTGTGTGCACGAAGGGGGGAAGGGCAGAGAGAGAGAGAATCCAAAGCGGGCTCTGCACCAGCAGTGCTGAACCTGACATGGGGCTCGAACTCACAGTCCATGAGATCATGACCTGAGCCAAAACCAAGAGCCACCCAGGCGCCCCAGGATAGGTCAGATTCTTAATGAAACTGACCCACGTGGTTTTTCCTTCCAGCCTCGCCACGGATCGCTGTGCCATTGGTGGAGTGCCGGATGATGGGCTCGAATGCAGTTGGTCGGGAGTCTGGAGCGTATGAAAATGCCTGTCTTTGAAAGCTACCCTCCCTCGGGGCCGTGGGAGAGGCACTAGGGGCCGAGATCAGCAAACGGACAGCAGAAACCAAGCCCTACGTCTTCCTGTTCTCTCCCTGGGAAGAGCGTAGTCGCTGGTGGGGCAAACCCGCCTGATCCGGATGAGCTGTTAGCTTTCTCTCTTGCAACCAAGGAGCACAGCGCTGA
This sequence comes from Leopardus geoffroyi, assembly GCF_018350155.1. Classification (NCBI taxonomy): domain Eukaryota; kingdom Metazoa; phylum Chordata; class Mammalia; order Carnivora; family Felidae; genus Leopardus; species Leopardus geoffroyi. The sequence continues at coordinate 28,472,008 of NC_059335.1, read as the reverse complement.
GAGGGAGTGGGGAGTTTGCACGGGTTAAATGTCACATGATGCGAAGCCACTTAATTGGCCATCCTCACAGTATCTCATGGGCACCTGCTGGGCAAGCTTACATATTCCTTGTCTCAGGGACCTTGTGGTACAGACCTGTTAACACTGGAATAGATGTTTCTTGTTCTTAAAAGGGGGGTTCCCAAGTCCAACGCCTCTTTGGGAAACTCCCCACCTTCTGGGACCCAGTGAGAAGCTGAGCCCACCGTCCACGACAGAAACAAGCGCCAGGTGCTTGCGTTCCTAGACACCTTTGCAGCAAAGGTGCAAGCGTGTGACTTGAACACTCTCTCAGGCAACCAGACATATGTCTCCAGGCATAAAGATACAGAGATTTAGAGGCACCTAGGTGGCTCAGTCAGTTATGCGTCTGACTCTCGATTTCCGCTCAGGTTACAATCTCCCGGTTTGTGGGATGGAGCCCTGAGCTGAGCTCTGTGCTGACAGCGTGGAGCCTGCTTGGGATTTTCTCTCCTTCTCTCTCTCTCTCTCTTCCCCTCCCCAACTCACACGCACACACGTGCACTTTCTCTCTCAAAATAAACTTTAAAAAAAATCTTTTAAAAAAAAGATGCAGAGAATCAGAGACACTACTGGGTGGGGGCTGTGGTGATAGCAGGGGCACTGAATTTGCAGAGGCAGCCAGGAAGCAAAGCAGTGAACCCCACACATCAGTAAGAAAAAGACTGATGACCCAGCAGGAAAAGATAAAAATGAGCGGGCAAGTCATAGCAAAGGGAAGCAAGTGCCCAAGAGACGGGCAAAGAGATGCCTGACCACACCGGTAAGCAGGGAAGGAAAAATAGCGATGAGACGCTATTTCTCACCCGTCAGCTTAACAGCAATGTGAAGGTCCAGATGCCGTGAAATGGCATCTCCTTAGAGTTCTGTAAAACAGATGCCAATATATAGACAGCTGGCAATGTCTATACCCTACAGCCAGCAGCTCCTCATCTAGGTATGTATGTACCAGATAGAGAGTTCCAGCCCTTGTGTGTAGGATGGAAATACTGATCCTTTCCGATCTGGGGGCAACCCTGGGGGAGAGGGTAACGGGGGCAGCTTGAGCCCCCTGCCCACTGCAACTCAACCAGCCTACTTCTGTTCTAAACTCTGTCCCATTTACCCCAACGAGACGTACATGTTCTGTTTATGCCGCATGATGCGCAACAGGCAGGACACCGAGATGGGCAAAGGTGGCCATGACCGCATTGTCATAATAGGGGGACATAGAAACCATTTGCGTCTCTGTAGTGGAGACTGTAGTGGGCTGCCTAGACCCCCTGCAGTCTGAGACACTCATTGCCCATCTCCTGGGATTGTTGGCTGCTAATGGCTCATAACTGAGTTCTTCTCTGAGAATGGCCTTCGGTGGAAGGGAGCTGCCTTGCTTATATGCCCTCCCTGGGGAAGCCTACCTCCAATGCCCAGCCCCTTTGTCTCAGTTCAGCACAAATCAGTAGGACTACCCCAGCTCCAGCACTCCCCACAGGACCCGTGGAAGCCTCTGAAGCATCTGTATTGCAGCCCACCTTCTCTTCCAGCCAAGCCTGCCTCCCACAGCCCCTCCTAGGTAGGAGTCCTGCGAGCACTCTCTCATGAACCACCTGCATGCAAATCTCCATCTCAAAGTCTGTTTCTCTGGAAACCTACTTGTAACAGACGTGGTCCAAGACCGGGCCCTCTAAATCGGGAGTTTAGAGCCAGATCACCCTACTTGGCAGATGGCAGTGAGGACCCCATCACTGGAGACGGGTGGAACACATAAGTACCTGGCATGGGGAAGTGTTAAAAATTTCACAGGGGGTGAAGTGGGATAGGAAAATGGTAGAAAGGGATGCGCCGGTTGCTACAACACCTCACGCATTCGGGAGAAACTGGATGGGTCTTGTTAGGTGCAGTAAATACACTGGAGAAAGCCAATGAAAGACTGAAGGTGATTACTTACCAACTTATAGTGAAGTGTACAACTCTCATCTCCTGCAGCAAGAGGGCATAAAAAGCTCAGAATCAAGCCCAGGACTTACTTCTAAAAATAGCAGCACTCCGAAGAAAGTAGAATTCTCAACCAGTTCTGACAAATCTGTTCATGCCAAAATTAGCACCCTGGCTGGGCAGGGGTGGGACCTTGGCGCTTAAGATAGTGTCCGTGTGCTCAAGAATAATGAAATCCTAGGTCTTCCTGAGCCCTCTGGCCTCACAGAAGTGGCCCCTCCTCCCCTTTAAAGGTGCTTCCCTTTGCTTAAAGAGGGTGCAGAGACCTCTACCTTATAAGATAGGATTTACACCTACCTCTCCTCCTGGCCCCCACCAATAACTAGAGCCTGGGTCGGGTGCTGGACCTGCTAAGGAGGGGAAAGTACGATACCCTGAAGGTGCTACAGGATCTTGTCAGTCTACACTGGCAGGAGTAGATCCTGAGGGTTCTTAATTAAGGATGGGCTATAAAGTTGGCTAAAGGAGAGTGTAGTGATATGGGAGCACGGTCCCATGATCAGAGTGAACACCCTGGCACGGACCTTGGGAGATGGCACTAATGTGCTGCTAGAATAGATCTTATAACCCTGGAGAAAGTGATGGACCATCCAAAGTGAAGGACAAATGCCAGGGCTGTCATGGCAGGTGGTAGAGGAAGGAATCAGAATGCTCATAGACACCGGCATGCTAGAGAAGATATCCTAGGTAAAGGTGGAACACCCACCAGCTGGCTATGTTCCATGGAAAGCCCAGAGGGCACCACGTTTTCCAACATGATAAAGAATGATATAATGAGGTGGCCCCAGCATCACTCAGAAGCTCACTGGTGGCAGACCTATGGAGACCAGGGCCAAAGGGAATGGACTCCCTCCTTGCAGTGGAGATGATGAGGTCTTGAGTAGATGCTTAACCAAAAGAAGCACAATGGTAATCATCGTAATGCAGAGCAAAACTGCAATGGCAAAGAAAGATCAAGGAAATTATTCATAGACTAAGACATCCCCAGGAGGAAGGTAGATGGGCAATTTATACAACCAAAAGAAACCAAGGATGGATTATCAGAAAGCCGAGAGCTGCCATCCTAAGAAAGTCACAGCTCCTTGGCCAATTTCTGGACCTGAGCTAGTTCTCAGACCCAGAAACCACTGACTGAAGGAGAAGCCAGGTAGGTCACCGTGAGGAAGAACCCTGCAATGCCATGGCAAGAATAGATGGTAATTATTCCTCCAGATTTTCTCCAAAGGATCTATAGTCATTCACATGGATAACCATACACTCGAGGAAGAAGAATGCTCTGGGGTGCCTGGGTGGCTCAGACAATTGAGCATCTGACTCTTGATTTCTGCTCAGGTCATGATCCTGGGGTCATGGGATCGAGGCCCATGTTGGGCTCTGCGATAAACATGGAACCTGCTTGGGATTCTCTCTCTCTCTCTCTCTCTCTCTCTCTCTCTCTCTCTCTCTCCCTCTGTCCTTCTCTCCTACATGCGATCTCTCTCCCTAAAATTAAAATTAAAATTAATTTTAAAAAGAGAAAGAAAAATGCCCTCACATTTCAGTGACTTTCATATACGGGATCTGAATTGACACTGATACTCAAGGAATTGAAGGGGTATCATGCCCCACCGCCACCACCATTAAAGGACATGTGGGGACCAGGCAATGAATGTGGCTTGATTCACATCTGGTTCACAGTGGATTCACTGAGCCCTAGACCCGACCAGTGGTCATTCCCCCAGCCCCAAATGTATGATGGGAAGAGACATACATGGTGGTTGTCACAGCCCCCCATTGGCTCCTTGGCCTATGATAAGAGCTAGCACAGTGGTGGGGGCCAAGTGAGAAGCCCCTGACACCACCTTCCCATTCTAGCCAAGGATAGTAAGTAAAAAACAAGACTGTGTCCCAGAGAGAATGGCAGAGATAGGTGCCACCCTAGAAACCTAAGGGATGTGTGATCTCCATCATAGTCCCATTCAATTCCCTCATCTGGCTCCTAAATGACAGGCGGTCCTGGAAGATGACAGTGAACAATTGTAAACTCAAGCAAGTAGGAGCCTCCATTGCAGCTGCTTGATGATGTGCAGTCTCTGCTAAACACAGCCCCAAGTGCACGGTATGCAGCCTTTGATCTGGCAAATGCCTTCTTTTCCGTTCCTTTCAAGAAAAGGATCAGAAAGATTTCCCATTCGTGGAAGAAGAGCAATAGTATACATTTTCAGTCTTCCCAGGGCTAAGTTAACTCTCCTGCTGTCTATCATAATACAGTCCGAAGGGACAGGCTGGACATCCCACAGAAGATCACAACGATATACTCTGTCAGTGACATCATGCTAATTGGATGAGCGAGCAATGGCATGCATTGTGGAGGCTTTTGTAAGATGTGTGTATTTCTGGGAGTAAGATACAAACCCTATCGTACATTCAGGATGCTGCCATACCAGCGAAGTTTCTGAGAGGCCAGCGGTCTGGGACATCCCCTCCAAAGTTAAAAAGCAAATGAGGGGAACCTGGGAGGCTCAGTCAATTGAGCGTCTGACTTCAGGTCCTGATCTCAAGGTTTGTGGGTATGATCCCTGTATCAGGCTTTGAGCTGACGGCATGGAGCCTGCTTTGGATTCTCTGTCTCCTCTCTTTGCCCTCTCCCACTCAAGCGTGTACGGACAATCTCTCTCTCTCTCTCTCTCTCTCTGTCTCTGTCTCTCTCTCAAAAATAAATAAACATTTTTTAAAAAAAGCTAATGAGTGGGGCGCCTGGGTGGCGCAGTCGGTTAAGCGTCCGACTTCAGCCAGGTCACGATCTCGCGGTCCGTGAGTTCGAGCCCCGCGTCAGGCTCTGGGCTGATGCCTCAGAGCCTGGAGCCTGTTTCCGATTCTGTGTCTCCCTCTCTCTCTGCCCCTCCCCCGTTCATGCTCTGTCTCTCTCTGTCCCAAAAATAAATAAACGTTGAAAAAAAAAATAAAAAATAAAAAAATAAAAAAATTAAAAAAAATTTAAAAAAAAGCTAATGAGTGCTACCTATACCTCCTACAAAGGATAATGTCTGGTAGGACTTTCCAGGACATACTTGGGAATATTGCGTGATATGTTAGGTTGCTAGCCCCAAGTGGGACCCAGAGCAGGAAAATGCTCTACAGCAGATCCAGACTGTAGTGCAAGCAACTCTGCTTACAGTTGAGTCAAATAACTCAACAGACCCTATGGTACTAGAAGCGTTTGTGAGGGAAGAAAGACACCATGTAGAATTCATGGCAAGCCCCAACAGAAGAGCAAGAGTGTACCATTTGCAACAGAGAAGTCTACACCTTTTATAAAATAGCTCCTGAAGTGCTACTGAGCCTAGTTAGAGATGCACCATCTGGCCTTGAACTTCAAATGACCATGCAGCCCATCATGAGCAGAGTTCCATCAGACCGGCTAGGTCAAAAGGTTACCTGGGCCCAACAGCAATTGGCCATACAATGGAATGGGACATCTCAGATCAGGAACAAGCAAGACCTGAAGGTCTGAGGAAACTGCATGAGTGGGGAACCCACACGACCACGTCATTCACCTCTGTTGCACTGGTTCCTCTCTTTTGGCTCACACCAATGACCTCTTAATTGGGGGAAAATTTGACCAGCTGATGGAGAAGGAAAAAGCCCGAGTTTGGCTCACAGATGGGTCATTTCTGCACGTGGCAGAAGCCGAAAATGATCGGTTGTTATTCTATAGCCTTGGAAGTGGTGACACTCTTCCCAGTGGCAGAGCTTTGGGGGCATGCCTGATCATTCCATTAGTGCTGGAAAAGAAGTCACCTGAGGTTAGACTCTACATGGATCCACAGGCGGTGGTGAGTGGCCTGGCTAAGAGGCACTAAACAACTAAGCAGACAGAACAACTTGGCCAGTCAATGTCAGCCAGTCTCTGCAGTTGGCCACCCAGTGCTGGTTAAATGGGCTCATGAATGGAGTGGCCGTAGTGGCAGGAATGGAGGCTGTTTATGGGCCCAAAACGAGTTTCCACTCACCAAGGTGGCTCCAGCTACAGCCACTGCAGAATGTCCATTCTGCCGACAACAGAGACCAACATTGAGACTTCAGGATGACACTATTGCTTAAACAAAACAGCCAGTCACTTGGTGACAAGTTGCCTACACTGGAACCCTACCACCCTGAAAGAGTCAGCAAATCTTCTTGGCTGAAATCAATACATATTCTGCATATGGATTTGCCTTTCCTACCTGCAGGGGCCAGTCAATACCACTACCCTGGGATGTGCAGAGTGGTTTGATCTACTGACATAAGATCTTGTATGACATCGCCTCGATCAAGAAACCCATTCAACAGCAGAGAAGGTCTAATGGTGGGCAAATGACCATTGGATCCCTATCACAAACTGCACCATTGAGAAGGTACTGGCCTGAAAAGTGTAGCCGAGATCTCATATCGGAGAGCACATCCTGTGAGGAAGGTACACCATCCTGCAAGATGGGAATAAACTCTAAAGCAGTGATCACCATGCATGGAATTCCCAACAGGTAAAGGAGGTGAGTCCAGGAACCACAGATGGAAGTAGGAGTGGCCCAATTACCATCATTTACCATAACCTAACTGGGGAATTTGGGTTTCTCATTCCTTCAACTTTAGACTTCGTGGATCTAGAAGTTCTGATTCCAAAGAGGGCATGCTCCCACCAGGGGACACAGTAAAGACCCCATTAAACTTAAAATTACAACCATCACCTGGTTACTTACGTTTCCTTATGCCAAGAGACCAACAGGCAAGAAGATGAGTCACTAAACTGACAAGTGTAATTTTGCTGTTAGCAGAAGGACGTAGGGCTGCCCTTGTATAGTGAGAACAAAGAAAAATACATTTGGAAGCCAGGTAATCTACTGAGCGTCCCTTAGTATTTCCCAATTCTGATAGCAAATGCACACGTATGGTAATTATGGCCAGGGAAGAATATGATGACCAAGCGTATAGTCCCCCAATGATGACAGTCAGGGTCATGCCAGCAGGAAAGCCACCTAGACCAGCGGAGGTGCTAACAGAGGATGAAATGGACATAGAATTGATATGAAATGAACACGAATGGACAGTAGACATGGGAGATGATGAGACCCTGATATAACCTCAACCCTAGCCATGGTGGCAGGGGCTACAATTTGTCCCACTAACTTCCCTTTTGTCATTTCCCCTGGAAAAGTCCTGGAGGAGCCCTTCCCAGAGGCGGGGCTTTTCCAATATGAAGCAGGTGGATCCAAGCAACACAAGAGCTGGACTGTATTGGATGCTGTGGTCAGCTGAGCACAGAGGCGTTCACTCCCCCTCCCCAGCTGCCAGAAGTGTTGGCTGCAGATGGTCCCCTTATGAGTCCTCTCTGGGACTTGACCTTCAACAAACAGAGCTGCCTCACCCAATATCATGTCCCCTTCCTGAAGGCAGCCTTCATCCAATGACCAGACAATGAGGGGTCCAACCGCCTGGATACTTGTCTTGACAGAGGACAACTCTGAAAGTCTCTCCCAGCTCCAGCACTCCCCGTGGGGATCGGCCAAGGTCTCTGTCCCAACTATGTCATGCTCCCACCTCTCTGTGCCCAGTTCTGCTGCCCTTGCTCCCTCCCACGTGGTGTTCCTGAGAACGCTCCCTGGGACTCTTGCTGCCACCAGTCTCTGTCTCCGCATCCACCTCCTGGAGAACCTAGCCAAATGGATTCAATGGGGAAAATCTATGCACTGTGATTTATTCAGAAGTGGAAATCCATACAGATCTTAAAAGGAATGAACGAGAACCAGGTGAATCAACAACAATGTGAAAAATGTAATAAAAAATGTGCATGAAGTTCCTGTCATGCAAGATGCGTAAGTTCTTAAGGTCTGTTGGAGAGCATAGTGCCTGTGGTTGTAACAGTACGGTTTTATGAACTTGAAGGTATGTCAAGAAAAGATCTCATGATAAATGTTATTTTTAAACAACACACAAAAGAACATCAGGAAATTTTTGGAGGTGATGGATAAGTTTAATACCTTGGTTGTGATGATGGTGTCATGATGTATGCATTTGCCCAAATTCATCAAGATTCACACACAATATGTGTGCTGTATTTTGTATAGCAAAGATACTTCAGTAAAGCTAAAATGAAATGAAACAAAACAAAAATCAGTTGGTGCCAGGAAGTCCCGTTTGCAGGGAGCCTTTATCTCAGATGATTTTACATTAAAACAGATTCTTCCCTCTAGGAAGAAACACCTTGCTTTGGCCTTGTGACACCCTGACCAGATGAACCGCACTGTGCTTGGACTTTTTCGGAAGAAACAGCGAGAAAAAAAATGGCTGTTGTTTTCAACTGTATTAAATACGCACTAATTTGTTACGGCAAAAGAAAATGTGAAAAAAAGGAACTTGTGTAAAAAATAAACAAGAAACTGAAAGATATGAACATGTAAAAATGTCATACACGAGAAACAGTATTATATGCTATTTATTGCTGGACAAAACTGTAATAAAGATATTAAAACACAGGCCGGCTCACCAAATTTATCATACTGGCAGCTTCTGCGGAGAAGAGGAAGAGACTAAATATAATGGACTTCAGAAAGGACTTTAATGTTTTAAGTGATATATTTTATGTTTTACTTTTTTTTTTTAATTCTTTTAATGTTTGTTTATTTTCTAGAGAGAGAAAGAGTGTGAGCAGAGGAGGGGCACAGAGAGAGGGAGACACAGAATCTGAAGCAGGCTCCAGACTCTGAGCTGTCAGCACAGAGCCTGACACGGGGCTCGAACTCACAAACTGTGAGATCGTGACCGGAGCCGAAGTCTGACGCTTAACCGACTGAGCCACCCAGGTGCCCCTTTATGTTTTACCTTTTAAAAAAGAAAATTGAAACAGAGATGTCAAAATTTTGTCATATGTTAGTTCTGGGTGGTGAGTACATTCGTTATATTGATTTACCTTCGCTTTCTGTATTAAAATGGTTTCCAAGCTTAAAAAAGCGCAATGCAGTATGATCAGCATTCTGAAAAGTATGAAGGTATGCAGTGTTCACGTAATCGGAGTGATTCTTGTCTCTGGGGGATCAGGAGAGAAAGACTCCATCAGGTGGAATCCCAAGGACAGCATTCCAGACCCAGCAGCATCCAAGCCCAGCAAATGCTCCCAGACCAAAACACACCATCTGGTGTGGCCAGACAGAAGGCATGGGTAAAACAGTGGCACAGGAGGCTGGGCAGCCTGAAAGGAACAGATCAGGCAGAGCCCAAACACACACACACGTGCACACACACACACACACACACACACACACACACACACACCTTGGTTCTTCCTAGGAGCTGTTACCCTGATCTGGGGACTTCACACAGATGCACTGGAGACTCTACAGAGAAGAATAAGTTCTAAACTGTGCAAAATGGGGCCACATCTGGCCCAGGCGTACGTTTTTCCGGATCTGATGTCCTACAATAAAAACGCTAAATAACATATCCTGTCAACACAATGACCCACGTTGGGCCATGACCCTGGAATCAGGCCAAGCTGGGTTCGTATTCTGGCTCCACCATCAATGATCCGATTGGCCTTGAGCAAGACAGTGACCTCTCTGAGCAGTGACAGTGACCTTTCAGTTTCCTCATCTGCAAACGACAGATGGCAATAGACCTTCCTGTGGTTGGGAAGACGCAGGGAGGCGGCAGTCATGCAGCGTGGTCAGTGCCCGGCACGGAGCGGGGCCCCCCGTCGATGCCCACGTCTAGACGCCCAGGGAGGACTCTCCCAGAGCCTCCTGCCAGGTGCCCTTCCCAAGGAAAAGTCGCTCTGCCTTGGGAATTCGTGAGGAAAGGAGCCCTTCCTAGACAGTCCCCAAATTCCTCACTCCTCAAACGGGAGAGGATAAAAGGGCTCCTTAATTGGTACCACAAAGACTTTTCCACAGAGAAAGAAATAGAACTTCTAAATTAAAGGCAGATTTCTCTGCAGGAGGGGCAGCTGGCCCGGAGCCAGAGCCATTCTCCAGGAGGGAGGCCAGGGTGGCGGGAGGAGCGTCTGGGGAGTACACGCACCCCACCCAGACTTGCCCGAGTGTCCTCATGTTTGTTATCTGATGGGCACCTCACAGGCGGGTGGCCGTGCCAGTGCTGCCCGGCCGAATCCGCAGCTGCAGGCTGGCCCAGCTGGTTCCCTGCGATGGGGCCCCGGGGAACAAGATAGGCTCTAGGGGAGTCCGATCCAGCGGGCGGGCAGAGAGCTGCCGCAGGAAGCTACAAAACCCCTGGCGGAGCCCGGGCTGGCTGGGACCCTGGGCGGAAGAGGGGCATCAGCATGTCAAGGTAGGCTCCCCATGGGAGCAGGTACCAGTCGGAAAGCCACTGAGAGGTCCCTCGAAGCATCGCTGGGCCTCCTGGATGGCCTCTGGTCAAGAAACAACTGGAGAACCGAAAGCCAGGTGCAGATTTCAGGAAGCTCGGGAGCCCCGTGTTCGGGCCAGATGAACATTCAAGAATGCACTTACCGTGCAATCATACGTTCATTTGTCGAGAAACCCTTGGGAGCTCCACAACACAGCCTGGAGACTCAGCAGTGACACGGCCTGGCCCTCCTGGAGGCTTCAGTGAAGTGACGCACGGAGCCTGACTTGCATGCAGGCTGACATGGGACTCAGTCTCCCGACCCCTCCCATCTCAGGACACCTCTGCCCCTAGGCCTGGCAAGAGTCTACTCCAGGTGGTCCCCGCCGAGGGGAGGTCAGGCCTCCAGGGGCCAAAGCCGGGTAGATTTCAGACCAAACTGTAGCTTTGCAGAGCGGAAATGCTGGGTCAAAAGTCCACCTTCAGCCTCTAATGCAATCACTGATCCAGGCAAGGATTATCAACGAATGTGTTAAAACTACATGGTGAATCGTCAGTGAACAACTGGACATTCACACTGTACAAAATAGACCCTACAGATTTCCTTGTGGCCCAAGAGGAAGAAATGGAACTGGAAAAGTCAGGCTGTCCCTACCCCCTCCCAGAGTCAGTCTTTCACTAGACACAGTGGGACAACCAGAAATCTTGTGTCTGCCCAGTGATACCGCTTGAAGCTGTCAACTATCTCATAATATGCACCAGCCAGAAGATGTTTACTGGGTCCATCAAACTGCAGATTTGACTTCCAGTTCACAGGATGTAAAAAGGGATAAAGGAACAAGATAAATAGTAACAAAAGAGGGACACCTGGCTGGCTCAGTCAGTTGAGCGTCCGACTTCAGCTCAGGTCATACTCTCGGGTTTCGTGGGTTCGAGCCCCGCATCGGGCTCTGTACTAACAGCTCGGAGCCTGGAGCCTGCTTCAGATTCTGGGTCTGCCTCTCTCTCTGGCCCTCCCTGGCTTGTACTCTGTCTCTCTCACTCTCAAAAATAAATAAACATTTAAAAATCGTAATAAAAAAAAAATCCCACTGATCATCTGCCAGATGATGGACCCACTCTCTTCAACCAGCCACAACAGAGAGCATTGTGCTAGATGGAAAGCAATCCAAGGCACAGGTGCCCACAGGCACTGCAAGGTCCTGGACAATCTTCTGCTTCACAAACTGGCTGCAACACATTGCTAAGACAACTGATTCCCTCACTAAATACGGACCAGGTATAAAATGATATTTAGATGTGATTTACTTCATCAAGTGGGATAACGTTATTTTAACTCAATAGAAAATGCCCTCATCTTTTAAAGATGCATACTTGAGTAACATAAAAACTCTAGAATGTTCATAGTTCCTTGTGGTAGACACAGTTCCAAGATGGCCCCCAAGAGTCTCATCCCCTGGTGTACATACCCTGAGTGTGAATATGATGGGATATCACTCCTGTGATTCGGTTACATTAGGTGAAAAAGGGGAAGGAATTTTTCAGATGTCCCTAATCAGCTGACTTTAATCAAAGGGGAGATTATCCTGGGTGGGCCTGACCTAATCAGTTGAGCCCTTTGAAAGAGAGCCTAGAGATCAGAGATAGAAGACGTCAGAGAGATCCGAAGCAACAGCAGATATGCCACTGTTGGCCTTGAACAAGCAAACTGCCATGTTGTGGAGAAGGCCACACGTAGGGAACAGAAGGTGGCCTCTGGTAGCTGAGGACTTCAGTCCTACGAACACAAGAAACTGAATTACACTGACAATTCTCTAAACTCTGTAGAGGTCCCCAGGGTTCATAGGAAACCCAGCCCTGGCAGACACCTGGCTTTTAGCCTAGTGAGACCCTGAACAGAGGGCCCCCCAGCCCATGCCTGGACACCTGACCCACAGAAACTGTACGATAATAGATGTGCATTGTTTTTAGCCATTCAATGCATAGTCATTTATGATGCTTCTTTACTCATAGTAGCCAAAAGCCAGAAATTACCCAAATACCCCTCAACCAGAGAATAAATAAACAAATTGCAATTCACCCCCACAGTTGGAATACTCAGCAATAAAAAGGAATGAACCTCTGGTACATGTCACGGCTTGGGTGAATCTCAAAAACATTATGTTGAGCAAAAGAAGCCAAACACAAAAAGACGGTAAGCCTATGTTTATATTCCATGATTCCATTTACATGATATTTAAGAGCAGGAAAAAAAAAAAAAACTGATCTGTTGTGTTAGAAATCAGGACTGTGGTTGCCTGTGCACGGGACAGAGGAGAATTCACTGGAAAGGAGCTTGAAGAACTTTCTGGGGTGATGAACATGTTTTAGATCTTCATCTTCGTTCGGGCATGGATTACACGAATTTTGCTCATTTGTGAAAGCTCATCAAACTGTGTACTTAAGATCCATACCTTTCATCGGATGTAAATTACTCCGCAACTTAAACATAACACTAATTCTACCCCCAGGTGTTTAGAGCTTGGCAGACGGCTCTTCCTGGACCTGGAGGCAAGAGAACAAGCAGTGGGTGGAGGGGATGATTCTTCAAGATGCTCATACTCACATGTTTGCACACGTGCCTGCGCACACACGTGAGTGTATGTGTGTGCGTGCACACACACACACACACACACACACACACAGATGGCAGCATTCCAGCCCGACTCAGGCTCCCCTTTGGCCTTTGCCTCGTTTAATGTGGAAAAGGCAACTGCCTCCCAGCTCCCAGGTCACTGCCCTGTGTGTCCGCCTGTCAAGATAAGAAGTCGAAGGCAGATGCTGCTAATTACCTGGTCTGTCAAGGGCTCCCCTGGCCTCACATCTGGCGCCATCTCCAACATCCAGCTTGAGCCAATAAAAGCCAAATGAAATCACAAAGGGCTAATTTGGTGGTCAGAGCTCTGACAGGCTGCGCATGAGGAGGTGTGAGGGCAGGATGGGGACATGGCTGGGAGCGCAGGGCAGGAGAGACGTCTCGCTGACCGTGCCAGCAGGACGGAGAAGTGAGAAGGACACCCTTTCCCCATAGCAAACTGCTTCTGCTCTGGCCGGGCCCAGGGCAGGTCCTGGGAGAATATCGGCTGCTCGGACTCATTTTACTGAGCACCCAGGGAGGGAGGCCCTGCCTTCCAAGCCAGCCGGCGGCCGGACCCACCTTGGGAGTTTCGTGCTAGATCCGCAGGTGTGGAAACACAAACGGGAGCCCCGGCATTCCCGCGGTCCAGCCCCTCATGGGCACCCCGCTTGTGCCTCAGCGGGTGTGTTGGAGAGCAGGCGTCTATGCCCAATATCGCCGGGGGGAGACCGGCCCCAGGAACCACCTGGGACAAGGCCGAATGGAAAATCACCGGGCAGCTGGGAGACTTTTGGAAAGCCCTCACCCCACTGCCCTGTCACTTTGTCTGAAATGCCACCATCGAAGAGAGGCATTTCTTTGAATTTAAAGGCTCTGCAAGTCCGGGGGAGATGTCACCGCCTCAAGACTCGTATCTCGGGGACTAACATTCTTAAGTCTTGGAGGAGACAGGCTGCACGTAGAGGAAAAGATCAGTGCCATCTGTGTGATGGACCTCAGTTTCCTCATCTGTGGAACGAGGCCGTGGAGTTGGATGACCTCCCAGGTTAAAGCGAAAAGGGGAGGCTGCCCTCCCCGTTCCTTATCTCTGCCGCGTTCATCGAGAATCACCAACGGGCGGCCCCTCGAGGCAGAGTCAGCCAGCAGACATGTTTGGTTTGGCCTGCAGAGCCTTTGAAGAGAATGTGGGCCAACAATTTAAAACCGGACAGATTTCACATTTTAAAAATGCCAAATGTCTTGCTTCTTTTGGAAAATGGGAAGCTCTGAGGGCACTGGGCCCACATTCCACAGGACAACAATTGTTCCGTGCTAGGGCCAGCCGCCCGGTGCAGAGAGGGCATGCAGCCTTCAGTTTGCTCCAGTCCCCACCATGCCTCAGTGTCCCCCACCCCCACCCCCACCCAGCTCACCTGGCCCTCTCCTTTATTTGCCGGACCCTTGCAGGCACCCGAGCTGGCGAGCGCGTTCTCGACGGTCCCGGCCAGCAGCCCCTCACAGCACGGCGGACGGGTGACCCCGGGCCCCACATCCTCACGGGCTCCGCGCACGGTTCGCCTCCCTCTTTGGGAAGCCAAACTAGAGCTGGAGAGAGCGGGACGCTGAGAGCCCTTTGAAGGCCATGCCGTGGGATTATTTTGCTAAACATAAAAACCCAAAAGCAGCAGGGCCGCTAATGTGTTTTCGCAAATTCCGGCAAATTAAAAAAATGTGCGTGCAGCCTTCAATTGGGGGCCGGAGCCTGGCTTTCATGAAAGAATAAGTTGTTGGCCAAGACAAAGCAGCAGATTAGCTTTTATGGAATCTGTTTCTCTCCAGGATGCGGCTCCCACAAGCAGGCTCCTCGTGTCTGTGACGAGAGATGCCGCTTCAACCTTTATCTGCAGCCAGTTGAGCCGCCGAGGCCAGCGGCAAGCCTGTAGTAGGACTTAAAATGGCTCGGCAGCAAATGTCAAAACTGTTTGATCTGCTTTTAGAAAATCACCTTTCAAGGCGCTGGAAGATACTTGACACTTTGCAAAGAGATTAGGAACTTTTCAGCTGACTTGGAAAAAGACACCAAGCAGGTTTGATTCCCGTGCAAGCAGGAGGGGGACCCCAGCAGTGCCCAGGGCCAGTAAGTCTGAAGCCAGTGGCCTCGCTTTAAAGGAAAGAGCCGGCTCCCGGCAGGCCCCGGGCTGCCAGCTCCTGCCCTTGGCATGTGGGATGGTCCCAGGGAGTTTTCCTTCCTGGGCTCTCAGGGAGAGGCGGTGGGTCCAGGCAGGGTTCGTGCGCAAAGCAGCAACTGGTAAGTTGTGGGCATCAGCACGCAGCCAGCTGAAAGCATCTGCCCCGCCACTGCAGCCCACCAGCAGGTCCGGAGGCCCCGGAGAGATGTGCAGAACTCGGGGCAGGACCTGGGCTGGCTGGACCACAAGAGCGCAGTCACATCAGTCTGTACAGGTGACTTGAGGCTGAGAGTCACCTGTACTGAGAGCTATACTTGAGGCTGAGAGCAGCTATCATGGCTCCCCAGCTCCCCCTTCCCCAACTGCAGCCCAGAGCCTGGACCCTGCTTCAGACTCCGTGTCTCCCTCTCTCTCTGCCCCTCCCATGCTCATGCTCTGTCTCTCTCTGTGTCAAAAATAAATAAACATTAAAAAAATTTTTTTTTAACTTTCTGTCTTTTCCCTGGTAATAGTGACCATTTTCTGCAGCTTATCATTCAGTTTCAGTCACGTGTTTCATATGGTTTAACTAGTTTCACACAACCTCTTTGTTATTGGCCTCGTCTTATATCTGAGAAAATTGAGGCTTGAAGAGATTGATTGGCTTTCCTCGGGTCACAGAGAGTGAGGGGGACTCGAACTTGGATCTCCTACCTCCAACCACACACAGAACCTTCGGACCACACCCATGCTCCCTGTTCTCATACAGCCTTGCCAGAAAAGCCACATCGTCTAAAACCATGGTAAAGATCAGTGAGACCTCAAAAACAGGCCACACTCACTCCCACACCACCAACAGCCCATCTCCATTGTGGAAATGATGCTTTAAAAATGTAGGCTCATAGGATTTCAGGCACAGCAACCACGGAATGAGAGATACTCTGAGAAAAAGGATCGTGCTGGCATCCCATGAGGACCCCACATCAAGTCGGCCCCTTTCAGAAAGCTACACGTGCCGCTAAAAATCAGGAGGTAAGAATCCAGACAAGGGATTAGGGATGTGGGTCCCATCCCTATTCCTAAAAGTAAATTGGTTTTTGACGTCAGGCAAGCTACTGGGGCTTAGTTTCCTTACATAGAAAACAGGGATGATAGCACTGCCTGGCTTTACCAGTCAGGATAGGCTAGGTAAAGCTTCACTGATAGACAAGCCCCCAGATCTTGGCAGCCTGCCACAGAAAAGGTGTATTGCTTGTGTACATGACATATACAGTGAAGGTTGACAAAGAACTGTGCTCTCTCATCGTAGTCATTCCTCAAGGACCCAGGGTGACAGAGGCCCCTCAATCTGGAACCTGGAACCAGCATCTCAGAGCAAGCCTTCACAGTTCCCTACAGCAAGGGAAGAGAAGGCTGGAGGGCAAAACAGCAGCAATTAAATGCGTCAGCCCAATAACGAATGACGCATGTCACTTCTGCCTACACTTCATTGAGCAGAACTTGCCACGGGACCCTGCCTGACTTCACAAAGCCTTAGAGTCACAGTCCCGCCTGCCACAAAGCAGGTTAAGCAGTGGATAGGAATGAACATCAGCCGTGTCCATCACACCTGCCCCTCAGGTTGCCGTGGGCACCCAACGGGCTTCCGAGGAAAATCGATAGGGGAATCAGCTGAAGCCGTGATTCTGATCCCAGGTCAAGTCCTGCTTCAGGAAGTCATCTTGGGCAAATGCAGCCCCCCAGTTCCAATCTCCTCATCTGTGATGTGGAGATATTAGCAACTACCTCATAGAGCTATTGTGGAAACAAGATAATGCATGCCGCACCCTGAGCTCAGTGCTAAGTCCTTGACCGATGGTTGGTGGCATGGATGAGACAAGATGGGCCATGAGTTGATAATTTTTAAAACGTTGATGAATTCATGGGAATTTATTAAAATACCCTCCCCACTATTGTGTATGCTTTAATTTCTCCATAATAAAAAAAATTTTTTTTTAACCTGGGAGAGGTTGAGTGATGGCACACAAAGGGAGGAGTAAGGAGTAAGGAGCTCCAAGAACTGAATCCTCCACAGAAGCAATAATTAAACTAGCAAAAACTAACAAAATCTATTCTTTTGGAACACTAGAATGTAAAAAGAAGAAGAAGAAGGAGGAGGAGGAGGAGGAGGAGGAGGAGGAGGGGGAGGAGGGGAGGAGGAGGTGGAAAGGGGTCTCCTGCGTGGCTCAGTCAGGTGTCCGACTTCTGCTTAGGTCATGATCTTGCAGTCCATGAGTTCAAGCCTCGTATCAGGCTCCATACTGACAGCTCAGAGCCTGGGGCCTGCTTCAGACTCTGTGTCTCCCTCTCTCTCTGCCCTTCCCCTGCTCGAACTCTCTCTCTCTCTCTCTCAAAAATAAACATTAAAAAAATAAAAGAAAAATAAAGAGAAAAAGAAAAAAATTACAGCAACCAGGGTGTAGCAGTTTTGCTTATCTGCCTATCATCCCCCATCCTCCAGCTCAGTGGCAACCACAGGGATGGCAGCCTGCGTTCCTAGTGTGATTTGCTGAAGTTGAAGGGCAATGCAGGTCTTGCTCTCAAAAATTTGTGGTCGTGCATTTTGATTTGCCTGGCAGTTCCCTGAGAGACCAGCATGAGGCTGACTTTTGCTTTGTGCCCCTACGGCTGGAATGTCTTTCTAGGGTGAATCTATAGAAAGCACTATCTGTAGCCACTTGCCTGCCACTACCTGGGTAGGACAGACAAGGCAAGCATAAGTCTGGGAAGGAAGAGACTAGAGAGTAAGATCCTTGGGGCACTGAGGCCTTCAAAGGACTCCTATGTGTAACAGGAAAACTGGAGTACAATGTGCATTCCCAGGGCTGGACATCTGCCCAGGAAAGATCTGATAGGACCGTATGCCTCTCCCTTAGGCTGATCTTTGGGACCTGAACAAGAAGGAGGTAAAAGCCCAGGCAGATGTGTATAGCCTGGTTCAGCACCGAAGGAGTGACCCGGCTTAGAGCCATTCTGCAAAGAGTAAGAAAGTATTTTTCTTCTTTTTGATTCCAGCATTTAAGAGAATCTCTCAGGTCACTGGTTAACCCCTGAGGTAAAGGAAAAGAGACTTCAGTGACCATATACAACAAGGAATACAGTCTTGGCAAAGAAAAAAACAGTTGGCAAGAGTCATTAACAAACAAATGGCTGCGATGCTCAAAAATCAACAACAGCACACGGTGGGGGGGGGGGGGGGGGGGGGGGGGGATTTGACTTGGACAGTTCCCATATTACAACAAAAAAATTACAAGCCATCCAAAGAAACAGGAATGTATGGCCCACTCATAGGATAAAACAATATTGCCGGAAACTGTCCCCAAGGAAGCCCAGATATTAGACTTACTTCATGAAGACTTTAAATCAACTATCTTAAATATGCTCAAGGAGCTGAAGGAAACCATAGATGAAGAACTAAAGGAAACCAGAAGAACAAAGTATAAACAAAGAGAGAATATCAATAAAGAGAAAACATAAAAAAAGGAGTCTAGATTAGGCAAATTCATTGAAACAAAAAGGAGGACGGAGATTACCAGGGACCGGGGCAGGGGGAAGGGGAAGGAGGAAATGGAGAGTTATTGTTTAATAGGTACAGAGTTTCTATCTGGGATAATGAAAAAGTTCTGGAGTAGATAGTGGTGATGGTTACACAACACTGTGAATACAGTTAATGCCGCTGACTTGTACACTTAAAATGGTTAGCATTGTAAATTTTTTTAATTTTATTCATTTTTTGAGAGACAGAAAGAGACAGAGTGTGAGCAGGGTAGAGGCAGAGAGAGAGGGAGACACAGAAGCTGAAACAGGCTCCAGGCTCCGAGCTGTCAGCACAGAGCCCGGCACAGGGCTCGAACCCACAAACCATGAGATCATGACCTGAGCCGAAGTCAGACGCTTAACCAACTGAGTGACCCAGGCACCCCTCGTAAATGTTATGTTATGTATATTTTACCATAATAAAAATAGTCGATCAAACCAAACAGAGAAAGAAAAATTAAGAGATTCCCAACCAAAAAAAGCTGAGGGACAGTTCGTCACTAGGAGACCAGCCCCACAAGAAATGCTTAAAAGGAGTCCTTCAGGCTAAACAATAGGACACTAGACAATAACTTGAATCTATATGAAGAAATAAGGAATTTCAGTAAATATAACTACAAAAGTAAAATAAAAGCCAGCGTTATTATGGGTTTTTTTTTTTTCTAACTCCTTTTTTCGTTTCCTACCTGATTTCAAAGACAAATGCATAAAACAATAATTAAAATTCTATGTTAATAGGCCCACATATATAAAGATGTAATTTGTGACAATAACAGCATAAGAGGGAGGGGACAGAGATGTATAGGAACAGGGATTTTGCATGATATTGAAGCTAAGTTGGAATCAACTCAAACTAGATGGTTACAAATTTAGGATTTAATTGTAATCCCCATGGTAAAAACAGGGGTAACCTTATATTTGGCAGTGGAGTCTTAGATATACCACAAAAAACCCAGGCAACAACAACAATGACAACAAAAACCCATAAATTGGATTTCACCAACTTTTAAAACTTTTGTGCAACAAAGGACATTATCAAGAGAGTGAAAAGACAACACACAAAATGGGACAAAATATTTGCAAATCCTATATCTGAGAAAGGATTAGTATCAACAATATATGAAGAACTCCAACAACTCAACAGTAAGAAAACATGTAACCCAATTCAAAAAGGTGCAAAGGGCTTGCTTGAGTTGACATTTCTCCAAAGAAGATCTACAAATAGTCAATAAGCCGATGAAAAGGTGCTCAATATCAGTGATCATTAGGAAAAGGCAAATCAAAATCACATTAAGATAACCGCTTCACACCCACTAGGTGGCTACATTTAAAAATAATAATAATTGGGGCGCCTGGGTGGCTCAGTCAGTTAAGCGTCTGACTTCGGCTCAGGTCATGATCTTGCGGTGTGTGAGTTCGAGCCCTGCGTCAGGCTCTGTGCTGACAGCTCAGAGCCTGGAGTCTGCTTCAGATTCTGTGTCTCCCTCTCTCTCTGCCCCTCTCCTGTTCATGCTCTGTCTCTCTCTGTCTCGAATGAATAAATAAATAAATAAATAAATAAATAAATAAAACGTTAAAAAATAATAATAATAATAATAAAAATTAAAATAAAAATTAAAAATAATAATAATAATAATAATAATAATAATAATAATGTGTTAGTAAGGATGCAGAGAATTTGGAACCCTCAGATTTTGCTGGTAGGGATGTAAAATTGTTCAGCTGTTGTGGAAAACATTTTAGCAGCTCTTCAAAAAGTTAAACATAGGAGCACCAAATGACCCAGAAATTTCACTTCTAGCTAGATACTTAAAAGAATTGAAAACAAGAACTCAAATACTTATACATGCATGTTCACAGCAGCACTATTTTTTGATAGCCAAAGGGTGGAAACAACTCAAATGTCCATCAGTGGAGGAATGAATAAACAAATTGTGGTATATACATACAATAGCATTCAGCCATAAAAAGTAGCAAAGTACTGATACATGCTATGACATTATGAATTAAATATTATGTTAAATGCTAGAAGGTAGTCACAAAAGGTCACATATTATATGATTCCATTTATTTGAAATATCCACAATAGGTAAAGTCATAGAGGCAGAAAGGTGATTAGTGGTTTCCAAGGGTTGGGGGGAAGGGGGACTAGGGAGCTCTTGTTTAAGGGGTATAGCGTTTCCACTGGGAAGATGAAAAATTCTGCATTTGGATGGTGGTGACAGTTGTACAACATTACAGATGTACTCAGTGCCACTGAATTCTTCATTTTCAAACACAGTAAAACCTTGGTATGCGAGCATAATTCGTTCCAGAAACATGCTTGACATCCAAAGCACTTGTATATCAAAGTGAATTTCAAGAACCATTGGCTCAGTTGTGATCATGTGACATTCAGCATCAGGTACTACTTGTATTGCAAGACATCTCTCGTTTATCAAGTTAAAATGTATTAGAAATGTTTATTTCATTTATTAGAAATGCTCCTCTTGTGGAACATTCGCAGAACAAGTTACTCACAATCCAAGGTTTTACTGTAATTTATGTGCTGTGAAGTTCACCTGAAGAAAAACAAGCCAAAAACAAACAAAAAAAAAAACCCCAAAAAACCTAGAAGACAGATTTCAGTATTCTTTATTTACTGATGAGAAATCTAATGTCCCAGGGGCCAAGTAACTTGTTCAAGGTCACCCACACCTTTCTTAGCAGCCAAGGTCAGGAATCACAGCTTCCGAATCTAAAGGCAAGCCGTGGTCTGCCTCAGCTGTGTAGGAGGTGACAGGAAAATCAAGAAGATGGGGGAGAGGTAAGACACAATTTGTAGACTCCATGTGGATTTTATAGGTCTAGTGGGTTGTTTAGTTTTTCGTTTTTTTCTACAATTTTTCAAGGGCATACTCACCTTTCCAAGGGCGCACATATATTTCTTGCACAGGTGCCAGAGTGTTGAATGAACTACGTAAACCCAATCATAAACGCTGGCAATGACTTCCAGAGAAGCTGGCGAGCCACCATCATGGGATATCTCATGCACCGTGGCAAAGTCACCACCTACCACATCCAGACTCTACCACCCACGTCTCCCTCAAGTTACTGTTGCTGAGGGAGCCACAAAGCCAGTATTTTATGGATTAGGCTTTTCTTTTTTTCCTGAATCAGTCACCGCCGCTCTATTTTCACTGTTTGCGACCATACTATTAAGAGTTTTAAAGGTTTTCACATGCACTGGAGGGGCACCTGGGTGGCTCAGTCAGCTAAGCCGAAGTGCAACTTCAGCTCAGGTCGCGATCTCATGGTTGGTAAGTTTGAGCCCCACATCGGGCTCTGCGCTGACAGTTCAAAGCCTGGAGCCTGCTTCAGATTCCATGTCTCCCTCTCTCTCTGCCCCTCCCCTGCTGTGCTCTCTCTCTCTCTCTCTCTCTCTCTCTCTCTCTCTCTCTCTCAAAAAGAAAATAAATAAATAAACAAACAAATAAATAAATAAATACATAAATAAATAAGAAAAAGAAAAAGAAACATAAATAAATAAATAAATCATCAATAAATCAATAAATGGTTTTCATATGCACTGGAATATTGTTGTTTTCAAGTTTTTTGAAGATATGTTTGAATAAACTGGAAAGTGTAGAAGAATGGACATCTATAAACCTCCTTCTGACTTGAACATATTTGTTTTTCTGTATTTTTTATTAAATTGCAGACATTATGACAGTAGTACTTCAGCATGTGTTGTTGAAAAGTAAGGATACTAATCAACAAAACTAAAAGGCAACTGACAGAATAAGAAAAGATATTTGCAAATGGCATATAGGATAAAGGGTCAGTATCCAAAATCTATAAATAACTTACCAAACTCAACACCCAAAAAGCAAATAATCCAGTGAAGAAATGGGCAGAAGACATGAGTAGACACTTTTCCAGAGAACACATCCAGATGGCTAACAGACACATGAAAAGATGCTCAACATCACTCGTCATCAGGGAAACGCAAATCAAAACAATGAGATACCACCTCACACCTGTCCAAATGGCTAACATTAACAACTCAGGAAACAACAGATGTTGTCAAGGATGCAGAGAAAGGGGAATACTTTTGCACTGTTGGTGGGAATGCAAATGGTGCAACCATTCTGGAAAACAGTATGGAGCTTCCTCAAAAAGTTAAAAATAGAACTACCCTACGACCCACCAATTGCACTAGTAGGTATTTATCCAAAGGATACAAAAATGCTAATTCGAAGGGATGCATGCACCCCAATGTTTATAGCAGCACTATCAACAATAGATAAATTATGGGAAGAGCCCAAATGTCCATCGACTGATGAATGACAAAGAAGATGTGGCATATATATACCTATATACAGATATATGTACATATCTATATGTGTACACACACACACACACACACACACACACACACACCACAATGGAATACTACTCAGTGATCGAAAAGATCAAAAAGAATGAAATCTTGCAACATTTGCAACAATGTGGTTGGAACCAGAGTGTATTATGCTAAGCAAAATAAGGCAGAGAAAGACAAATATATGATTTCACTCATATGTGGAATTTAAGAAACAAAACAAATGAACACAGGGGAAGGAAAAGGAAACTAAAACAAGAAAAAAAAACAGAGAGGGAAGCAAACCATAAGAGAATCTTGAAGTACAGAGAACAAACTGAGGATTGATTGGTGGCGGGTAGGGGTAGGGGAGAGGGGAAAATGGGTGATGGCCATTGAGGAGGGCACTTGTTGGATTGAGCACTGAGTGTTATATGGAAGTGATGAATCACTAAATTCTACTCCTGAAGCCAATACTACATTATATGTTAACTAACCTGAATTTAAATTAAAAAAAGAAAAAGTGAGGCTACTTTCCCATTATATCATTATCTCATCTAACAAAAACAACAGTAATTCCCTAGTAGCATCTAATAATCGATCCATATTCAAATCCTCATTTGTTCCAAAAATATCTTTTCTGGTTGTTTAAACAAGAACCCAGTCAAAGACCCCCTCTTGCATTTGTTGTGTCTTGTAGGTCTTTTTGGTCTAGAACAATCTCCCCTCAGTCTTATTCCCCCCCCCCCCCACGACATTGACTTTGTTAAAGATACTAGACCTTTTATCTTAAGGAATACTGCACAATCTATATTTGTCTTTCTTATTGTTTCCTTGTGACATCATTTACTTGGTCCCTTTGTCCTTTATATTTTCTATAATCCAGAATTGGGGCTAAAGGCTTGGTTAGGAGCAGGTTCAACATCTTTAGCAAGGATCTCTCAAAAGTGAAGCTATGGCTTCGTCATGATATCCCATCAGGAAGCCCAGAACAACCCCACATTAGTGACACTAGATAAATTTGATGCCTGGGTAGAGGGGCAGCAGCCAGACCTTGCCAATAGGCAATTACATATTTCCTTTTGCAGGTAGACTGTGAGGTCAGCAGCTCGACACTGTGCAAAAATCCAGTGCTTGGTCAACTTTCCAACTAATGCTTGCAACATCATTGATGACCCTTGCCTGAATCAATAAATTTTATTAATGGCTGCAAAATGGCCATGTCCTAACTGCCTCATTCCTTTACTTAGTAGCTAGTACTGTTGCATAAAGAGGTACTTTCCCTCCACAACTGGGGCTACTTGGCCACACCGAAGCACGGCTCCTAAAGGAAAAAGCAGCATAAGTGTTCAAACATAGTAAGTAATCTTGACAGGAAATGCAGAACCAGAAATTGGACAGCAGTAGTGGCTCAGCAGGGAGAGCAAAGCCCAACACTGTGAGGGATGGGCGGTATGGAGGTGCTGGGTGTCCCCAAGACCCACCAGCCTCTTCCCTCTGTTTGACAGATGACTACAACCCCAGGCGAGCTGGCAGATGGAACAACGGTCAAAGCAACAAATTGTCAGAATTGGTCCCTGGGTTTCCTTTCTTTTTTGTTTAATATCTCATGGATCCTTTTTTCCGCTCCTGGGTAATTTGGCCACACTTTAAACTATTTCTGCCAGTTTTTAGGATTTGGGGAAGCTCCTGATTTCTCTGGTTTCTGCTCTCATGCAACAACAACATTTTTTAAATGGACTTGTCACTCTTTTTTGTTCATATTGAAGTTTTTTTCATCCCAAAATCATTTTCAGGCGATCTTGGCTGCCACAGTGGCTTTCCAATGTTGTCATTATTGTAGATGCCCAAATGCTCAAAATGAGTTTGGCCAAAATGAACATTTTCATTGATCGTTTCAGCAGCGCCCAATGGTGATTCTTTTTTTTTTTTTTTTTTTTACAATTTTCTAAAACGAGTCTCGAATCTTATTTTTGTGTATTTATTTGTTTGTTTATTGATTTATTGATTTATTGATTTATAGAAAGCAGGGGAGGGGCAGAGAGAGAATCTCAACCAGGCTCTATGTCCAGCACAGAGCCTGATGCAGGGCTCGATTCCACGATTGCAAGATCATGACCTGAGCCGAAATCAAGAGTCAGATGCTTAGTCAACCAAACCACCTCTACTTTTGCATTTTTAGATTGTAAATACATTTAAGCCCAATACTGCTTGCTTTATATATTTGGCAATGCTCCTCCCTTTCTCTATCATGTTGAGTTTGTGTTTAAGTCGCTTTCCTAAAGAGAAACAAAACAGCCAACAGTGACAACGGCACGAACAATCTTTTCTTGGCTATTCCTGAAAACAACATTTAAAATTGTAAATGTTATCTTAAGACTGGAATGTGAACTAAAGAGGTGAGAAATTGTTGCATAAATTATTTCCAACTTCAGCATTCTGTTCATCGGAGTCGTGGCTATCACTCTCTCTCCCTGTGTGTGCTCCTCACTGTTAGATGGCACTATGACTTCGGTCGGACAGATCATTGTCAGAAAAGCACTGAGCCCTTCATTTGTCAGCAAAGTCACTACGATGAAAAAATAACTCGGGGCACCTGGGTGGCTCGGTCGGTTGAGCGTCTGACTTCGGCTCGGGTCATGATCTCACGGTTTGTGGATGAGAGCCCCGCGTCGGGCTCTGTGCTGATGGCTCAGAGCCTGGAGCCTGCTTCAGATTCTGTGTCTCCCTCTCTCTCTGCTCCTCCCCTGCTCATGCTCTGGCTCTCTCTCTCTCAAAAATAAATAAACATTAAAAAAAAATTTTAATAATTCAAGACGCAGACTTACTAAGGGCATCCTGCAGTGAGTTGGGGACGCCTGCACCAGGCTTCCTGGTCACCCTATTGGTGCCCACTAACTTACATGGGGTCAGGGTGGGGGCTGAAGGGCTTCCCAGGTGAGGGCCAGGATCCGGAAGATCCTCTCTCTCCTCTCTCTCTCTCTCTTTCTTTCTCTGTCTTGCCCTCCTCCCCAGGATCCAAACACCCTTTCTATTTTGGAGAAACGTCCCCCATGGAGTCTTGGGAGAGTCTGGGCTCCACTTCAAAGGACTCCAATCTTCTCTTGATTCTATGAGCTACCCAATACTCTTCTGTGCCATTCCTTTCATGCTTGTGTTTGCCAACGCCCGCTTCTACTGCATAAAACCAGAACCCAGACTGAACTGGGACCCCTAAAATATAAATCATCTTGAAGGAAAGAGAAGTCTGATGTTATGAGCCAGACTGCAAGTGGGGGAGGAAAAATAGTTCTTGCCCTGCTGGCTCTTATTCAAACCCCTTGCAAGCCAGGGATTGTGGCAGCAAGAGCTAAGACCCCCAGGGCCCAGGTAAGTCTGCCGTGGGATCCCGCTGACACAGTGGGGGGCCCATTCCCCTTACCCATTTCCCGTGGGACATGAGCAGTAGCTCCCAGATGACAGTCTAGGGAAGGCCAGGGGAGGGTGGCCCAGACCAGCACCAGATGGTGGCCTGGACACCAGTGACACACTGCTGGCAGCTGCCTGAGCAGAACAATGAGACTGGGCCTTTCGTGGAGGACCCACGGGAGGAGGAATTGGTGGCCCAGAGACTAAGGTGCAGGAAGACTGAGCTACGAGGCACTGTGAGATCAAGCTTAAGGAGAGAGGCTCTGAAGCCAGATTTCATGGAGTTTAATAGTGGCACTGCCACTTACCGGTTGTGTATCCTTGAACAAGTAACTTCCCCACTCTGTGTGTCAGCTTTCTCATCTGCAAAGTGGGCTGATTATTAAGTGTACCCATCTCAAAGTGTTGCTGTGGTCATTAAATAAACAAATTCTTTTCTTTATTTTTTTAATGTTCATTTTTGAGAGAGAGAGAGAGAGAGACAGAGTACAAGAGGGGGAGGGACAAAGAGAGAGGGAGACACAGAATCTGAAGCAGGCTCCAGGCTCTGAGCTCTCAGCACAGAGCCGGACACGGGGCTCAAACTCATAAAGCACAAGATCATGACCTGAGTCAAAGTCGGACGCTTAGGGACGGAACCACCGAGGCGCCCCTAAATCAACAGATTCTTGAACAGCACTTGTGCCACATACATAGTAAGATCTCCATAAATGCCATCACTGTTAGTGATGGACAAGTACACTGTTTTAATACCTATAGCTCTGTGAAGGAAGGCAGGAAGAGGAGGGAGCTGTCTGATCAGGAAGCACCCACTGGATGTGTTAAGGGCCCTCATTTGAACCCACACTTCGATGAAGCTTGAAGACCTTCCGAATACCTATGAACTCAATAGCTGTTTGCAAGCCCTGATGTAATCATGGGTCTAGAGAAAACAAAACCCTCATGCACTGGGGTGAGACTATAACTTGTTCGGCAGTATCTAACCTGAGGTAAAGATTTGCTCCTCTAGGACCAAACTCTTCTACTCCTACATATATACCCATTCGATAATTGTGTAAATGGCCACTAAAAGACACATATAAGAATGTTAACAGCAGAATTATGTGGAATAGTCAAAAAAGGGAAACCACCCAGATGCCCAACAACAGTAGAATGGGTAAATCAATTGTGAGATAGATAGATAATAGATGATAGATAGATAGATAGATAGATAGATAGACTATATAGTCTCACGTATATAGTGAGAACTGTATATATACAATGTATGCATCATGAAATACTTCTCCAGGAATGAGAAACAAACGAAAATGACATTCAAACAATGTGGATGAATCTCAAACATAATGTTGAGCAAAAGATGGCAAACAAAATAAGATAACCCATCGCTGATTCCATTTATATAAAGTTCAAGTTCACAACCGGGCAAAACTGCTTTATGCTGTCAGAAGCCAGAGGAGTGGTTGCCCGTGGGAGGTGAGATATCTGGCGGGGGTGTGAGAGAAGCTTCCGTGGTACTGGTGAAGTTCTGTTTCTTGATCTGCGGTCTGAGGGGTACGTTCACTTTGGAAAAATGCATCGTACTCAGGACTTGCATACTTTTCCATATGTGTGCTATATGTCAGTGAAGACTGGCTGGAAAATATCACTTTTAATTCATTCATGTTCAAGCAGTATTTGCTTGGCCAAGTAAATGCCAGGCATAACACTGACGACAGAGGGGCTCCAAGGTGGTCCAGACACGGCCCTCTCTCCCGCAGAGTTCAGGTCAAGCCTCACACTGGGCACATGTGACCGAGCCTGTGCCCTTTCTAGTCCTTCCCCGAGCCCAGACCTGGGTCCCAAGCTGCTGACTCCACAGAGGAGTTTTCCACCCTGAGCATGACCGTCCAAACCGCCAGAGCAGGATCCTGAGCCACAGCCGCCCCTACCCTCACCAGGCGTGTCAGAGTCAAGTTTCCCAATCAGCTCCCTCCGTTTCTTTCCCTACATGCCCCACCCCCACTTGAGCTTTCCAGACCTCTTCTGCCGGGCCCCGCCCTCTTCACAGATCCCCCATGAGAGAGGGACTAGGATGGAATTGGACTTGACATTAAACAGATGTGCTTTCATGTACTGGTTCCACCTCGTTCTTGTCGTGTGACCTCAGGTGAGTCATTCCACCTACCTGAGACTTAGTTTCCAAAATCTGGAAAAGGAAATTCTCCTCGTACCTACTTCACAGGGTTGTTGGGAGGAGGAAAGGGGCTGACACACGTGAAGGGCTTAGCACAGCACCTGGCACACAATAAATGGTAGTGACAACGGTTCGAACGTCCCAGGAACACATGAACTTAAATTTCATAGGGAAATGTCTCCACCAAAAGATGCAGATGTCCCAACCTCACAGTGAAAGGAAGTCGTGACCAGAGAGTGAGGGCAAGAAAGACAGTCAGAGGATGAGGGGGGGGGGGACGGGCCCTCTTTCTTCTCTCTGCCCTCCAAATCCATGACTTGGAGAATCACGTCATGGACTTATGTGGAGAATAGTCTGGGAGTAACTAGTGGTATTCAGCAACAAGTGTACTTATGACCTAGTGTGGGGGTCTGCAAACTTGCAAGCCCAATCTGGCCCACCCCGGTTTTTGTAAATAAAGTTTTATGAGAACACAGCCACCCACACCCATTAACATACAACCTATGGCTGCTTTAGTGCTACGACGGCAAAGCTGAGTAATTGCAACAGAAATCGTACGGCCCACGAAGCCAAAAGTATTTACTGTCTCACCGTTTATGAAAAATTTGTGACCTCCGATCGGGGACCCAGTGACCCCTCTCGTGCGGGCAGAAATCTCCCTACTGGTCTGCAAGGGATAGAGATCATGGCCGCATTGCCAGTTAGGGGTCCACCTCTGAGGAATCAAAAAACAAAATGTGGGCAATGCTCCCTGTGGACTACAGCCTAAAGCAAAGAACCAGCAGCACATGTAGCAGCATGGGTGATTCTCACAAACATTGGGCTAAGTGAGAGAAAAGAAAAAGTGAAAAACAGAATAATAAAAAAGAGCTGACATTTTTCGAGCATTTCGCATATGCCAGGCAGCGCTCTGAGTGTTTCACAAGTGTGAGCTCATTTAATCCTCTGGACAGCTCCGCAAAGCAGGAACAAGTATACCATCGCATTTCGCAGATGGAGACACCGAGGCGCCCAGTGGCTAAGGAGCTACTAGCAAGTGGCAGAGCTGGGATTTTGAACTTGGGCAGATTGAGCCCAGAGCCTAGACTCTTGGCCACTAAGCTACACCGTACGGAACACAGTATCTCTCTGTTCACTAATATCACGTAGAGTACAAAGGTAAGTTTTGTGTTAGGCGTTTTTTACGGTAATAAAAAAAAGAAACACATATCCACATACAAAGCAACAATATGTATTCAAGGGTATTTACCCAACACATGGGGAGGCTGCCTCCAGGCTGGCGGAATGGGGGCAGGGATGAGGGCAGGGAGGTGTAAGATACATACAAATGGCCTCGGCCCCCTGTGAACTGGGCGGGGTGATAAAGTCCATTCCGTGCACCTAAGATCCAGAATGTTTCCAGCTTTCAAGTTTTTAGAATTTCTGCACTCCCAGTCCAGCACGGGGGTCCGGTTGGAGGCTGTGGCCGGCACTGCTCGTCCCCCACCCTCCTCGGCCTGCTCCTGCGGCCCAGCGGCTCAGCGGGCTATCCTGGCAGCCGCTGGCGGTGCGGGAACCGGGGTTGGCACAGTGGGCATGACAGGGTGCCGCAGGCTGGCTGCCTTATCGCGCCGGACAGAACAAACAGCGTGAGGCCTGACACGGGCCCTCCCCGTGGCCGCAGCGGGCAGCCGGCTTTTTCTCCTGACCATCTTTGAGCTCGAGATCAGACACAGGGAAAGATTAAAACAAATATGAATTTAATCAAGGGATTCTGCTATCCTGGGGTGGAAACAGGAGCCTGCTGACATATAGAGGCTGGAGCGCTGGGGAGCCAGAGTCGAATCAAAGCCGCTTGCTTACCACTAACCGCTCAGATGATCCATATCATAACAACAAAAAAGAAAAACAATTATTTATTCTTTTTGATGTTGCAGCTCAGCAGCAACTTGCTTTTTGAAGAGAGCAAGGTCAAAACCAAGTTATTGTTTTTGCCTGAAACTTTGACAGGGACTCCGAGTTCTTCCGTGTGACCTACTTAGATGAGAGATGTAGCAAGGTTGGAAATGTTCATTCCTTCTGGGCCACGGATTAGGGCTTCCTTTCTTCTCCTGCCCTGCCTCCTTCTCTCCACCTCTCTCCCCTCTCTTCCCATTAAGGACCTGAAGAAGATGTCGTGGGGAACACAGAGGCCACCAAGCAAAAGTTCTGTCTCCTCCCGGAGAGCTGGGAGTCAAGGTCTCCGGCTGCACTCTTCCGGGGCAGGCCAGAGAAAAGTCACTCTTTGACTCCCTGCTCCACCGGCCAGGCGTTCGCAGGGCAGCTTCAGCCCAAAGTGCCAAAGATACGCCCGGGAACAAATCAGACGGGGCCTGCTAGGGGAGAGTCCGCCTTTCCCAGGAGAGAGGGGATTAAGTAACTGAATATAATTCAGGGGATCCACGTGACCACCGGGGTTCATGAAAATAATGGGCTCGCGTCCCCCAGGCCCAGGATTCAGAGGTTTCCACGGAGTGGAAGTGGCATTTAGGCTGAATCTAAAAGGATGAGTCTGGGCTGGCCAGAGGGAGAGGGAGGAAGAAAGTTGCAGCAGAGAGAATAGCTTTCGCTCAGGCCTGCAGGTGAGAGCATGCAGATTCCAGGAATGGAAAGCAGTTCTGCTCCAAGGGCAGAGCCCAGACACCACAGACTGGGCAGGGAGCAGCTCCCGTGGGGCCTTGTGACGCCCCGGCCAGGAGTTTGGGTTTCCTCTTTATGGGGATGGGGAGCCACAGCAAAGGACTCTTCAGTAGGGAGCAATGTGGCCAAGGTTGCTTCAAAAGGAGGGGTGACAGGGAGGCAAGACCGGGGTGAGGGACGATAGGAGAGGAGGCAGACTGGGTATGGAGGGTTGGGAAGGACTCATAAGTTACATTTTGAGCTTGAGGGGTCCAGCTGGAGCCATCCAGTCAGATGCACGGTCTAGGGCTCAGGAGACAGGGGGCCGGACACACAGACTTGGGAGGACACAGTACATATAGATTTGAATTTTCACATTCTTTGACTCTTTGACCAGGTGTTGGAACCCTGCTGGGCCCCTTTGGGAAACCAAAAAGCACCATGAGACACCACTTCAACCCTATCAGGCAGCCTCGTTCAGAAGCCAAGAGGGGTGCCCCAGTCTGAGTTCCCCCAAAGCAGAGCGTGAGACACGGATGTTAAGTACAAGCAGCTTAGCAGGGAAATGGCCCCAGGAAGCATCTGTAGGGGTATGGGGAGCTGAGGGAGGGTGGGGAAGGTGGCCAGTACAGGATGGGTTACTGAGCAGGTTAACTGCTGTGGGCAAAAGGCATTCAATCCCAACCAGACCGCGGGGACGTGCCTGAGTGTCCCGCACAAGGGATAATAAAGCTGAAGGATTCGTCCACCATTTCCCAGTGGTCGTCCACTAAGGGCTGCTCCTGGGATATGTGGGGCCTGCCCCACGTGGTGCTGGTCACCCTTGTGCGTCCAGAGAATGAGTCCAGGTAGGTGTAGTTCTTTGCCGGGAGAAGTCAGAGGTGGGAGCTGTGAGCGGCAAAGGCATCGGTATGGGGCACCCACCGTGCCTGCTCCGTGAGGCAAATCATCAAAACGAGTAGTTTCCAACGAATGAGTGGATGTTAGCTATTAACAACAACAACAACACAACAGAGAGAACTTTCTCCAGGCTTCCCAACCCCAAGAAAGAGACATCAGAGGGTCTAAGAAAAAGCAAGAAATAGACATAAGGTGACCCCATTCCTACCCCCAACGAAGACAGATCTGAAAACATTCCAGAGAAACACCTCCGCATCCAGAGAACATCAAAATGGTATATCACTGGAAATGTTAAAGGATGTTTACTCCATTTCCCATAGGGAAGCAGGTAATGTTTCTTTCCTTTTGTTTTTTTAATTTGTTTTCATGTTTATTTTTGAGACAGAGCATGAGCGGGGGAAGGGCAGAGAGAGAGGAAGAGAGAGTATCTGAAGCGGGCTGGATGCTGTCAGCACAAAGCCCGACGATGATGCGGAGGTTGGATCTCACGAGCGGAGCCGTGAACTCCTGACCTGAGCTGAAGTCAGATGTTCAACCACCACCCAGGTGGCCCGGTAATGTTTCTTTCCACGAGGGGGTAGTACGCTAAGGGAGAATGGCCCTGAAGCTGATGAGGGACGCTGAAGGCTGGCCTGTTGGAGGTCGCTGTAAGGGATTCAGTGGGATGACCTCATTCTCTGCTGGGAACTCTCCCGGGGCTCCCGCGGTGGACCTTACCGCCTCTGCACACACTGGCCCGGCTTGCAACATCCAGCCCCATGGGTCTTGTCCAGAAGTACCAGTAATTTACCATTATCTGAGGGATAACTGGAACTGATGGCAGATGGAGAGCTGGTGAAGGAGCACCCCAGTCCCTTGCCCTTGAAGGGGTAACGTGAGGGTATATGGCACTCACCACTGCCAGCACCCAGTGGCACTGAGCGCTAGGGGCTTACAGTGACGACTGGCTTGGTTATGCTCCCTTTGCCAGCCCACCCCCCATCTCGGTCTCGCTCGCCACGGCCACCGTATGCCACAGCCCATTCTACCCACCTCTCCCCCGCTCCTCATTCACATGTGTCATGTCAGCCGCTGGAAATCAACCACGGTGGGAATTTACACTGTGAAATTGGCAGACGCTACAGATCGGGGTGTTGCTTTTTGGGTTTGGGTGGGGTGTTTTTTTTTTTTTTTTTTCCCCTAGAGAACCAGTTTACCCGCATGCTATGGGCTCATTTTCCCACTTTCTTATTGTTGATTCTTGGCACCACCTCCCAAATAAACTTACACTCAAACCCTTTCTCAGGGTCTGCTCCTGGGGAAACAAAAATGAAGACAACTCTGAGCCTGCAGACCAAGGCAGTTAGTTATCCGTCTCACGCAAGTGCTGTCACAGAGGCAGTCATGTCCTTACCTTATACTGTAGCTTCTTCTCCCCCCTGCCCTCCCTCTCACCCTCTCCCTTCCCCCTACACACACAGCACAGCCCAAGCCATCCCCACCCTCCCCAACACCCTCAGTGCACATTCATTGTTTATACCCACCCAGCATCCATTCCCTTTTTGCTATCGCCAGCACCCTGGTTTCCTCCAGGGGCGGTGCTAAGTTGCTTCAATGGTGCCAGTCCTTCTCCCCTCTCCACATCTAAACCTTCCACCGTCAGACTTTATGGTTTATCTCACTAAAGAAGCCAAGTTTACATCCCCGCCCCTTGGGTCTGGGCCCAGTCCCGTGGCTTGGGGAAAAGAATGAGGCAGAAGTGATGGTGTGCCCAGTCTGAGCCTCAGCCTTGCAAGAGCATCACTGTTTCTTGTCTTGTGGCTTTGCCATCAACCCAAGGAGGACATTCGGGGATGATCAACTGGTCCCAGGAGGAGAAGATGAGAGGAGTGGCGGGGAAAGCGGTCCCAGCTAACTGCCTCAGACAAGCTCAGCCTGGCCAGACACTCCAGCCAAACCACAGATGTGCACGCAATAAACACTTCCTGTTCCAGGCAGCCAGGTTCTGTGGTTGTTTGTTACAATAAAGGGAACCATCCCCACTCACTCAATCCATACGGTTCAGGTGGAGCTGACCCCCATCTCCCAGCTCCAGAGAAGACATGTGCCAGTCAGTATAATCTGCACCCTGGTACCCTGGCCACAGTCACTATTTCATAAATGGGACTGTGGTCCAAGCCAGGCCAACGAGACCCAACCCTGGGACATTTCCTGGAATTCCTGGGGAAGAAGTACTCGCTTCCCATTTGGGTTGCATAGATGGTGGGAGGTCAGCCAGCTGCTGCAAGCAGCCATCTTGCTACTGCAACGGTAAATGCCTTCTGGAGAATGGGGCCGTCACGTGCCAGCAAACTGGCTCTCCTCCCACAGAAAATAAAAATTTACAAGGCCCTGGGGAGCCTGGGTGGCTCAGTCGGTTGAGCGTCCGACTTCGGCTTGGGTCATGATCTGGCCGCTTATGGGTTCGAGCCCCGCGTCGGGCTTTGTGCTGACAGCTCAGAGCCTGTGGCCTGCCTCAGATTCTGTGTCTCCCTATCACTCTGCCCCTAACCCGCTCGCATTTTGTCTCTGTCTCTCTCAAAAATAAACATTTTTAAAATTTTTTTAATTAAAAAAAAAGAAAGGCCCTGATTTGTAGTGTTTGCCAATTTCCATGATATAAATACTCCTACCACAGACAATTTCATGCTACCAATGACTTAACTGTTCGAGATTCCAGAAAGTCTTACCATTGGCTCCGGCACACCCCTGAAGTGGAACGTATACCGTGGAAAACAGAAGCAAAAGATGAAGAGATAGACAGTGTTCTGGTGATGTTATGTGAGCCCCTACACCTAGCCATGCCTGAAATCCATTAGTCCCTTGGACTGTACTCATATATGAGCCAACAATTTCCTTCTGTTTTTTCTTAAGGCAGTCTGATTTGGGTTTCTTTTACTTGCAAGTGAAAGATGACTAATACACACGCACACACACACACACACACATACACACACACACCCCATGAACCTCCCATGCCTTGAAAAGTAATAATACATCATTAAAAAAATAACAGTAGTGGGGCACCTGGATGGCTCTCAGTCGGTTAAGGGTCCAACTCTTGATTTCAGCTCGGTTCATGATCTCAGGGTCGTGACATTGAGCCCCACGTCAGCCTCTGCACTGGGCATGGAGCCTGCTTAAGATTCTCCCTCTCCCTCTCCTCTGCCCCTCCCCCTCCTCATGGGCTCTCTCTCCCTCTCCCCCTCTCTAATAAATAAACTAATTAATTAATAATAAATAAATAAATAACAGCAGCAAGGCAAGTATTTAAGCACCAACTATGTGCCAGGCACCTTGGAGACACATCCTGCTAATAATTTCCATACCACCCTTACAAGGTAGACGTCACTGGGTTTA
Organism: Leopardus geoffroyi; assembly: GCF_018350155.1. Lineage (NCBI taxonomy): Eukaryota > Metazoa > Chordata > Mammalia > Carnivora > Felidae > Leopardus > Leopardus geoffroyi. The sequence goes on along the minus strand of NC_059335.1, from coordinate 28,436,480 downwards.
CTCTTCAGATGAGCAAACTCGCAGAGAAATTGAAGGACTTGCCAGTTGACATCAGAGCCTGTGACTCCACCCACCGCCCGCTGGGGCCCCTCTTACTTTAGCCGCCAGCCAGTTCTTCTGCCAAGAATGTTTCCCGCCTCTTCTCTACCTGTTGCTCCCTGACTCATCTTTTAAACAACTAAGTAACTTGGGTCAGGGCTTGGTCTCACTTTCTCCATACGTCACTCTGCTTTCTTCCGTGTGACTCCATTCTGCCTCCTGGAAGCCTCTAAAGCTCCGGACCCATTGCCTCTCTGTCACAAGTCCACTAGAAAATAGAATTCCCTTTCCCAAACTCATCCTCTGAAAATAGTGGGCCTGGGGGCTCCTGGGTGGCTCAGTCGGTTGAGCATCCAACTTTGGCTCAGGCCATGATCTCACAGTTCGTGGGTTTGAGCCCCGCATCGGGCTCTGTGCTGAGGGCTCAGAGCCTGAAGCCTGCTTTGGATTCTGCGTCCCCCCTCCCTCTATCCCTCCCCCTCCCCCACTCATGCTCTGTCCCTCTCTGTCTCTCAAAAGTGAATAAATATTTAAAAAAAATTTTTTTTAAATAGTGGGCCTGACTCTCATTGAGACCCATCCTTGAGCCATTTAGTGTGGTGGAGGGATGGATATATGAGTTGGCTTAGGCCAAGTTCACATGCCATGCCCTAGTTTGTCACATGCATGCCCAGACCACACAGACTGAGGCCAAGGTTGGATGTCATGCCTTAGGACTAGGTGGTGTGGGCTGAGTGTCACCCAGACCATATAGACTGAGTTTGAGGGAGTAGTGGTTTCCCCAAGGAAAATGAGGAAGTTCTTAGCAGAAGTGAGAGTGGATGCAGAACATAAAAACAACAAATTCCCAACATACACATCTCCATTCTAGACCACCACCCAAAGCTAGGCGGCCATTATTTCTCATCTGGTTTCTAACTAATGCCCTGACTTCAGCCTCCATATCTTAACCATCCTCGGCACAGCTCTGAATCTTTCAACTTCCACTCAAAAACAAAACAAAAAACTTCAATGACTCCCCACTGTCCAGTCCATAAAATCCAAGCTCCTAGACCTGAAACTCAACACGTGCCCTGCTCTGACTCTGATGGAACTTTCCAGTCTCCTTGCCTCCAGTTTCCCTTTTCCCACTTACCTGACATTTCAGCCAAACCTATCTCATGTTTTCTCTCCTCTGAGCCTTTAGCTCACCTGGAATGCTTACTGCTCCCCTCTCCCTTTCTCCAAGACCCCAAAATCAAGCCCAGCTCCATGGCCATCACCACAAGGAAGGCATGTATTCTGCTGAATCCACACTGACTCCAAGTCTCCAACCCAGCCACCCCCTGCCTCTGCCCCTCAACTCATCAGCGGGTCCTCCTCAGCACCCTTCTCATGGTGTGGCTTATGTTGGGGAGAGTTTGAGCTCCTGCGAGCAGGCCTCCCAGGTAGTCAAGCCAGCCCCACCATTGATCAGGACTCTTTCAATTGTGAGAAACCCACGTTGAATCTCTTTAAGTGCAAAAGGTCACTGCTCAGCAGTAAACACACACAGAACAGGGGAGCCAGCAGGCTGGATTCAAGGTACTTTTCTTTCTCTCTCTCTTTCTCTCTCTCTCCACTCCCCCCTTTCTTTTCTTATTTCTACTTTTCTCGACGTGATGGTCTCATTTCCTACTGTAGCTGGAGAAGGGGGCTTCTGGGGTTTCTAGCTTACATCACACTTAGAACTTGGGATCTCAGAGAATGGAAGACCACCTTCCCTGACAGTTCTGGTGGCAAAATTCTGGGTAGGACACTGGCCTGGCTTAGGTCATATGACCTTCCCAGTGCCAATCAGTCCGTGGCCTGAGGAATAGGGTTCTCTGATTGGCCAGGCCTGTGTCACGTGACCGTGGCAGGCTTAGCCCCACCTTTAGAGGTTCTACTCGGAATACGCCCCCCAGGAAAGAACGTTGGTTGCCAGAAGACAAGGCGGAAGAGACACAGAGAGAGAGAGAGAGTCGCTAACCTCAGAACCCCCGCAACACCCAAGCGTGAGGACTGGTTCACATCGTGGATTCTCCACCTAGCTGTTACCCACAACTACTGATAGCTGAAGAGCCGTGAATGGGGAGAACACCAGCTCACGTTTGGCCAGTACCAGTGTGCCGGGCACTATTCTAAGCACTTCCACGTGTTAACCCACTCATTTCTCATGACAACCCTAACAGCTGAGGACAATTATTAGGTGAGAAAAGTGAGGCCCCAAAAGGTAAGCCACTTGCCTAAGGCCCTCCAGCTAAGAAGTTGGGGCCCAGGGGTGTGGTCCCAGAACCTATGCCCTCCCCACTGAAGGATACTTTGGACAAGGGGACCTTGGCGGTGGCCAGGGCGCCCACACACAGGAGAGCTAGAGAGTACACACATGTACAGGAGTACATTCCGGAGAGCCAGAGAAACCTGCCCCCACACGGTCATAACCTCCAACCTGCCCAGATTTTTCTTCATCAGAATAGCCCAGGAGCCTGGCTGGCGGTATCCATCTGGCTCTGCCCCAAGAGAGGAGGCGTGATACGACACCCCAGCCCTCACCAGCTTGCCAGCCCCTCCCGCTCCAGCTAGTCTGGACTCCTCAGTCAGCTGGGGTTCTCCACCCTTGGACGCCCTGAGCTCCTCCCTCAGCGACAGGTGCAGCAGGGGGCAGGAGACAGGAGGCCGTGGAGGCCCCAGTGACAAGAACAGAAACCAGAGCCCCAGGCCAGGACAGCACTGGACAGGAATGGGGAGGAGACAGACAGAAGGAGACAGACAGAGGAGAAGACACACAGGAAGAGAGCAAAGGCAGAATGTCGGAGACAGAGATGGGGCTACGTCCTCCCTCGCCCTTCCCACAGGCAACACATCTCTCTCGTCTCGGGGCTGAAAGCAAGAAGGGGAGAGGGAAGACCTTGTAAATGAAGCAGGTGAGAGTTCTGCAGCTACACGTCTCAGTTTCAATTCTCCTCGAGTCCCTGATGCAGAACGAGCACCTCCGGAGGGGAAGTGAGTGAAGACAGGTGCCCATGGGAGATATCCCTCACTCAACCCCACTTTGGGCAACAGGCCCGATGCTTAGAGGGCCCCAGAAACACCTTCCTGACAGGGCTCCAGAGACCAAAGCCCATGGCCACTGAGCCCTGCAAAGTGGCAAAAGGAGAAGGCAGAGGGACACATGCCAGACCCTGCCCATGTCTCCCCAGGGATCTGAATTCTCTTCCCACCCCACATCACACAAAACCCCCATTCTCTCGGAATATCTGATACCTCCCCTGGAACAGGAACTTGAGGTCTGGCTTTGTCCCCAACCAGCTGTGTGACCTTGGTTAACCTCTTCCCTTCCGGGAAGACCTCAGTCTGCCCTCTCCATAGTGAGAGGCCCTTTGGGGGCTGGCGCTCTGCGGTCCTGGGACTCTGTTGGCCCTCACCAGCCTTCAAAGCCACTGGTGCTCTCAGAAGGATGCTGGTCAGCCTCCCACAGCTGTCCACCCTACCCGTCTCCTGGAAAGCCCCCTATCCTGTCCAATGTCCCACCTCCTTCTAGCAAACCGTAGCTGGCCCATGCCCTCCGGGTCTTGCAAGGAGCTGACCACCATCCACAGAAATAAGAGGACCCGTCGTGAGACGGAAAGTGAGAGCGGCTGATTCCCCCCTACTGGAGAACACAGCAGCACCAGGCCAGCCTGGCCTTTCGCCTGACGCCCGCGTTTAAGACAGTGCGTAATGGGGCCACAGCATAGGCTTCCGCACCCCTGACTCCCTAGAATAGGGCTGATTTGCAAAAGAGAGTAAGTGGAGGCCTAGAATGGCAGGTCAGAAACCCCTGCCCAGATGCCAAGAGACAGCCATGAAGGCAGGGGGGCCGGGTGGGGAGGGGGGGTGACCCGTGGGCACACTGGCCTCCTTCTCACGGATGCCCCGAGGAGGGCGCTGGGAGCAAGGCGCCTCCCGTAACCGCGGCCCGCGCCTGGTGTCAGCCTCGTGGCGCTGCGCAACACCGCCCCCCCCCCCCCCCCGCCCGTCCCCGAAAACCAAAGGCGCCCCTTCCAGAGAAGAAAAAGGAGGGAGCCTCATCATTAATAGCGCTGGCGGCAAGGTAAAGCCACCCGCCCGCTCCGGCGCACCCTCACCCATAATTATGCCAGCGAGGCTTTCATCCCCACGCGCGCACGCCGAAAGTTTATTGTTGTATTTCGGCCTTTTGTTCAGTCTCCTGTGCCTTTTATGCAAGGGGAAGGGTGCTGAGGGGTCAAAGCATCCTCCCCCGGCTCCTCTCTCTGTCAGTCCTTTTAGAAAAACACCCAAAGCCATAATTTGTCTTAGAATTTCTTTTGAAACAGCTACAAGAAAGACTCGCGACTGCTCTTTTCCCTCTGTTTCTGATTCCAGCCATCCCTTTATCTGGCTTTCATTAGAGCCTCGGCCGCGCCTCTTTTGTGGGAGAGACTTATGGGAACCCAGGCAGTTTCCCAGCCGCTGTGATGTTGCTAAAGATTAAAAAGGAGCTTTGAAGCTGTACCAGTTCTCTCTGCGCCCCCTCGGTACAGGGCCTCAGAAAGACCCAAGCCATCTGGCAAACCTGACATAAAGACAAAATAAAGTGATTGAGACTGGCTCTTCAAAGCCACAATGGCAGATTTGTTGATTTGGGCGTTATCTTTCATGCAAGGCCCTCAGAAGTCACCAGAACACCTAGGTAATCTCGGGCAGGCCTCACTGGACTGGACAGGCCGAGGCTCAGAGAGGGACCCGGCAGCTCCTGGTGGGGCTGAGGGATGGACCGAAGGCTGCTGGAGGTGGGCCCCGGGAAACTCAACAGTTGGAGCCGGAGCCGGGCCCTGGCCGTGGTTTACAGTGAGGACTGCCAACCTGGCCCCCGCCTCGTGTCCCATCTCAGGAGGGGTGCCTGACACCGGCCAGACGGAGTCAGAGCGAGAAGCTGATGTGAGGCTGTCCTGAGCAGGAGGGGAGCGGCAGGGAGATGAAAGGCCGCTGCCCTAATTGCAACCGACAGCCCGTTAGTAACGCCCTGGCAGCTTCCATATCGGAACCTGCTTCTCACGGCTTCCGGCTGGGCAAGGCCTGGGGCAGATGGCTGTCTGCCGGGGCCCACGGGAGGATCTCCCTTCTGACTGATGCTGGGACGAGCAAAGATCCTGGAGGGAAAGAACCAAAAAGCAGCCCTGAGCCAGTCCTCCATTAACACCCCACCTGACCCCCAAGTAACCTGGAGCCCGGCCCTTGCTGGACCTCAGTTTGCCCTCCTGCAAAAGAGACCTAGTGGGCACTCATGGACAGAGTCTCTCCCATCCTGTTGGGGAGCAGTGTCCAGAGCCAAAGCCTTGGGTCATGGACGCTCCTCTGGCCTGGATGGGAGCCTGGAGGAGATGATGCCAGAGCCAGCACTACACATGAACAGACGCCCCCCCACAGACTGAGCTTCAGTGCAGGAATCTGGGGGACACCCACACACACACCTACTACTGATGTGACCTCACGCAACCCGCTCCCCTCTCAGTGCCTCGGTTGTCCTCGTGTTCAGGAGTTGGAAGTTCAGGAGTTGGAATACACTAGAGATATTCAGGTGCTGGGGAGAACTGGGGTTCCATGAACATTCCTGAGAGAGCCAAGGGGAGGTCAAGAGGGAGCTGAGCAGGTACCACTCTGGGGTCCTCCAAATAGAGCGTTCATCTGTTATGCACACTGAGCTTCAATAAAATCTCCAGGATTTTTTTTTTTTAAGGTTCTGCTGATTAAAACACACATACAACTTAAAAGCCACAAGTTGAGAGGGTCTCCTCCTTCTTTCTGACTGCCCTGAATCTGTGATTCACATCGGACCGCAGTGAGCTCAACCAAGAGCTAAACTTCATTCTATCCAGTTTTAACCAAATGATGAGCTCCCAAAGTCTGACCATGGATCAGCAACCAAGTATCTATTGAAAATCTACTCTGCACTCACACCGGGGAGAATGTAACACCTGTGTGTCCTCAAACACCAGACCCAGAAAAGATATCTAAGGGATGTTCACATTCACAGGGCACGGGATAGATCAGCATCTGCTTGCTAAACCAGAGAGAGGTGGCCACTGATCACAGGCCTGGGGGACAGTTCATCTATCCCCATATTCCTGTGCCCCCTCCCTCTAGCCAGATGCAGGACTGGGGCCCCAGCTCTTCCTCCGCTGCCCTGCCCCTTTCAGAGAGTCCAAAGAGGAAACGTCTCAGTTTCCTTTCCATCGCAGCTGGCCCCAACCACCCTTCCTTCCTGTGAAGAGCACAGCTGGCGCCAGGGTGGGAGGTCCACAGCAGAGACTTCCTGGCACCTTGGCAGTGACGTGCCAACATGAGATTAGGCTTCATCTGTATGTCCTTCCAAAGAGAGAGAGGAAGCCCAGCTCCTGGAGAGGTAGGGCCACAAATGAGCACATGTGGGAGGGGGCATCCTGCCCACCAAACCCTAAAGGGAGTCTTCCAGAGTAGTCCCCCTTTTCTAATCACGCCTCCCCAGCAGCTGGTGAACTCCTACTCATGCTTCAAAACCCATCCCCAATGTCACTCCTGCCTTGAAGCCCTTCTGAGCTTCCCTCTCCCTCGGCTCATATGCTGCTCCATCCACATCTGTCTTGGGTAACTCTGAAATTAAATGGCAATAGTTTTTTCAGGAAGCAGGCACACATCTGGAAATCAAAGAATCTCGGTTCAAATCCCGGCTGTCTTATTCACCAGCTGTGGGACCTTGAAGAGGTCCATTTTCCCCTCTGAGCCCCAGTTTCCTCATTCATAAAGTGGAGAACACAGAACTTATCCTCTAGGGTTGTGTTGAGGGTTAAAGAAAGCGATATATGTGAAAGAGTTGAAAATTCTGTCCAACACAGAGAGGCACTCAAAACGAGTGAGCTCCATTCCTTCCTTTGTAGAAAGTGACCTACTCAAGGGCAGGAACCAGGTCTTCATTCACCTTCTCATTCACTCATTCATTCATTCACCCGCTCATTCACTCATTCATTCAGCCATCATCACCGAGCTCCTGAGGAGGAGCAAGCCCTGAGCCAGAAGCTGGGTTCTACAGCAAGTCACAAGACAGACACTTTCCAGGTGCCCATAAATCTCCCAGTTTGTCGTCCTCACCCGTGTGTCATAGAACCCGCTTTGGCTGACACTGACTCCACCCTTCCCAGGCGGCTGGACCAAGGGCAGGTCTTCCGGGTCCAGGCTGGAAGTTGCCGGCCCCACCCCAGGATCATCAGCAGATGTCTCTCCTGCAGTAGGTGTCTTCTGGAGGCAGAGCCTTGTCCAACACTCGGGGAGAAGAGAAATGAAGACACGCCATGCTTCCACTCTCAGGGAGCTCCTGGTCTGGTGGGGAAGACACCCGTTTCATCCCTGGGGAGTTGTCAGCCTGATGGAAGAGACTGACATCGTTCTCAACCTTGGAAACTCCCAATCTGATGGGAGAATCCTAATTTCCCGATTTGGAGAACTTCCAGTCTGAGGACAGAGAGCAGAGTCACATTTTCCCTGATACTGGTGGCTCTTAGTTTGATGGGGGAGACACATTTATCTCTGATTGTAGAATTCCCAGTCTGATGGAGGAGACACATGGCTCTTGATCTTGGACCAGTCTATCACCGATGGAGGAGTGTGGAAGGGAGGGGTTGTTCCCGTCCCAGGAGGGCACCTCCTCTGATGGGAGAGGCAGTCTGTGCCCATAGATAGCTTGAGAGGCAGATAAAACAACATATATGGAAAAAAGAGATCAATGTAGAGTCCCTTTGAAAAGCTAGCTGTGCAGTATCTCTATCTGTTTGTAGACTCAGAAGTGATATTCCTGGCTCTGCTGACACACCATCCTAATCCACAGGGCAGGACACAAATGACAGAATCATTGCCTCACAAGCATCCAGCCAAGCCCCCTCACCAGAGAATCCAAGCCAGAGCTGGCCTGAGGCCCCAGTCGCTGGCATCTTGTGCCAGTCTTTGCCAGGGGAGGGCTTTCTCACGATCAGGGACATCTGGGCTGGCCCAGCTCCCAGAGGCCACCGACATAAAAAGCGAGGGGCTCAGCGGAAACACCATCTGCACATCATAAAGCCGCGTGGTGGTTCCCAGAGGCTGCCTCCAGCTGCGTCCGTGCTGCCCGGGAAAAGCAGAGGAAGGCACCAAGTGACCAGGAGGGGCAGGGGGAAGGATGGCCAAGAGGAGAGAGCCAGGCTGTAACTCCTCTCCCTAGCACCCTACGCCCTTTGGAAGTTAACGTCACCTGGTTGGTCTCCCTGTCGCTGCCCGGGATCACAGGTTCTAACCATCCCTGAAGGTGACCTGTGACGCGAGCAGTATGCAGTGGCGGTGATGCACTCAGATCTGAGGGTTGAACTGCCTGGATTCGAACCCTAGGTTTACTCATTAGGGCGGGAGATAGACTTCCCTGAGCCTCTTTTCGGGCCGGTGCCTTGGAGAGGACAGTAACCACACCCGTGTCCGCAGGTTGCTGCGAGAACTAAAAGAAGTAATAATACACGTATTGAGCTGTACCCTTAAGATGTGTGCACTCGTTACACTTTAATAAATTTTTATTACAACAGAGGTAATAGGTGTCCCGTGTCTGCTTTGCCCGATTTCAAGAAATCTCTGACACTATTGGCTCTTACTATTATCATTGTTACCTTCCCTCCCACACACTAGCCTCAGGCTTCTGGAGGAGCAGGCACCTGTAAGGGGCGGAGGCGTTGAGGATATTTCATTGGCCACTCTCTCCAAGGCCCCGCCCCCAGCACCACGGCCACAGCTGATTGGACAAGGGGTAGGACCTGGCATAAGGGAAGTTTACCTATTGGCAGTTGCGCAGAGCCTGTCAGGTCCTCTGGGGAATTTGAACTCGGGATCAGGCTGTCAGGTGTAGTGGATGGAGGATCACACTGGGCCGCAAAGAGCTGAGGAAGGAGAAAGAGACGAGTGACTGAGAACAGCAGAGATGAGAGAGACACAAGGTTCCTGAAAGACAGAAAGAGATGACAGACCGGTGGGGGGGGGGGGGGGGGGGCTCCAGTGCCCGGGTTTGGGTGCGCACGTGATTTCCCAGGAGACAAGGCTGTACTGCGTCTCCTGACTTTGGAACTAGGAGAGGAGTTTGGCCAAGAAGCACAAACACACCTACACACACACACAGGCCAGACATGCACACCACATCCCACCCTACCAACATGCATGCACCGCTTTCGACATTTTCTTTACAATTCCCTGCCCATGCCTGAACGACTTCCAGAATGGTGACTCCCAAAGGAGATTAATTCTGTTGTGTGGCTCTAGGAGAAAAAATACCGTTGCACGGAGAGACCTAATGGGGCGTTTCATAAAGTGTCTAAACTGTGGTGTAGGAGCCTTTGCGTAAAACTTCATTAAAAGCACATTACCTGCCGTCTCTCGGTCCTGCTCTCCTCCATGCCAGCTCGGAGGGTTTGACCCTCGTGGCTAGCGAGACGGCTGCTGGCAGCTCCTAGAGCTGAACCCTCCCTTAAACACAGCCAGCGGGAGGGGTCCTTGGGTCTTGGTTTGGGCTCCCCTGAAGGGAACACTGAGATAAAGATTTGAGGACGAGTGGTTTACTGGGACGCGATCACAGGAAACACTGGTAGGGAATGGGGAAGCGAGCCAGGGAAGGGAATGAAGCCAATAAAGGATGTGTTCTGAAGCCAGTTATCTCTGTGGGCGGCCGGAGCCTGATCTCACCGGGGAGCTGTGAGAGACAGGGTCAAGCATGCACTCGGAGGGGGATCAGGTCGTTCATCCACCAGCCTCCGTCAGCCCCTGGTTGAGGGCTGCATCAGGATGGGGTCTAGAACTCCTCACATCCCGCACACTAGGCACCTCACTCGCCTCGCCGTGGTCCCAGCCCTGGCTGCTCCTTGGTGGCACTGATTCCCTGACACCCTGGCCCGCCGCCTGCATGAACACGGAGGGCTCAAGCAGCCTGAGAGAGCCCTCCGGAAGAGTCCCAAGGACTGGCAGTTGGAATCTCAGCCAGTGTTCATGGAAAGAGCAAATGCCAAGAGCACTAAGGTCGGGGCACAGACAGAGGCTGTCACATCGGCAAAAATCTCATTGTATCTCCAAGGTTCTGACTGGATTGTGTTTGTCCCTGGACCTATCACTGACACCAGAGGGATGTCCTGTGCCAACTGAATCGGTCTGGAGCGGTGAGATGGTGGGGCAGGGGCATGAGGGGGTGGTGAGGAGGCGTTCCCTTGTACTACATCCAAATGAATGGGAGTGGACCACAGCAGCTCTCGGAAATCAGGGAAATGGGTGCTGGGCTGCAACATGAACATGACACACAAGTGACCACCCCTCATGCCCAAGCCGCCAAATTAAGTGGACGGTGACAAGGTCAAAGTTTCTTCCAGCCAAACCTTAAGCTGGCCACCTGCCCTTATTAGAGTACAAAGCGTTAATGGAGCAGTGACTTGTGCCAGACATCGTCCAGGCTCTGGGGAGACACCCGCGAAAAGGTGGCGCTTCTGTTCCCTGAGCGTTCACGGGCAAGGGTAGCTGCAAGGGAGGAAAGGACAGCAATTACGATTTCAACTACGATTGCATCAAATCCACTCACAAGATGCCGCTGGTTGCAACACACAATTATTTGGTGGACCACCAAGAAAAACGAAAAGCCACCAATTAAATGATGTTATCCCGTGGATGGCAATTCATCCCAATTTCAGAAATATGAAATGTAAAAAAAAAAAAAATGCCCATCTTAGAATTGATGGGCTTGTGGTTATATTTTTATCAGTTTCATTTGCGAAGGGTGTTTTCATAGACACTGTCTTGCTCTCTGCTCAGCACAAACCTACTGAGGGTAATATTACTGCTATTTTCCACTCCTTGAAACTGTACTCAGAGAGGGCAAGTGACTTGCCCGAGGTCACTGAGCTACTGACTGGTCAAAGTGGAAGTCAACCCCAGGTCTTTCTGGTTGCAGAGCCACGACACCACCAAGCCTCCTGGCGAGCTTCTTGGACTCTTGATTCTTCTTTTTACAAAACGTGGGCCCCTATCTCCCCTTCCCTCCTCCTCGGGACTGACAGGGAGCCCCACAAGCACCTCTTCTCTCTGCTCCCAGCGACACACAGGCCCACACTTGAGATATTTGCAGTCCCAGGAACTCTCTTCCTTCCAGGCAAAGGACCACGGGCACACAGTACCATCTTTCACTCACCACCAGCTCCCTTCAAGGGTCTTGCCATGGTGAGCAAACCTGGGTCCCTGCTGGAGATTCTATTTCTTTTTTTTTTTTTAAATGTTTATTTATTTCTGAGACAGAGAGAGACAGAGCATGATTTGGGGAGGGGGGGGGAGGGGTGCAGAGAGAGAGGGAGACACAGAATCTGAAGCAGGCTCCAGGCTCCGAGCTATCAGCACAGAGCCCGACACGAGCTCGAACTCACAAACCATGAGATCATGACCTGAGCCGAAGTCGGCGGCTCAACCAATTCTATTTCTATTTCTATTCTATTTCTAAGGAGCCAGGCCCTTGCCCCTTGGAACAGCTTACACTACAATGATTTCCTAGTGGCTTCCGTGGAAGTTTCCTCCTATAAAGGCCTAAATGGCTGCAGGCTGAGAACCAGGGCTGGCTTTGTAGAGCAAGCCACCTAGGCAGTTACATGGGAGTTCACACTTAGCTTAATGCTCTGGACCCCACAGATTACATAGCAGATCCTGCTCCTGCTTAAAAGCATCTGAGCAAGGAGACTGCCTTGTTACTCCCCATCCCTGAGACTCCTGAGGGGAGTCCAGGTCACCTCTGTGTGCTCTGGGAACAGGGAGTGCTCTGTTCCCAGAGCAGAGGGAGTGCTCCATTAGTACTGAAAGTACTGAAAGAAGTGTGTGTGTGTGTGCGTGCGTGCGTGTGTGTGTGTGTGTTGTGCACTCTGAGGTGCAAGTAACAGAAATCCAGTTCAAAGTAGCCAAACTCAAAGAAGGAGTTTATTTTCCCACTGGATTGAAAAGCTAAGAGGCTGATGATCCAGAAACTCCCGTACTGTCAGTCACCAGGATATTTGCTCTAGGCCCTACTTTTTCCACGCTGCCTTTATTCTCAGGCCTCGACAGCTCTAGGCTGACATACTACAGCTTAGCAACCTCGGGAGAAACCTTCTCACCAAAACTTCCCATCAAAATCAAGCCTCAGTCACCCGCCCACCCCTTGCCAGTCGTTAAACCAGGGGCTGTGATATTCTCATTGGCCAGGCCCCAGTCACATGCCTACCCCTGGGCCAATCACTGGCCCTAGAAGCTGTGATACTGCCATTGGCCGGTGTAGGTCACATGACCACTCCTGAACTAGTCACCGGCCCTGGCAGGTGAGATGCCCTCATTGGCAGGCTTGGGTCACTTCAGGGAGAGGAGGCTCTCCAGATGGAACTCAGGATACGTTCTCAGGGAAAAAAAGGAACTTGGTGCCAGACGGTCTTGTACAACCACTGAACCCTGAGGCTTCTGTCTTTGTCCTCGCTTGTCTCAACTGTGGGCAACCTGAGACCCCTGTTGACTAGGAAGGGTGGCCTTGGGAACCTGGCAAAAGAGGAAGGTCTGGGAAATATCACACACCAGACAAGCAAAAAGCCAAAACTGGGCAGAACAGGCAGGGGCTGAGGCCAGGTGGTCATTCTGCACAATTACCACCAGAGGGCAGGCTTGCCTAGAGATGATGGAAAACAGGACGTGGTCAGAGGGCAGCCGTTAGGTGAGTCCTGTCCCAACCCTCTGAGCATAGCAGGTGCCTACTGCTATACTTACTGCCAAGCCTTATGAAGCCCAACCCTGTCCTAAGCACTTTCCATGCATCAACTCACTGAATTATCAGCAATGACGTTGGCACTTTTTTTTTTTTTTTTTACCCCATTTTATAGATGAGGAAACCAAAGCTTTGGAGAAGTTTTAAGCAATGGGTCCAAGGTCATACAGCCAGAAAGGGGAAAGTTATGCAACTGTTCTACTAAACCCTGAGCTTCCTGAGGTCAGGGGTTGTGTCTTGCTCTTGTCTGAGGCCCCCACAGACCCTAACACAATCACTATTTGTTTAATGAATATCTCTTAAAGTGAGAATGTGGGCTCAAGGGCTGTCCAGATGTGCTGCGTCTTGGAAGATGAGTCTTAGAGGTTGTCAGGGACCAGAGGGACCACAGCACACCAACAGAAGAGACAGTTGTAGATTGGCAGCGGCTTGGCAACTCTGAAGTCTCATTGTAGGTCACTATTTATGCCTCTTCCAGGGGTGGCTGGCTGTGCAGATAGGAGAGGAAGAGCACGGGGCCCCCACTGTGGGCTAAACACTATGCTAAGTGCTTCGAGGGAGACAGAGGTAAGTGTGACACAAACCCCTACCTCTGCTCCCCTCTTGGGAGAAGAAATCAGTCTTGGCCGGAAAGAAGAACCCAGAAGTAAGGTCCTGACTCCCATAAGAGCGATCTTCAACCCTCTAATCAAAACTGTGTTATGTACATGCTAAGTGCCAGGTGCAGCAGATACACCAGTGAACACAGCTGAAAGATAGACACAGCTCAGGGCACCCAGGTGGCTCAATCGGTTAGGCATCTGGTTCTTGATTTTGGCTCAGGTCATGATCTTAAGGTTCATGGGATTGAGCCCCACATCAGGCTCTGCACTGATAGCACAGTGTCTGCTTGGGATTCTCTCTCTCTCTCTCTCTCTCTCTCTCTCTCTCTCTCTCTCCCCCTCTTGCGCTTGCACTCTATCTCTCTCTTAAAATAAAATTTAAAAAAATGGACAGCTCTTGCCTTCATGAAACTCAGTCTAAGGGGGAGACTGATAATAAACAGATATGTAATTGCAAATGTGATGTTTAAAGGAAACAGGAAGGGGTGCCTGGATGGCTCAGTCTGTTAAGCGTCTGACTTTGGCTCTGGTCACGATCTCACAGTTTGTGACTTTGAGCCCTGTGTCGGGCTCTGTGCTGACAGCTCAGAAACTGGAGCCTGCCTCAGATTCTGTCTCCCTCTCTCTCTGCCTCTCCCCCACTCGTGCTCTGTCTCTCTCTCTGTCTCACACACACAAAAACAAATAAATTTTTTAAAAAAGTTTAAAGGAAATGGGGAAAGTACAAAGCGCTATGAAAGAAACTAAAAGGAGACTCATTTAAGCAGGGTTTGGGGAGTTACCTTTCTGAGGTGACAAAAGATGAAAAGGAGCCAGCCATATGAAGAGTGTGGGAATGGCATATCTGGCAAAGGGAACAGCCTGTAGGGAGGTCCTGCATGGTAGGAAAATGTGGCATGTTCAAGGGACTAACATGAAGAAAATTATTTCTGGAGTGTAATGAGTCAAAGTGGGTCACGGTGCAAGATGAATCAGAGAGGAGGGCCAGGGCAGAACAAAAGCTCAGGTTTTATCTGAGTGTAAAGGGAGACCACCAAAGGGTTGTGAACAGGGCACTGGTTCAGTCTAAGCTGATCTATGTTCGTAAAGGTCACTCTGGCTTTCATGGGGAGAGTGGTTTGAGATTGGGGCAGAGTGGAAGCTGGAAGACATGGCAACTCTTACTAAGTCAATGTCAAGGGCACACAGACGGGTGGCTATTTCCTCCTAAGGCGGGCATCTAGAAAGGCTTTGAGGAGGGGTCTTTACCCCAACTGAAAACTCAACAGGCGAGGATGAAGGAGAAGGCTGCATCCCCCACTGCAATCTTTTCCCTTCTGAATAAAGGAGAAACTTCTGTTTTTCCTTTCCTGCCACAGAAACCAGAAAGAGATGGCCATTCATCAATCAGCGCCTTCTGAATTACCTACATGTAGGGCTAAACAATAATTACAACAAACCATCAGCAGTTCCAAGTGTGAATGGCTCAATGACATTGTAAAATTTGGCATAAATAGATCTGGCTGAGCCTCACACATTTTCTCATGGGGTTAACGATGTCAGCAGTTCCGAGTCTGATCCCTACTGGCCTCTGAAAGACAAGATCACAGAAGAGAAAGAGGCAGAAAGAGCTTCCCTGGTGGCATTTCCCCAAGCAAATGGGCACATTTGCCTCTCGGATGAGCAGGGCAAGAGTCAACCAGGCCAACCAGAATGTGATTAGTCAGAAAGAGTCTCTCTGTCAGCTCTTTATCGGTGACCAGTCTCACAAGGGGCAAGAGTTCACGTTTTGTGAAGCCTGTTGTGTTTGTTAAATACCATGTGTTTTTATTCAGCCAGGTACTGCCTGCCAGCCAAGTTTATACGGCAATGTGCCTCCGGGCTCCGTCCATCTCAGACCAGTTACTGGTCCTCCCTGTTGTACACATCCTCCTCTTATCAGGTCCTCATAACTGAAGTCCCCTCAAAGCAGATAGAGAACTGAGTTTAGAAACTGTTTTTACTTCTACTGAATGGCTTTGCCTATCCACCATTCATTCACCAATCCTGTGGTAACAGCATCTTAATTTTTCTTGGGGACCTCAACTTAGGCCACATGGTTTGGTGGCACAAGCCTCCCACTAAGGCTCCAGGACTAGACAAGATTTGGCTTGTCATTGAATTCTACCACCAGCATGACCAACCCCAGCCCCACCCCCACCCTTTCATGCTAATTGGTTCAGAGTCGGCACAAGATCTAAATTGGCTCGGTCAGATAACCTCATGAGTTTTTGCTGGACCACTAGGGAAAGAAACATTCTCTTTTCTCTGAACTGGGATTTATGAGGATGGCAGCCTGGAGCCATCATAGCCTGTCTGAAAATAGGACAAGTGCAGAGGAAGCAGAGCCCAAAGACAGAGGAAAGCATGAATCTTGTGGCATCATTTGAGCTCCTGGAGGTAGCATTACCTGAAGCTCTGCCTCATTAGGGGTGGGTTTTAGATACCACCAAAAAAAAGCATTCTGATGATCACACGGACCCTGAGCAATACAAGGGCGAGAACCAGACATCCTGAATTCCGGTGCTGTGTTCTTACCCTGTATTGTATTCCAGATGACTGTATCCAACCACATGCCCAAACTTGACAAATCTGCATGACTTTATGGTTTACTAAAAGATGGATATTTTTTTTTAAACATCTGATTACAACAGTGTTTCATCTAACTGAATCACAGAGTCATGGAAGGGCCCCTAGAGATCATATCATTGAGCGGTTTTCAAAGATTTTTAACAACTTCTCATTTCAAACAAAGTCATAAGCAGAGCTCCTGTATATAAGAAACAAAAGCAGTGTCTTGTTAGTGCAAATGTGTTTTATCTTTTCAGTTACAAGTTTTAACATTTACTTTTAGAATCAATGAAAACTCAAATTTTGATTTATTTGTTTCCAAAGTATAAAAATTGGTTATATAGGAAATCAATAAAGAAAATCAATGAGGGGTGCCTGGGTGGCTCAATCAGTTGAGTGCCTGACTCTTCATCTTGGCTCAGGTCATGATCTTACAGTTTGTGAGTTCGAGACCCACATTGGGCTCTGTGCTGATGATGTGGAGCCTGCTTGGGATTCTGTCTCTCCTCTCTGCCCCTCCTCCATTTGTTCTCCCTCTCTCTCAAAAAAAAAGAAAGAAAAAAGAAAATCAATGAAAACAAAATTGGTTCTTTGAAAAGATCAATAAAATCAATGAGCCTCCAGCCAGCCTAAGGAAAAAAGAGCAAGGACAGAAATTACTAATGTCAGAAATGAAAAAGAGGACATCACTACAGATCCTATGGACATTAAGATGATAACAAAGAAATACTGTGAACAACTCTATGCCCATAAATTTGACAATCTAGATGAAATGGACAAATTCCTTGAAAGACACAATTTGCCAAACTTACACAAGAAGAAATAGATGATATGAATAGGACTTTATCTATTAAAGAAATTAAACAAATAAACAAATAAAACCTTCCAAAAGAGAAAGCACCATTCCCAGGTGGGTTCCCTGGTGAAATCCATACAACATTTAAGAAAGAAATTGTATGGGGGCGCCTGGGTGGCTCAGTCTGTTAGGCGTCCAATTTCAGCTCAGTTCATGATATCGTAGTTTGTGAGTTTGAGCCCCGCGTCGGGCTCTGTGCTGACAGCTCAGAGCCTGGAGCCTGCTTCGGATTGTGTGTCTCCCTCTCTCTGCCCCTTCCCCGCTCATGCTCTGTCTCTCTCTGGCTCTCAAAAATGAATAAGCATTAAAAAAAATTTTTTTAATTAAAAAAAAATTTTTTAAAGAAATTATATGAACTCTCTATAATCTCTTTCAGAGATAGAAGCAGAGGGACTACTTCCCAACTCATTCTATGAGGCCAGCGTTACCCTAGTACCAAAACTAGACAAAGACATTACATGGAAACTAAACACCAATATTTCTCATGAACATAGATACAAAAATTCTCAACAAAATATTATCAAACCCATAATGTATAAAAGAATTATATCCCAGAATTGGGTGAGATTTATCCAAGGTTACAAGGCTAGTTAACAATCAAAAATCACTTAATGTAATTCATTGTATCATCAAGCTAAAGAAGAAAAATAACATGATCATATCAGTAGAAGTAGAAAAAGCATTTGACAAAATCCAACACCGATTCATGATTTAAAAAAAAACTTTCAGGAAAGTAGGAATAGAAGGGAACTTCTTTACCTTGATAAAGAAACCTATAAACCCAAAATAGATGAAAGATATGGACATAAGACAGGAAGCCATCAAAATCCTAGAGGAGAAAGCAGGCAAAAACTACTTTGACCTCAGCTGCAGCAATTTCTTACTCAACACATCGCCAGAGGCAAGTGAAACAAAAGCAAAAATGAACTATTGGGACCTCATCAAAATAAAAACCTTCTGCACAGCGAAGGAAACAATCAGCAAAACTAAAAGGCAACCAACGGAATGGGAGAAAATATTTGCAAATGACATATCAGATAAAGGGTTAGTACCAAAATCTATAAAGAACTTATCAAACTCAACACCCAAAAAACAAATAATCCAGTGAAGAAAAGGGCAAAAGACATGAATAGACATTTCTCCGAAGAAGACATCCAGATGGCCAACAGACACATGAAACAATACACAACATCACTCATCATCAGGGAAATACAAATTAAAACCACAATGAGATATCACCTCACATCAGTCAGAATGACTAACATTAACAACTCAGGCAACATCAGATGCTGGCAAGGATGCGGAGAATGAGGATCTCTTTTGCACTGCTGGTGGGAATGGAAACTGGTGCAGCCACTCTGGAAAGCAGTGTGGAGGTTCCTCAAAAAATTAAAAATAGAACTACCTACAACCCAGTAATTGCACTACTAGGTATTTATCCAAGGGATACAGGTGTGCTGTTTCGCAGGGGCACATGCACCCCAATGTTTATAGCAGCACTATCAACAATAACGAAAGTAGGGAAAGAGCCCAAATGTCCATCAATGGATGAATGGATAAAGATGTGGTATATGCACATATATACAATGGAGTATTACTCAGCAATCAAAAAGAGTGAAATCTTGCCATTTGCAGCTATGTGGATGAAACTAGAGGGTATTATGCTAAGCAAAACTAGTCAGAGAAAGACAAATATCATATGATTTCACTCATATGAGGAATTTAAGATACAAAACAGATGAACATAAGGGAAAGGAAGCAAAAATAATATAAATACAGGGTGGGGGACAAAACATAAGAGACTCTGAAATATAGAGAACAAACAGAGGGTTTCTGGAGGGTTTGTGGGAGGGAGGATGGGCTAAATGGGTATGGGCATCAAGGAAGACACTTGTTGGGATGAGCACTGGATATTCTACATAAAGGATGAATCACTGGAATCTACTTCTGAAATCATTGTTGCACTATATGCTAACTAACTTGGATGTAAATTTAAAAAATAACTAATTAATTAATTAATTTAACAACAAAAAAAAGAATACCTAACAAAAACCCTACAGCTAGTTAACAGCATTCTTAATAGTAAGAAAATCAAAGCATTCCTTTTGAGACCAGGTACAACACAAGGATGTCCCTTCTCACCACTCCTTTTCAACATCATACTGGAAGTTCTAGCCAATGCAATAAGACAAGAAAAGAAGATACAGCTTGGGAAGGAAGAAATTGTCTTTGTTTGCAGATCATCTATGTAGAAAATCTGAAAGAATCAACAACTAAAAAAAATGAATAATAAATGATTATAGCAAGGTTTCAGGATACAAGGTTAATATATAAAAGTCAATTATTTTCGTATAAGCCATCAATGAACAAGTGGAATTTGAAACTAAAAACATAATACCATTTACGTTCTCACGCAAAAAAAATTAAATACTTATGTATAAGTCTAACAAATCTACATGAGGAAAGCTATAAAACTCTGATGAAAGGAATCAAAGAACTAAATAAACAGAGATATTCCATAGTCACTGGCAGGAAGATTCAATATTGTCATGATATCAGTTCTTCCCAACACAATCTACCTATTAAGTGCAATCCACATCAAAATTCCAGAAAGTTATTTTGTGGATATAGACAAACTGATTCTAAAGCTTACATAGAGAGGCCAAAGACCCAGAATAGCCAACACAATACTGAAGGAGAACAAATTTGGAGGACTGACACTACTCAACTTCAAAACTTACTATAAAGCTAGGGTAATTAATACAGTGTGCTTAGGACGCCTGAGTGGCTCTGGGTGGCTCAGTCAGTTAAGCATTTGACTTAGGCTCAGGTCACAATCTCGTGATTTGTGCGTTCAAGCTCCGCGTTGAGCTCTGCACTGACAGCTAGAGCCTGGAGCCTGCTTTGGATTCTGTGTCTCCCTCTCTTTCTCTCTGCCCCTGCCTCGCTTTCACTCTGTCTCTGTCTCTCTCTCTCTTTCTCTCTCTCTCTCAAAAATAAACAAATAAACTGAAAAAAAAAAAAAAGACAGTGTGGTATTGGCAAAAGAATAGACAAATAGATCAATGGAGCAGAAAAGACAGCCCAGAAATAGATCCACATAAATATAGTCAACTGATCTTTGACAAAGGAATAAAAGCAAGATAATGGAACAAAGATAGTCTTTTCAACAAATGGTGCTGGAACTGCTGAACATCTTCACATAAAAAAAATGAATCAGGACACAGGCTTTACACTCTTCCCAAAAATTAACTCACAGTGGATCACAGACCTAAATGTAAAAATGCAAAAGTATAAAACTGGAAGATGATATGGGAGAAAATCTAGGTAACCTTGGGTATGGCAATGACTTTTTTGATACAACACAAAAAGCACACAAATTCATGAGAGAAATAATTGATAAGCTGGACTTCATTAAAATTAAAAACCTCTGATCTGTGAATCACAATAAAGTCAATGAAAAGACAAGCTACCAACTGGGAGAAAATATCGGCTGAAGGCTCATCTGATAAAGGACTGTTATTCAAAATATACAAAGAACACTTAAAACTTCACAATAAGAAAACAAACAACCGGATTTAAAAATGGAGGGCCTTAGCAGGCACCTCACCAAAGAAGACACACAGATGGCAGATAAACCTATGAAAAGATGCTCCGTATCATATGTCCTCAGGGAAATGCAAACAATACTCAGGTACCACTACACCTGCACCACTACACCACTACACCTACCACTGGCCACCTATTAAAGTGGCCAGAATCCGGAACACTGACAACATCAAATGCTGATGAGGGCATGGAGCAACAGGAACTCTCATTCAGTGCAGGTGAACCTTCTTACAAAACTAAACATACCCTCACCATCCAATCCAGTGATCGTGTTCCTTGGTATTTATCCAAAGGAGTTGAAAACTTACGTTCACACGAAAACTTGCACATGGGTGCTCATACTAATTTTGTACATATCTACCTAACCTTGGAAGCAACAAAGATGTTGCTTCAGTTCAGTAGGGGAATGGGTAATCCAGACAATGTGCTGATCCAGACAATGTGGTGATCCAGAAAATGGAATATTATTCAGTGCTAAAAAGACATGAGCTACCAGGCCATGAAAAGATGTGAAAGAATCTTAAATGCGTGTTATTAACTGAAAGAAGCCAACCTGAAAAGGCTATATCCTACATGACTCCAACCAACCATATGACATTTTGGAAAAGGCAAAACTATGGAGACAGCAAAAAGATTACTGGATGCCAGGGGTTGGGGGTAGGGGGGAGACACCTGAATAGATGGAGCTCAGAGAATTCTTAGGGCATACTCTGTATATCATACTCTGTATAATAACGCCATAATGGATACACATCATTATATTTGTCTAAACCCATAGAATGCGCAACAACTAAGAATGAACTCTAATAGGAACTACGAACTTCAGGTAATTATGATGTGTCAATGCAGGTTCATCAATTGTAACAGATGTACACTTCCGTCGGAGATATCAATAATGGCGGAAGCTATATATGTGTGGGAGCATAGGGTATATGGAAAGTCTATGTATCTTTCCCTCATTTTTCTGTGAACCTAATACTTCCCTAAAAATTTATCTTTTGGGGTGCCTGGGTGGCTCAGCCGGTTAAGCATCCGATTCCAACTCAGGTCATGATCTCATAGTTCGTGGGTTCCAGCCCCACGTTGGTCTCTATGCTGATAGCTCAGAACCTGCAACCTGTTTCAGATTCTCTCTCTCTCTCTCTCTCTCTCTCTCTCTCTCTCTCTCTCTCTCTCAAATATAAATAAATAAACATTTAAAAAAAAATACTAGGCCCTCAAGAAAATAGGATGAAGTGAGGCAGGGAGGCTGGGAAGGAGGATTTGGGAGGGAGGCAAGGAGGGAGAAGGTGCTTGATCAGGGGCTCCAAGTTGCTCTCTGTCTGGTAGAATCTGAGTCCAAATGACTTTTGTGGCTGTCAGCAATGGGCACCACGGCTTGGACTCACTGCCCTCCAGCAAAGAGCTCTGAGGCCATGAGAGCAGGGGAGGCACAGGGATCACCACATGGACAGATGCCATCTGTTGCCTTTCTTTTGTCCACTCAGAGGCAGACAGCTGGGGCGGCACCACCTGTGATCGTGAGCATCGCTGGAAGCTGCACTGTCAACAGCCTGTCACAGGGAATCACCTCAGGCCACTGCCTCCCCAAAGAGCTGCCCAATGAACCAGCCTCTGCCCCTCGGGGTCTCTCTGCACAGCGCTAACAGGCTGGGTTCCGGCCATCCTGCCCGCGCCGCCAGACTCGGGCACCTGCTGCAGCTGCTGGGGGCCTGGGCTCAGGGGATGCCTCCTCTCTCCCTTCCCCCTGGGACAGAGGGCAGGGCTCCCCCAGAGTATCCAGGAGAGCCAGCTCTTTCCCTCCCCCTTTCTGACCTTTCACACTTGGGGAGGCCTTCACTGTGCAAGAAGCCCTTGTCCCCCTCCCTTTCCCCGACCCTCATGCCAACCACACTGGTGCCCACAGCTGGTTCTGCCCACTCCTCAGAGAAGGCAGAGGGGTTCACACAAAAGAAGACAAGAGAAGCAAGTAGCCCACGGACAACTGGCCTCGGGAGTTCCTGGCCCCACCTCACAGCCGCATGAGGGGGCTTTGAGGAACACCATGGGGCAGCGGTGGGGGTCTCCAAAGTCCCTGAGGTTCAGGGCTTTCAGCATGACGGGAGCATGGGGTCAGTTCCCAGTAAGCCCCTTTCATCTGTCGGACCTGTGAAGAGTCTCCACTGGGTCTCCCAGAACTGCCCAACCAAGGGAAGCCACGCTTTACTCCAGGATCAGGTGCCCAGGCCATCAGCTGTGTCCCAGAGCTCTCTCTCTCTCCATAGGCATGCCAAGTTCCGAAGGCCCAGCTGTGGTGGTCGCCTCGCATGCTTCTGGAGCCTGGGGCTGCTAAGGGCCCGGCTTGCCACAGCCTCACACCCCCCTGGGCAACAAGTCCTCTGCAGACGGGCCTGGCCCTGAGAGAGCTGAGCAGAGGCCATTTCCTGGGAAAGCCACCCCCCCCAGTGGCCAGCCTTCCTCACTGCCTCTCTCCTCCTCCTCCTCCTCAGGCTCTAGGAGGCCACCAGTTACCTCCTGTCCTCAACCAAAAGACCCTCAGGGGAAGAAAGTGGGAGGGCATCATCATCATCATCATAAAACAGTGTAAGTATTCATTCACTCACTCATTCATTCATTCATTCATTCATCCAAAAATTATTTTTTGAGGGCCTGTGCCAAGCCTGGCTCCGTGCTAGGCACAGGGGACACAACTGTGAGTGATACAGGCCCCAATCATGTCCTCGGGGAGCCGGGAGTCCCATGGGGGGGAGACAGTTGGCAAACAAGCACACAGACATGTAACAGATACGTAACATTATGTCGGTGGCCACATGTGCTATTAAGAGAAGCAAAGTCGCTCGAGGAGGTGCTACTGTAGATCTCTGGTCTGGAAGCTTCTCTGAAGCAGTCACCCAGGAGACCAGAAGCTGGGACCCAGGAGCTGGGCCAGGAGCTGAGGGGACAGTGCTCTAGGCAGGGGAAAGAGCAGAGGCAAAGGTCCTGGGGCACAGGCAGGCTTGTGCATCAGAAGCAAGTGAGGAGGACAGTGTGGCCAGCTTCAGTGACAGGGGTAGGAAGTGGGTCTGGAGAGATGACAGGGCCAGATCAGGCCTGGAAGCTAAGGTAAGGATTTGGCTTTGATTCTGAGACAGTTTTTACTAGGGAAACAACATTACCTCAAGTATGTTTTCAAAGAATCACAAAATACAAAATTTTTTTCTGATGTTTTATTTAGTTTTGAGAGAGAGAGAGAGAGAAAGAGAGAGTAAAAGCTGGAGAGAGGCAGAGAGAGAGGGAGACACAGAATCCGAAGCAGGCTCCAGGCTCTGAGCTGTCAGCACAGAGCCCGAAGCGGGGCTCGAACTCGTGAACTGCGAGATCATGACCTGTCCTGTGCCGAAGTCATGCACTTAACAGACTGAGTCACCCAGGCGCCCCAAGAATCACAAAGTTTTTAAAAACTAATATCAGCATCTGGCATTTATCGAGCCCTTACTCTCCATGTGGTCTTACGCTTGGCATTTTGACCACATTATCTTCTTTCATCCTTACAACCACCTTATGAAGTGGTGGGCCTGATTCCCTTGCCTTGTTTCAAGAGAGGCGACTGAGGTGCAGAGGGGTGAAGTGATACGCCCAAGGTCACACAGCTAGAAAGCATGAGCTCAAGAGGAGCCAGGCCGGCCCCCTCCAGAGCCATTGGGTTACTCTGGTCCTGGTGTTAGGCCGCCTGGCTTCCAATTTTGACTCCCAGCCACCAGCTGTGTAACATAGCTGGCTCCTGTCTGGTCCTGACATTGCCACAGCTCCAGCCTCTGTAAGACGGACACACTGCATCCTCCTCTTCCGGGGGCTGCAGAGAGGACCCTGAGCAAGGGTGCGGGCTGGCGGTGGGTGGGAGGCAGATGGTCAACAGGTGTGACGGCAGTTACTCACCCCCAAAGCTTTGGGGGCTGTGGTTCTAGGGACCTGGTGAAACATATGAGGTCAATCCACCTTGGAAAGAGGAGACAGCTGTTCGGCCTCCACTACAGCTGCAGGAAAACAGACTGCGAGGGATGTGACGGAGGCCCGCAGACAGAGGAAGGTACTAGGTGGGACTAAGCAAGGCACAGAGTCAGCCTTGTCCTCTCCGAAGACTGTCCTCTTCCTCTACAGCCAATCGGGATGCATGAGAGAGAAGTCTCCATCGCCTTATGGGGGACAGCTAGCTTCTGCCACGAAGCCTCCCCACACTGCCCAGGTCAGAGGCAGCGGTGCCCAGGTATCACAAAACCAGAAGTTTCTCCATTAAAGCACTGCTCCGTTCGGCACAGCAGTCACCTTTCATTGTTTGGGCTCCCTTTGTTCATTTAGCCTCATGGGACCCCAGAAATCCATAAACAGCAAACAACAACGATCTCCACTCTTTAACTTCTCTTCCGATCCTTTCGATGCACAAACATCCCTTCCTACGTGTTCGTGTGAGCGTGTGAATCCTCTTGTGGAATTTATCTCTATCTGACACTATTCTAAACATGCAGGGAGAAACCTGGAAGGTTTCTGGCCCTCTTTTAGAAGAGCAGTGTGGCCTCATGGTTAGAATGTAGGGTTTGGAGGTAGACCGGCATGGATTCAGATTCCGGAGAGGCATGCTGTGTGACCTTGGATAAGCCACTTGACTTCTTCGGGCCCCAGTTTCCTCACTGGGACAGGGATAAGAGTGTTCTTCTCACCAGGCTAGGAGAAGGAGAAAAGGGAAGAGAGAGTGTGTGCAACACTCTAGCCAAGTACCCTGCACAGGCAAGTTGTTCCTTTACTCTCACTTTAGTCCTTCTTATCAAGATATGCAGCAGGCTCAGAAAGTTCCCTCTTTGGGATAATATTTGTATATGCTATCAATTGCTGTGTAACAAATCCCCCTAAAACTTAGTGGTTTAAGTAAGCACACATTTATTATCTCACAGTTGTTTCTGTGGGCCAGCAGTCTGCCCATCACTTACCTGGGTCTCCTGCTTCAGGGTCTCTTGAATGCTGCAATCAAGGTATGAGGCAGGGCTGAGGTCTCATCTGAGTGCCCCATGGAGGAAGGATTCAATCTGAAGTTCAGGTGGTTGTTGGCAGGGTCAATGGCTCAAGAGCTGCTGGGCTGGAGGTCGCCCTCAATTCCTTGCCCATGAGCCTCTCCAACATGGCAGCCTCCTTCCTTGAAACATGCAGGCCAAGATGGCAGTGCAGTTGGCTAGCAAGACAGAAATCACAATCTTAAGTGACTGAATCCCAGAAGAGACATCTCATCACCTTTGCCATATCCTAATGACTAGATATAAGTCTCTAGGCCTGTCCACACACAATTGGAGAACATAAATACCAGGAGGCAGGAGTCTTCAGGGGTCACCTTGGAGTTTGCACTACACAGCAAGGTTCAGTTCAGCTAGCATTTTCTGGGGCCTTTTATGTACCAGGCACTGTCCTGGAGCTGGGAACTTACAAAGTGAGGAAGCCAGGGTGTCCATCTCCCAGGAACTTCTGTGAGATGTTTTCTGCTTCAGGCTCTTACTCATTTTTCACTGCTGTGAACACTTTGGGAACCTGTGTATGAGTTCTGTTGAGGGGAGGAGGACAATTACTCCATAGTGTGAATGAGTTAACTAGGCCCTTTTCCCTCCATCCCAGGCTGGTCAGGGAAAAGAAACACACACACACACACACACACACACACACAGAGTGAGCTAGCTCTTAGGGGTATTTGCAAAGTAGTGGTCACTGTGCTGGCTGCTATGGAAACAAAGAGAATGAGACCAGACCTTTCCCTGGGGAAGCACACTGGGGGATGGGGAGCAAAGAGGGAAACTCACAGGTTCGGCCTGGAGTGAGGCATGCCACACTGGAAGCCAGATCCGCATGGGGAGTTAAAGCAAAAAGATTATAGCCAACAGCTGAAAAGTTGAACCAAGCTCTGCCCTATACTTAGTGGACAATGGTGGCTTGATCTCAGAGCAACCAAGTTCCCTTCCCCAACACAACCCCCTTCCCCCACTCTGACTCCACCTCGCAGATGCCAGTGGGGCTTGCTACAGGGAGGCAACAGGCACAAACTTCCTTTGTTCGAGGAACCTCATCTTCCCTGGCTAACCATGGCGGTCTGGTGGGGCCCGATGGTCACAGACTAACTCCTCTTGGCCATGGGGGTGGACTGGATACCCAAGCTGGATCAACCTTCCATTCCCTGGCCCATAAGAAACATAACCCAACCTAAGCCAATCAGAGCCTTTCTCTGGCATTTCTTCCTGGGTGAAGCTGTCAGAGAAGAGACTATCTTCCTAGTTATGCAGGAAGCAGCTGCTGGTAACCATGTTTTTAGCCATATAGAGAGGGAAAAAGGTAGAGCCCTACATACACAGAAACAAGACAGAGAGAGAGAGAGAGAGAGAGAGAGAGAGAGAGAGAGAGAGAGATACCAGACAGTATCAAATTCCTGGTGCCTGTCTTCAAGCTTTACTTGAAAATCTTTTTACTTGAAAATCTTTTTACTTGAAATCTTTTTATTTACTTAAAATAATTCAAACTGGGTATCTGTCACACTCCAACCATAGGGTCCTGAACTAGAAGTATAACATTTTACCGTTGGGAGTTCAAGCTAAAGCTACAAATCTTCCTGGGAGATGTGATCCAGAGGTCCAAATTCTTACTAAAGTATAAATGACTAAGATCCTTTCTTGAGAGAAGGCTGGGATATGGGTTTATCTGAAAATACACAGGGCATCATAAGGTTAAAAGTAGAGACTGTCAAGACATCCTTCACCTTATTCATGTGTAAAAAGAGCTTGTGATTCAGATCAGAAAAACTTGAATTTGAGTGCAGGCTCTGCCACTAACTGGCAAACCTACTTCACTTCTCTGGGCGCCCATTTCCCCATCTTTAAAATGGGAATAATAATGTTTCTGCACTTCCTGTCTTACAATGCTGTCATATAGAAAAATATCAACATTATTTTGTTTCCCTGCAGCCAATGTCCCTAGATGTGCTATATTAAATACATCTTAATACTATATTTGGGTAAATGCCAATGAACAGAAATGTGAACAACATCTCTCCAGTAGGACTCAGCACCTGAGGATAAGAGTGAGTGAGAAAGTCTTAAAACAGCCTCAAGGGGTAGACGTCCATCTACAGAGCAATGGTGTTAGTCTGGGCCCCCACTTGGTAAAGTCTGACATACTTTCATCGGTTTGTGTGTGTGTGTGTGTGTGTGTGTGTGTGTGTGTGTGTGTGCGCGCGCGCGCAAATTTATACTTTTCTAAATCGTCTCTTTCTTTTCATTTTTTAAAAATTTCACAGGCATGTGATGGGGCGCTTGGGTGGCTCAGTCGGTTAAGGGTCCAACTTCGGCTCAGGTCATGATCTCACGGTTTGTGAGTTCGAGCCCCGCGTCGGGCTCTGTGCTGACAGCTCAGAGCCTGGAGCCTGCTTCTGATTCTGTGTCTCCCTCTCTCTCTGTCCCTCCCCCACTTGGGCTCTGTCTCTCTGTCTCTCAAAAATAAATAAATGTGAAAAAAAATTTAACATGCACGCGAGAAAAAATGTCAAACAAAGAGAGAAGCATAAAACTAAAACAATCCACTTCAGCACCACTGGAGCCTTTTCATCCAGATCTTAACTTTTATTTCTATATATGGATCTTACCAAACACACTCGGCTTCATACTTCGTTGGTGTTGTTTTCGTTACAGTTTGGGAGGCCTTTACATATCAGCACATAAGTTTGATGGGTTTTGGGGAATTTTGTTTGTTTTGTTTTGTTTTGTTTTGTTTTAAAGATTAGAATCCTTCAGTTACCATCCAGTACAGGGTTCAATACATATTGTTAAAAGGAAGACATAAACAAGGGGAAGAGGGAAAGAAGAGAGAAGTCAGGGGAGTGGGAAGGGTGACAAAAAGAAAAGAAAAGGAAAGGGAAAAAAGGAAAAGAGGTAGGAGGATGGAGGGAAGGGAGAAAGAGGGGGAGAAGAGGGAAAGAGAGGAGGGAGGAAGGGAAGGAAGAAAGGGAAGGGACACAGAGACAGGAAAGGAGGGAGAGAGCGAAAACAAAGGCAGATAGAAGCAGAGGAAGAGAGGGAGAGAGAGAGACAGTGAGACAGAAAACAGCGAGAGAGCAAGGGAAAGAGGGACTGAGAGGGAGGGAGGGAGAGGCGACAATCAGACAGGCTGAGTCTCAATCTCAGAGAGACAGAGAGAGAAAGGAGAGAAGGGAGGAAGGGAAGAGACACAGAGGGAAGGGAGGAAGAGAGGCGAGAAGAGGGAAAGAGAGAGGAAGCGAAAGAGAAGAAGAGAGAGAGAAGTGGAGAGAGAAACAGAGATAAAGGAGGGAGGGAAGAAAGACAGAGATGGAAGGAAGAGAGGGGAAAAGAGGGAAAAAGAGAAAGGACAGGAAGGGAGGGAGACCAGAGAGCAGAGGGCAGGGGGACTCTGAGCCGTGGACACCGCCCCGCCCCCGGCCCCGCCCCCAGCGCCGCCCCCGGGGCGCGGGCTGCGGCGCCACCTCCAGCCGCCAGGAGCCGCCACGGGCAGCCAGCAGCACCCTGCGCGCTCCGCGGACCCTCTCTTCCGCCTCAACGCCGGCCGCTCGCCGCCTCGCCGCCGCTCTCGGGCTCCGGCCGGGTCTCGCGCGCAGTCTTCTCGTGAGGGGCCTCGCGCCGCCCGGCGCACGCCGCCCCCCTGCCTCGGGGCGCGGGGTCTCGCGGGCCCCGCTCCCGCCCTCCGCTCGCCTGGCCCGGACCGGAAGCGGCGCCGCACGGCCTGGGCCTGGCGCGGGGGGCGGGCACCGGGGCCCGGTCCGACATGGGCAAGAAGCACAAGAAGCACAAGTCGGACAAACACCTCTACGAGGGTGAGGAGCTGGCCGCGGTGGGGGGCGGCGGCTCTGGAGAGTGTGTATGTGGCGGGGGGGGGGGGGGGCGGGTTCTCGCTCCTTCGAGACCACCCTCGAGCTCCCGAGGCGGGCCGGAGGCCGCACCTCCCACAGGCAGGCCGGGGACCCGCGAAGGGGGCGCGGCCCGCGGGAGGCCGCGCAGACCCCTCCCAGGCGGGGACGGCATTCGAACCCGGGACCCCTGACTCCCCCCCCCCCCCCGGCGGGGCTCTTGTTGGGAGTGTGAGACGGCCCCCCGAGGCCCGCAGCGTTCGGGGCACACATTCGGCGAGTGTCCGTCAGTCAACAGGTGCTTCGCGGGGCGCCCACTGCGCGCCCAAAGCCGCCCCGGCAGTGGCTCCCCCTTCTCCCCCTGCCCGTCCCCCTGCCCGCGGTGCCTCTGCATCGTGGATGCTGGCCGGCGCGTCCCGCCCGTAATCGAGGCTCTGTCCTTTTGTTTAAGAGTATGTAGAGAAGCCCTTGAAGCTGGTCCTCAAAGTGGGAGGGAACGAAGTCACCGAGCTCTCCACGGGCAGCTCGGGGCACGACTCAAGCCTCTTCGAGGACAAAAACGATCATGACAAACACAAGGACAGAAAGCGGAAAAAGAGGAAGAAAGGAGAGAAGCAGGTTCCAGGAGAAGAAAAGGGGAGAAAACGGAGACGAGTAAAGGTAAACGCGGCTGCGGTGCTTCGGCTTTGCTGGTGGTGCCACTTTTTAAGAGTTCCCGCCTCCCGCTGCCAACCTAACTTGATTCTTCTCTCTGTGTCTGGCGAGACGCTGAAACGCCCTTACGTCTGTCTTGTTTTGAGGAAGAGCAGGGCAGCCTAGAAACATGAATCATTTGGGAGTTTCAGCAACTCTTGATTTATTTATACTTAGTGACACTCACAGCTGAGTCCTGATTTTCAAGAGCCGCGTCAAAGAGCATTTGCCCATCTAGGAAAAGTGGAAGTCGTGCTCGAAGCAGCCTCAGCTTTGTCAACAATAGTCGTTTCAAAAGTGAACGGGAGTGTCGGGGTTCAGATTTTGCTCCGAAGTAAATACTGTAATGCCAGATATATAATGAGCAGCTTTCATCTTAAAACGTGAATCCGTTGAAGAGGAAATCTGATCAGAGACCTTTAAGGGACATGACGCCAGTGGTAAAAATTGGCATTTTCCTAACCATCTGCAGTTCACAGAAAAGGGGGGAAGTAGCCGCTGTCTTGCTTCACAGGCTCGGCAAACATGCCCGGAATTAGCCTAGACTTCTGCACTTCCCAGATTTAACCTGTCACTGAGTGGTTTATTAAATCAGTTACTATACCTTGAAGATAGATTTCCATAAATTAGTTTTGTAACTTTTATGTGTATATACATAACAGAAGTGTTCTATTCCATGTGATTAAATACCTTGATAAGTCACTAAATCTTAGAGACCCTCTGTTTAGAATTTCCTAACTCCGTTATTTTCTGCCTCAGTTTTTAATTGCCTTTGGCTGGATTGTGACAGTATATAGAACTATATAATGTTTTCTTTTGCTAAGTTATAAAAACTATTATGTGCATGTGATTTTTTTTTTTTTTTTTTTTTTTTTAAGAAATTCAAGCAATACAGAGTGAACAAAAAGGAGGAAATTTTTCCTCACCCTGGTCCGTCATACAGTCCCTCCCACTAGAGATAACCAGTTGGAGGGCATCTGGGTGTCTCAGTCAGGCATCTGACTCAGGCAGCAGCTCGTGAGTTCGAGCCCCACGTTGGGCTCAGAGCCTGGAGCCTGCTTCCAATTCTGTGTCTCCCTCGCTCTCTGCCCCTCCCCCGCTTGCACTCTGTCTCTGTCTCTCTCTCAAAAATAAACGCTCAAAAAAATTACTTAAAAAAAAGGGAAACTTAAAAGTAAAATTACTTGTTAAAGCTGGGTTTTATTCTTATTTGTAAAGAAGCTTATGAACATAGTTTTTAATTTTTTTTTTTTTTAATGTTCATTTGTTTTTGAGAGAGAGAGGGAGACACAGAATCTGAAGCAGGCTCCAGGCCCTGAGCTGTCAACACAGAGCCCGACGCCAGGCCTGAACCCACAGACCGTGAGATCGTGACCTGAGCCGAAGTCGACGCTTAATTGACTGAGCCCCCCAGGCGCCCCAGTGAACATAGTTTTTAAAAGTCAAGAGTACTTCAGAGCTTTTACACAAAAGCAGTCTCCTGCTCCAGTGGAGAGTTTTACTTCCAAAATGTTTTAGTTTTTTTCCTTTGGGTATTTGTGTCCTTTTTAAAATGTAGTTTATGTTATTTCCTGACTTATCAGTACGTCTTTTACTGATAAGCTACAGAAGGTGAGAACTTAAGTCAGCAATCCAATACCGCTTCACACCCCCGATTTCCCTTCCTCCATTCTTCCAGCGTGGATGTATCACAGTTGTTGGTTAAATCAGTATTCAGTGTTTAATTGTTTTTCACTGGTGACAAGTATAGCAAATATAGAGCCGAACTTGGTCTCTTGTTAATTGCTTTCATTTGCTTGGTTATCGTGTACCAAATCTTCCCAAACTGACAGATTTATGAAACCCGTCTGGTTTCTGTTTTTCACATGGTCAAAGAGTTCTCCTTTTCTTGAGACATCTATCTTGGAGCCCTCTGTGCCCTCCTGCTCTGTCTAGTCTGGTTGAGTCCTCTCGGCCTTCTGGGATCCTCCTTTGCTGCTTCCCTGGATCCCATGTCTTCTTGCTTTGCTCCCTGATTCTGGTGGATTCTTAACTCTAGGAAGTTCCTAAGAAACCATTCACGGGAGGTAGGTTTTGGAAGTCCTTATGTGTTTGAATATCTTTATTCTACCATCTTATAGTCTCATATAAATGGATGGTTTGACTCCGCACGGAATGCCAGATTGAGAATTATTGTGTCCTAGAATTTTAAAAGCATCTTGTTCTCTAATTGTCCTTTTTTAAAAAATAATAGATGTTTATTCATTTTTGAGAGAGCAAGTGTGAGCGGAGGGAGGGGCAGAGAGAGAGGGGAACAGAGGATCTGAGGCGGGCTCTGCGCGGACAGCAGCAAGCCCCGTGTGGGGCTCGAACTCATGAACTGTGACATTATGACCTGAACTGAAGTCCCAACACTTAACCAACTGAGCCACGCCAGCACCCCTAGTTGTCCTTGTTTTTATAGCACCCTGTTCTTATTTTTCTATGCAATATCTTCTTTTTTTCCTCTGAGGATATTTTTTTTTTCCTTTTAAGTTTTCTTTTGCTCCTTGCTTTGTATCTCCAGTTCTTCAGTTTATTTTCTTGGTCTCCTCCTTTTATGTTAACGGCATCCCTTAGATACCTGTTGCGCCTTCCTAGTCTGTATTTCAGTGTGAAGCACAAAAGGGCTGATTAATAAATACTTTAATTAAAGTACTTAATTAAAGTATGAATAAATACTTTGTATTTAGTTTTCTAGCTGTGGAGTCACTAGACAAAGACCTGATCATTTCATTGGAGAACCCCCAAATGTCTGTTCTCCAGAGAAAAGTCCCTTCTTGGACAAGGATTTTACCTGGCTGCTGGTATTTTGGGGGCCAGCCAGGGAAGGGGACTGAAGGTCCTACCACCCCGTGCTCTGCATTCAGTCCAGCATCTCTCCCCACTTCTGGCTGGTATGCTGTCTGGAGACTCTGGTTCCTTATGTCTCCAAGTGTGAGCTTTTCCAGGTTTCTCAGGCTTGAACTTTTCTCTAGCTGTCCACTTCTGCATGCAGGAGGTCTCTTGCTTTCTGTGATCTGCACGCTCCTACACTTGCCTTTCATCTCCCAGATGTGTGGGTATCTTTCATCCCCTGTCATCTCGTCTGTACTTTGTTCATCTCATTTAACTGGAAGTTGAGGTCACCCCTTTTAACCACTTCTGATTTTAGTTCTGGCACCATAATGCCAGCTGATACACTCGTGTTCTTCATTTCTTCTTTTATCAATTGTCTCATTCCTTTTATTAACTGCGTAGTATTTTGTTATATTGATGTACCATATTTTATTTGATACTACATTTAAATGTTACAAATAAAGCTTCATTGAGCCTCGTGTACACAAATCTTTGTATACTTTTGTAAGGATATCTTCAGGATAAGTTCCTGGAATTCTCCCCCTGTGTTCCAGCCACTCTGCCCTTTCTTGACTGTGGCTCGAAATGTCATTAGCCTTCATTATATTTCGATTACCTTGTAAATTAAGATGCTTTTGCATCCATAGTCTTACTTGGACGTAACACCCTGCAGAATAGGACAAGTAGGTTGGTTTCCGTTTTATAAAAGGTAATGTGGAAACTCAGAAGTGAAGTGAATTTGCCCAAGGTCCCGTTTCCCCAGGACTCAGAGACCATGGGACATTCCAGATTCTCTGGGGTGTCATTGGTTCTGTAGAGGCTGTTTGGGCCATCCCTTCTTTGCAGGTCAGACCAGGGATGGGGGAGGGGGTTCTTTTACTAGTGTTGTCTAGGAAGGGAGACTTCTGGACGCTCCTCTCTGAGCTACGTTCTGGATCTCTAGGGAATTTTAGGAACAGCAGTTGCCTCTGGTCTCTTCTTGGGGAGAAGCAGCTGTGTAACAGACATGGGCCTGGAAGGGGCTGGGGTATGTGTGGTTCTAAGGGACTGGTGATTCTTCTGGCCATTCTATGTGGCAGGAAGAAGGAAGGATGCAGGGAAAGGATAAAACTTGCCATTTTAAAGCGTTTTTCTGAAAGGCATACATAACTTCTGCTTGTGTTTCATCAGCTACAACTTAACCACATGGCCACCCTAGCTGCTAGGGAGGCTGGGAAATGTCTTTTAGTTGGAGAAGGAGGTGGGGTTTTGTACCCTAATAAAGATCAGGAATCTGTTACTTAGGGAAGAAAAGGAAAAGGTAAAGTTTGGGGGAAGCACACACACTTACAACATAAAACCCTATAATTTTTCAAAAGTGTTGGAGTTAAATGAGTTTCTTCTCTTGAGTAGGAAAGGCCCTGGTTATATTAGTTTAAAATGGCCAAGCAGTTACGATCGATAGTATTTCTCTGTGTAGCACAGTGGCATTTAATACCAGCCAGAACATTACGAGTACAACATCCCTTTGTTTTAATCAGGCCATGATCTAGATACCACCCCTCTGAAAGTGTGTTGGCTAGTTTTTCCCCCCTGA
This sequence comes from Leopardus geoffroyi, assembly GCF_018350155.1. Classification (NCBI taxonomy): domain Eukaryota; kingdom Metazoa; phylum Chordata; class Mammalia; order Carnivora; family Felidae; genus Leopardus; species Leopardus geoffroyi. The sequence goes on along the minus strand of NC_059335.1, from coordinate 28,401,986 downwards.
GCATTCGAATGCTGAGTGATTGGCAAAGAATTTGTGTGCTGGCATAACTCTTAATGTATTTCCTAAAGATTCAGCTTTACATTTGCAAGTCCTTTATTTCCAATTTCCACATCATATAAAAAATATATAAGGCACCTGGCTCAGTCAGTTAAGCATCTAACTCTTAATTTCAGCTCAGGTCATGATCTCCCAGTTTGTGAGTTCGAGCCCCTCACTGACAGTGTGGAGTCTGCTTGGGATTCTCCTTCCCTCCCTCTCTCTCTGCCTTTCCCCCTCTCATGCATACACACACTGTCTCTCCCTCTCTCAAGATAAATAAACTTTAAATAAATAAAATAACAGCTGATGAATAAATGCTCCTATCATTTGGTCTAGTAATATAAGCATGAGAGGACAATGAAGTAAAACTGAGGGGCAATAAGTAAAATTCTGTGGGATGCCTGGGTGGCTCAGTTGGTGGAACATCTGACCCTTGATTTCAGCTCAGGTCTTGATCCCAGGGTCGTGGGGCTGAGCCCTGCGTGGGGCTCTGCACTGAGTGTGGAGCTGCTTAAGATTCTCTCTCTCTCTCTCTCTCTCTCTCTCTCCCTCTCTCCCTCTCTCCCCCCCCTCTCCCTCTCCCCCTCCCTCTCCCTCTCCTTCCCTCCCTCCCTCCCCCTCCCTCCCTCTCCCTCTTAAGATTCTCTCTCTCTCCCTCCCTCCCCCTCCCTCCCTCTCCCTCCCCCTCCCTCCCCCTCCCTCCCCCTTCCTTCTCTCCCTCCCTCCCCCTCCCTCCCTCTCCCTCCCCCTCCCTTCCCCCTCCCCCCTCTTCCCCCCCCCCCGTCTCCCCACCACCCCCGCTTGCATGCTCTCTCTCTCAAATTAAAAATTTTTAAACGTCAGTGGATTTTTGGTTTGCTTCTATTTCTTGGCTATTATAAATAATGCTGTTGTTAACCTGAGTATGTAAGTATCTCTTTGAGAACTTGCTTTCAGTTCTTTTGGATATATATCCAAAAGTAGAAGTGCCAGATCATCCTGTCTTCTCTTTTACAGATGAGAAAACTTAAGGCTCAGAGAGCTTAGTCACTTGCTCAAAGTTGCATAATCAGTGCCAGAACAGGAACTCAAACCCTGCCCCTTAAATAGGTCTGTAGTGTGAAAGAGTTGTTAAAATGGACACTGACCTCCACACCCTTCACAGTACATGGAAAATTAAAATCAGTGCCCTTAACAGAGGAGGCGTTCTAGTTCTGAGTCTCTTGAGAGTCCCTGGGTCTGGGTGGAGGGAATCACAGAAGATTTTGCTTAGGCGGTTGCATTTGAGCTGGTCTTGAAAAATCAGAATATAATGATGTTACACTACATGTTCAAGCAATGGGATAAACTATGTACTCTGTGCTATTATTGTAATATAGGGATATTCTTTTCATCTTGTACGATTACAGGTAAGGAATCATGGGGCACCTGTGTGGCTCAGTTGGTTAAGCATCCAGCCTCAGCTCAGGTCATGGTTTCACAGTCCATGAGTTCAAGCCCCACATTGGGCTCTGTGCTGACAGTGCAGAGTCCACTTGGGATTCTCTCTCTCTTTCTCTCTTTCTTTCTCTCTCTCTGCCCTTCCCCTGCTTGCATGTGCACATGCCCTCTCTCTCTCTGTCTCAAAATAAAAAAACAACAACCAAAAACAAAAAAAAATTAACATTCGAGCATTTACTGTATGCCAGGCACAGTTCTGAGTTCTTTACATTTACTATTTTAATTCTTACAAATAGCTCTGTGGAGTAGGTGCTGTTAGTATCTCATTTTATTGCTGAGTTAACTAAGGCATAGAGGATGAGGTAGCTCATAACTAGAGAGAAAAAATGGATGACTGTAATCATTAAGCAAAATGGAAATTCTGTCAAAACACAACTCATTGATTTGTTTGGTATGACATCTGCCAAAGCCAGGATCTCCCAGCAGAAAATCCTCCCACTCTGGTTTCCTCTGGAGGTTGTCCTCTTTTTTTAAAAAAAAAAAAAAAAAAGGTTATTATTTATTTTTATTTATTTTTTTTAGTAATTTCTGTACCCATTGTGGGGCTCAAACTTACAACTCCTATTACAAGAGTCACATGCTCTTCCAACTGAGCCAGCCTGGTGCCCCTAAAGTTTGTTTGTTTGTTTGTTTGTTTGTTTGTTTAAGTAGGCTCTACACCCAGCGTGGGGCTTGAACTCATGATCCTGAGATCGAGTCAAATGTGCTTCCAAATGAGCCACCTACATGCCCCTACTTATTTATAGTAATCTCTGCACCCAAAATGGGGCACAAACCCACAACCCCAAGACCACGAGTCACACGCTCTTCCAGATGAGTCAGCCAGGCACCTCTAGAGAAAGAAAGACTGTTATGAGTGTAAGAGTAGTGTTGCTCCTCTGATGGAAAGGCTGTTTATTCATTTATTTACTCAACAGACATTTACCAGGCACCTCTTACATGCCAGACTCTGTTATTAGACTCAAATGATGAAGGTAAATAAAATACAGTTCCTGCCCTACAGGAGGAGCTCAGAGTTGGGCTGGGGAATCAGATGTGAAAGGAGAGCTAAACTTCATGGCCTGGTAAATTCTAGTAGAGGTATGAATAAAGGTATGTTCTGGGAGTCCAGGGGAAATTGTTTCTTGTTTTCCCTTGGGGAGCCGGGGGAAGGCATCAGAGGTACAGACTAAATAGGCAGCACATGCTGTCTTCAATCTAAGGCCAAAAATGAGGTGTCACTTTGAGGTAGTAAGACTGATTTTTCAATTAAATTCAAAATCACCTGTTAAATTCTAAAATTGTTTTGCGGATTGGAAGCATTATTTGAGTATAGCTAGAAATCTCTGTATCTGTATCTGTATCCCTTCCAAAAGTAGCTGAAAGACAGTACTTATCACTAAGGACTTCAGCTGTTAATTTGTGTGCTTTCACATTCCCATTCCATGCTGCCTCCTGTAATTAATTAATTCTGCAAGTATTATGCATAAGGCATTGTTGAGCTTGGAGGTACAGCACTAAAAATGACATGGGACCCTGCCCACAAGGAACTCTAGTGAAGAGGCAGATGTGTTTATAGTGCAATGAGTGTTATAATATTAATAATATGAGCAAAGATTTGCTTCAGAAGTGTCATTCACAAATTAATAACTTGCCATTGAGTTGTGAATAAATTAGAGTCTGAAATTAAGTACAGTGTGTTTGTAGTTACAGAAATAGCCGCTGTTCCTCTCTCCTGCCTGGACCTTCTTGCGCACAGGATATTTCCTCTGCCTGGAATGCTGTTTCCACCCACCCACCTCCACCCCCAGCCTGGCTAAATTCTGTCCTTCAGATCTCAGCTCAGATGTTACTTCCTCGTAGAAGTCTTCCCACACTTGTCCAGTCTAAATTAGATTCACCCAACAGTTATTCTCTCCGTGGATTCTGTTTGGGTCTTTTTAATGAGTTGTTTAATGTGTGTCTCTGCTGTTACACTGTCAGCTTCCTAAGGGCAGGGCTGTGTGTGTGTGTTATCCACCAGTGTTTATCTATACAGTAGAACCTTATTTTTTTTATTGAATGCATGAATGAATGAGTGTACAATATGGGCAAGTGCTTCGCTGAAATTTCACATATACTGTCTTATTTCATCCTCAGAACAATCTTCTGAGGTATGTATTGTATTGCAAAGATAAGATAATTAGTCCCCTCCCCCAAATTATATAGTTTATCCATAATTTCATGGCAAATAAGTGACAAAGCCAGAATCTGAGCCTATTTATAAACTATAACTGTAAACCCTTCTTCCTTGGCTACCTAAAGGTAAATGGCTCCAGTATCTTTGTGTCGTTTTCTATATGTAATTGGCAAAATGCGTTAACTATTAAGCATAACTGTATTAACTTTTGGTTTTACATATCTGTGTGACTTTAGTAAGGGACGTTCTCAGTAAGATTGTTTATGTTCTGAATCATGAAGAAAATTAGAAGGTTGGAATCAGAATTTTAAGTGGAGAGAGAAGTGTAGAGGTCAAAGCCTCTTGTTTTGTGGGTGAAACTGAGTGAGTGAGTGGGATAACTTGTTCAGGGTCACATTCTGGTAAACTAGAAGGCAGGTCTCCTAATTCCTAGTCTGGCAGTAACATGTTACTGAATATCCATGCCGTTTAGGGTGCTTTCCAAGTATAGGTTTTTGTATTCTTTTTCTCTTTTGGACTGTAGCCCAGAAGGTTATATTCTCTTGCCATTCTGAATATTAAGGTGGTTAACGTAGACCAGGCTGACAGGATAAAGTGACCAGGTAGTACCATCCTTTGGTACTTTTTCAACTTTCCTATTTCTTGACCTCATTTCACCATTCCATTGATTCTAAGATAGATAAAATCAACAGTTAAATCTCTATCTTGTGGGTGATGAGAGGCCTGATGAGAATAAGTGAATTGCTTAAGAAGGTCACTGTGTGTTAAGGATGAGGCTGGGGCTAGAACTTGAGCCCATAGACCGTGGGTCAGCAAACCATGGCCAGTGCACCTGGGTTTATAAATAAAGTTTTGTTGGAATACGGCCACACCCATTCATTTATGTATTGGGTAGGGCTGCTTTCACGCCACAACAGCAAAGGTTAGTAGTTGGGACCTTAGGACCACAAAGCTAAATTACATGCTGTCTGGCCATCTACCAAAAAAAGTTTGCCAACTCCTGCTCTAGATTCCTGGCACTATAGCCCTGGTTCTTTCCATCTAGGAGAGTGCTTATTGCCTTGCAACTGTCCTCACTTCACAATTTACATTTCATAGGAAGGAATCTGTGTCTCTAGGGGGTCTTTTTCCATTGAACAGAAGGAAATTTTCCAGCCTACGAAAGATTGATGCCAGTTGTTCTGATTGATGGCAAAAAACCCACAAAACTTTCCAGAATCAAAATTTGCTGCTCTAGAGTATGGCATGAAGTCATAAAAATAGACACCAATCAACTTGATGATAACTGAGATCAAGAGCACTATGAGTACAGTTTATATAGCATTTTTCTCTGGAGCCTTTAAACCAGTCATATATTCTATATTAGATGCTTTGGACCCTGAGAATAGAAGCTCTGTATCAGTGATCCTGAAAGTGTGATTCCTATAGCAGCAACACCCACAAGGCCTGGAAACTTGCTATTAATGCAGACTCATAGGCTCTACCTTAGACCTACCGGATGGGTAATCCCAGAAACAGGGCCAAGACATTAGTGTTTTAACAAGACCTTCAGATGATTCTGCTGTACACTGAAGCTTGAGATCCATAATGGGCACTCAGAATTTGCACTTCTAGCAACTTCCCAGATAATGCTGATGGTGCTGGTCAGGGAGCACACTTTGAGAACCACTGCTCTGGATACTAGGACAATAAATTAGGACATAAGCCAAGAAAATAGTTTTGGAATCGATAAGATCCTATTAAGAAGCTTGATTCTCAAAGGCATAAATAGACATTTGTAGACAATTTTAGTAAAAATTTAATTAAAAAAAAAAGAAAACACAATAATAAAACTAGCACCTGGTACCAACCATCCAGCTTTAGCTTTTTTTTACCTTTTACTTGATTTTTTGGTTTTTGGCTTTGGTTTTTTGTTTGTTTTTGTAAAGAAATAGGGGCACCTGGGTGGCACAGTCAGTTGAGCATCTGACTCTTGATTTGGCTCAGGTCATGATCCCAGGGCCATGGGATGGAGCCCTGCTGACAGCACAGGGCCTGCTTGGGATTCTCCCTGCCCCTCTCTCTGCCTTCCCCTGTTCGCCTGCTCTGTCTTTCTCTCCAAATAAATATTGAAAGAAAGAAAAGGAGAAAGAAAGAGAGAGAGAGAGAAAGAAAGAAGAAAGACAAAGAAAGAAAGAAAAAGAGAAAGAAGTGGAGAGAGAGAGAGGGAAAGAGAAAGAAAAGAAAGAAAAAGAAAGGGAGAGAGAAAGGGAAAGAGAGGAAGAGAGAGAAAGAAGAAAGAAAGAAAGAAAGAAAGAAAGAAAGAAAGAAAGAAAGAAAGAAAGAAAGAAAGAAAGAAAGAAAAATTAGAATATAGATACAGATGAAGCTTTCTGTGTATTCTTCCAGAATCCCCTTCCTCTCCCTCTGTCTCCTCTCTCTCTGCCCTGGAGACCACCATTATTGTGAGTGTCCTGTGTATCAGTTGCATACTTGTTTTTGTAATTTTACCACTTCCACATACATCTGTAAATAATATACACTTACACATTTTCAAACTACAAAACCAGTATTGTAACAGTATTCTCAACTTTTATCTCTAGAAATTATAGTTCTGAACACTCTACATCTTGATACAGTGTAACTTTAGCTTATAAATTTTACCTGCTGTGTAAATGTCATAATTTATTAATCCATTTTCCTTTTAGTAGGCATTGGATTGTTCATAATTTTTTACTATTTCAGAATGTGGCAGTAAATATTCTTATACCTGCCTTCCATGTAGAGAAGTTTCTCTAGGGTATATGCCCAGAAGTAGAAAAGCTGAGAAGTAGGGTAAAGGCATCTTCAGCCTTAAAATATTGTTAATTGTTCTCCTAATGGTTGTACTTATTTACCTACCCATCTGCAAGGTGTGAGAGCCCTATTTCTCTGTTTTCATCAAAACTTGACATTTTCAGGCATTTTATTTTTTGTCACGTGGAGAGCCAGGAAATGCCTTGTAGTTTCAAACATTTATAATCCCCAGAGTTCTAGGCAGCTTGAGTTAGTTGGCATGTTTTTTGATATTTCAGGTTTCTGGGAATTACCTGTGATATCCTTTACTCATTTTCTATTGGGTTATCTGCCTTTTTACCTGAATAAATGCTCTTTGCACAGTTTTTGTTAATACTCTTGAGTTTTCTGTGTTTCAAGTACTTTATGTCAGTCGATAGCTAATCTTCTCTACTCTTGGGTCATAAAGATCCTTTACTTTTATCTGAAATTTTAAAGCTTTGCTTTGTACATTTAAGTCTTCAATCTGTGTGGAATTTCCTTTTGTGTACAATATGAGGTAGAGATCTAATTTTATTTTCTTTTTCATGTAGATAACCAGTTGTGCCAGCACTGCCCTTTTGTCCTTGATTTATAATGCCACCCCTGATATACCAAGATTTGTCTATGTGCACGAGTCTGTTTTTGTACTCTGTAATCTGCTCTATTGGTCTGTTTGCCCCAGTTAGTATTACAAATACTATCTGGTAAAACACATCTTATTGTGACTTTTTTCAAAACTGTGTGGATTATTCTTGATGATTCACTCTTCAAGATAAATTATATGATTGGCTTGTCAAATTTCATGAAATTCTGTCTTACAATTTTGATTGACATAACGTTTTATTTATTTATTTTTAAATGTTGAGAGAGAGAGCGAGTGCACAGGCAGGGAGGGGCAGAGAGAGAGAGGGAGAGGGAGAATCCCAGGCAGGCTTTGCACTGTCAGTGCAGAGCCCATTGCAGAACCTGATCCCACGAACTCTGAGATCATGACCTGAGCCGAAATTAAGAGTCAGTCGCTTAACTGACTGAGCCACCCAGGCGCCCCATCATAACATTTTATTTGTAGATTACTTGGAGGAGAATTGACTATCAATTCATGAACATGGTATATCTCCTTTATTCAGGTCTTCCACAGTGACCTCTCAGTAATGTTTCATAATTTTTCCCAAAAGGTATTGGACATCTTTTATTAGATTTATTCCTAGGTATGTTTTCTTTTGTGAATAGTATTATTTTTCTAATTGATTATTTCTGGGATATAGAAGCACTACTCCCCCCCCCCAGGAGCTGTTATTCTCTCCTTTTCCAGTAGATGGCAATAAAATACATTAAGATTTCATTATTAGAAATCTATTTTCTTTTAAGTAGTGTCTTGTTTTTGTTTTCACTGAAATTATTTGTTTTAAAGGTATTAATTCTGGGGGCGCCTGGGTGGCGCAGTCGGTTGGGCGTCCGACTTCAGCCAGGTCACGATCTCGCGGTCCGTGAGTTCGAGCCCCGCGTCAGGCTCTGGGCTGATGGCTCAGAGCCTGGAGCCTGTTTCCGATTCTGTGTCTCCCTCTCTCTCTGCCCCTCCCTCGTTCATGCTCTGTCTCTCTCTGTCCCAAAAATAAATAAACGTTGAAAAAAAAAAAAATTAAAAAAAAAAAAATAAAAAAATAAAAAAAATAAAGGTATTAATTCTGAAGTATTTCTAAATTGTTTCCCTTTGTTCCATTTAGGAGGATAAAAAGAAGCGAGATCGGGACCGTGTGGAGAATGAGACAGAGAAAGATCTCCAGTGCCAGGCCCCTGTAAGATTAGACTTGCCTCCTGAGAAGCCTCTCACAAGCTCTTTAGCCAAACAAGAAGGTTGGAATAAGTCTGAATTAACTTACTTGAATGAGGAAGCTGAAATTATTTTAAGGGTTGTAGCCCGGGAAGGTGACTGGGTTTTAGCTTTTAAGATTAAAAGCTGTATAATTGATTTTTTTTTTTTTTAAGTTTTCTATTTTCTGTCACTGCATAAGAGCTTTAAAGTAGCTTCCATTGTGAATTGATACTCTAGTACTTCAATATATTTGTAAGATAAATGAAATTTCTGTATGAGACATTTAATGATGAGTATGAGGTAAGTCATATGGAAAGAAATCAGCTAAACAATACTCCTTAGAATCTTCCTTTTGAAAACACTCTTTTCCTTTCTCCTTTACTTTAGAAGTAGAACAGACACCCCTTCAAGAAGCTTTGAATCAACTGATGAGACAATTACAGAGGTAAATGTTCTTTCCAACATTTTTTAACTTGGAAATTAAAATGAGAAATATAGGATCCAAACCACTTCTCTATTTTTGATTATTTAAAGCCACATTTTTGTGGCCTAAATCCAAATGTACTTGATTTTAAAGTGGATGATAAATATTTTGCCTGGCAATAGAAAGTACTTTAAGAAGCTGACTTTTAAATGTTCTCCTTTGGTTTGTTTTAACTGGCAACCTGAAGAGTGTTACATAATATTCTTAATGGCAAATTTCTCTTTAAACTAACTTCTGATGTTGAAGCTTTAAACCAGGAATAAATAATACAGATATTTTCACTTTGCTAATAAATGAAAATACCTTCTGTATATTTGTTTAATGCTTATCATGCTGTGAATATTCAACAATTATTAAGTCTGGGAGAAGAAACTAAGTAGGATTTGTGGCCCTCTCTTAAATGCAAAATTTTGTTCTAAAAAATTCAGTATCTAGATTAAACCAATGTTACGTTCTTAAAGAGGAAAAGAATAACTCAGTCTTCATTAAAATACTTATTTTTGCTACTTTTCTTTACTCAGAATTTGAGTTTTCAACCCAAAGACATTTATATTATTTGCAGAGGATTCGTGGGTATAGGCCATGCATTCTAATACTGAATTTTCTTCTCACTCTGTTATACTTCTGTGTCAACCCCAGAACATATTATAAATCATTTTGTAAGTGAAAGCCTCTAGTGCTATCTGTATTCAACACCTGTTCAGCTTTGCAGTTAAGATCAGAAGTTAGTGGCCTCACTCCCTTTTTGGTGTTAGAGTAATTGAGAAAATTATATCTCAAGTCTTTACACTTGAATAAGTCGTTCACTGTTTGTCCCAAAAATATGAACAGGTAAGCATTAGGTATTCCAACTCTATTGGAATGCTCGACTATGAAGTGTTGGGGCTGCCTTTTTAAGTTTTCTTCTTGTGACATGATCAGGATGTAGGCTAATGATGTTACCTTAAAAGAAATCTACTTAACTAGGTCTCTCTTAGTCCAAGGATATTCACATTTCTCAGAACACTTTGGGAATTAGAACCCAGAGCTGCATTTTTTGAATAGTCTTTAGAGATCTGTTATCCTTAAGACTCAGCGCAAATGCTGGTAAATAATGTAATTGATTAGGACCATATTAAAATGACTGATTTTAGGGGGTGTAGGTAATTTGCTCTGAAGAGGTCCTCCAGAGATGATTAGTGTTGTTATTCATAGTAACTACTGTGGACAGCACACAGTTGTATGTAGCAGTTCCAGACTGAGTATTTTTGCTTATTCTTTATTTTTTAATCTCATTGCTTAGGCATCCTGCTAGAGAAGAACAAATATCTAAGGTTATATTCCAACTCTATCTTTTATCACATTTATGGTCTAGAACAAATGATTTGCCCTCTGAGCCTTAGTTTTCTCATTTCTAACTGAGGATACCACCACCTGTGTGGCTTTTATAAAGACTACATATAAAATAAATCAAGTACTTATCAGTGGGTCTGCATGTGGTAAATACATATTAAAAGTTGCTGCTTTTATTATTTTTTAAACCATTTTTATTAATATAAGTATTTGCAGTATGAAAACTTTGGTATGCCAAAATTGCCAGAGGAAAAAAAAATCAGTCTAATGACCTAATTGTAGAGCAATGGTTCTCAACCCTGTCACTACTGGAGTTACCAATGCCAAATATTCCAACGCTAATAGGAATAGTCCAATCATACAAGTACCAATGTCTGCACCAGCCCTCCTTCCCAAAAGATTCTGATGTCGTGGGTCTAGGCTGAGCCTCCTCCTCCCCTCCCTACCCCGCAACTAGAATTTTTTTTTTTTTTTTTTTTTTTTTTTCAACGTTTATTTATTTTTGGGGCAGAGAGAGACAGAGCATGAACAGGGGAGGGGCAGAGAGAGAGGGAGACACAGAATCGGAAACAGGCTCCAGGCTCTGAGCCATCAGCCCAGAGCCCAACGCGGGGCTTGAACTCACGGACCGCGAGATCGTGACCTGGCTGAAGTCGGACGCTCAACCGACTGCGCCACCCAGGCGCCCCTAGAATTTTTTTTTTAAGGCTCCTCTATTGGTTCTGATGCACAGCCAGAATTGAAAACCTGTGATAGAAAGCACTGGTTCTTAAGTTTGGGGGTAATTTGAGGACCTTTTTAGTATCAGGTTTTTGATTTCTCCCCTGTAGATGAAATAGAAGTTGGATCCATTGATTAAGAAAATATACATATTTTACATAGATGTATTAATCCTGTGGCCCCCCAAGAGTCCAAGCTTATAGTTATAAATCAGCATGGAAGATTGCAGATGTGCATTTATAGTTACTATTTCTGCTTTTTCCCCTATGGTTGATAAAAGTACATACGGTTTACGTCCCAGAGGCCAAGACACTGGTCAGTTAGTCTAGATTTTTTATTTTGTTTCATTTTTCCCTATGTGGGAGGTGCTACCAACTAATTAGATATGTATATCTTAAAAGATTCTCTGTCTTAAAGGTACAACTAGTATGTAAAACATCTTCACCTTGTTATTGTTAGTCTTTGAAATCATTCTTTCACTTTTCAGTGAAAAGGATGTTAGCATACTACACATTCTTTTTGCATCTGAAAGTTTTCCTGTGACTTCTCCTAGACCAGTAGATTTGTTTGTAGTAGAAATAAGATTGCTCTTTGCGTATCTTCACAGAAAAGACCCAAGTGCTTTCTTTTCATTTCCTGTGACTGATTTTATTGCTCCCGGCTACTCCATGATCATTAAGCATCCAATGGATTTTAGCACCATGAAAGAAAAGATTAAGAACAATGATTACCAGTCCATAGAAGAACTGAAGGTAACTGTAGTTATTTACGTCGTGATTGGAAAATAGAAGAACTTAGGATACAAAATAACATGTCTGTTCAATTGAGAGTCTTGGATACTGTATGTACAAAATCTTGGTAGAAATCTACATGTTTGGTATTAGGAAACTTTCTAATTGACCTTTTATTTTGCAGAGAATTAAGTTTACTTTAATATCCAAAATCTTTGTATTTTTTTGTCTCAGAGCTTGTTGATAGGCAACCAGGCAAACTAAGCCATCTGCTATCTTTTATTATTTTGGGACATTTTTAGAAAAATTGTGAATTTCATATGTTCTACAATGTATATTCTCAACCTTTAAAATGAAAAAGTATCTGATTTTTAATTTCAGACTAGTGCAGATAAAATTGATACTTAAATTGTGGCAGAGTAGTTTCCTTTTCTGTTTCTAGTCATGTCTCAAATAGAGGATAAGTTGGCCTGTCCAGAAAATAGTCAACAAAAGTTTAGTTACACGTTTTAGTTTGATGAAAGTCAGTTGCTTTCTGAGTTCAGTTTGGCTAGACTTATTGAGCATATTTTCTTCAAAAGAGAAGAAGAAGATTAAAAACTTTAAAAGTGAAGGGGCGCCTGGATGATTCAGTTGGTAAGCTTCCGACTCTTGATTTTGTCTCGGGTCGTGATCTCATGGTTCGTGGGTTCAAGCCCCACATCAGTTTCTGTGCTGACAGCAAGAAGCCTGTTTGGGATTCTCTCTCTCTTCTTTCCCTCTCTGCTCTTCACTTGCTCACTCTCGAAATATGTAAATAAACTTAAAAAAAAAATAAAAATAAAGAAGCTATAAGCCACCAGGATGATGTGTGTGTCTCATGTTACAATGGAGTGTTTTCCATCTTTAAATAGCCTTGGTATATGTTGATTTCCATGGTAAATTTTTCATTTTGATCCTCAAAGAAAAGGAACCACGTGGTTTTTGAAATTTTCTGTGTCAGACCACCACAAACTTAACTGGTTTAGATAATATCTATTTTGCCTTTATTTTTTCTGCATGAACGTTGTAGTATTCACCTGACCTAAATACTAGACTCTAGTCAGTTACAGATTATCTTTACCTTTTCCTTTTTTCATCCACGTATCAGTTGAGATTTATGAATAAAACCAGCATTTAATTCTATCTTCGCTCTCCATTTGACTACATAGATAACATTCCACTTACTCTGAAAAAACTGAATTACGTTCAGAGAAATGGAAGCTTTCCCAACTTTTCATCTGGTGAAAATTAGACTAGAACAGTTTATTTCAGCATATTTCTGACCTTCCTATTGCTTAATGGGAAAAAATTTCACAGGTTTTTTTTTTTTCTTTTTGTGAATAGTTTTCTTCTGATCTTTCTCTTATGATGACAGGAGACCATAGAAATGGGCCCCCTAAGTGTTTTTGCACAAATGATTAAGATTTGTCATAAGTGGAATGAACTAATATTTTCAACGTTTTAGAGTTTTCTACATGAGTATGTTTTCTTTTGGGGAAAAATCCAGTAGTCCAATGTAATATTAATTAGCTTATTCAGCTCATTAGGCTGTTCAAGTTGGGTTTTTGATTTTTTTTGTAATTATATGGAAAGTATGCAGAAAGGTCATTCAGCTTTTTGAATGACCAAGTGCCATTACCCCGAAGTCCAATAAAGCCTAGCACATGACAGTTAAGATTCATGGAATCTACAAATGCCTTATCAGATCCAGTACTCTCTTGCCAATTATAGGCCCAGTGGTCATTTAGTATAAGTAATAGCCATCTGATGTCCTCCCTCACTTGCCTTGTTTCCCAAAATATATATTTAGTAATTTGTTGTTTTTTTAATGTTTATTTATTTTTGAGAAAGAGACAGAGCACAAGCAGGGGAGGAGCAGAGAGAGAGGGAGACACAGAATCCAAAGCAGGCCTCAGGCTCCGAGCTGTCAGCACAGAGCCCAATGTGGGGCTTGAATCCATGAGCTGTGAGATCGTGACCTGAGCCAAAGTCAGGTGCTTACCACACAGGCACTCCCTATTCTTAATGGAATAGAAGCTTTTCCTACTATCTGTAACAAGGGTCCTTAACCTGGCGTCCCCCAGATAGAAGCCACAGATAAGCCTTTAAGGGGAACCTACTAAAATGACATGAACAATTTAGTGTTCAACTTGGTGTGCATATATATGCTTGAGGAATGGATCCAGGCTTTCATCACATTCTTAAAGATCTGGGATGTAGCAAAATTCTGAACTGATTAGAGACTTGGCCAGACACTGAGGATCCAATTTAAATCCAGTTTAAATTTAACACCAAATTTCTTGGGACCCTTGAGTCTATCTTCTCACATGCTTTCAAATAATACTAAATCTACCTGTTTTTATCCCCTGTAAGTATTCTAAGCTGTCATCACTAGTTATTAAATAGTGAGATTTGAATATTTGGTTTGAATTTAGAGGAAGAGAGTTTGTTTAGAGGGATTCTTTTTTGTTGGGTTTTTACCATTTTAACTCAGTAAGGCCTTGGTATAATCACTGCCACATTTATACAAAGTAAAAAATTACTTGACCATGAAAACATGCAGTGGAATTGAGCTCTCCAGCACATGTAGGTACTTTGAAATTTAACCCAAAAGTACAGTTTTGATAATTTGGCTATTCTAGTTACATGTTTCAACTCCTCGAGATTGTATGGTTTGTGGCACATCGGCATGGTTTTGTAGCATTCTGCAAGTTATGTTTAGCTTATGATAGTACCCAAATATTAACATTAGTGTAAATGTGTTAGTGTTTTTGATCAGTTAATTTGAATTTCTAAGAAATATTGTGATAATTTAGCCCTGTCCCAGTTTTCATCAGGATTTGAAATTATTTAATTCATAAACGGAAACTTACGATGTTTGTTTTAAAACTAAGAGTAGTATTTTATAATTACATGAACTCAGTTAAGATTATTCTATTAAATGGAAGTATTTTCTTCTAATTCTTTTTCTGTGTAGTTAGATTATAGTGAAGAAACCCATTTAAAAATTTCATCTTGGGGGCCACCTGGGTGGTTCGGTCGGTTGAGCATCCAACTCTTGATTTGGGCTCAGGTCGTGATCCTAGGGTTGTGGGATCAAGGCCCTCATCAGGCGCTGCACAGAGCGTGAGGCCTGCTTAAGATTCTCTTTCTGCCCCACTCCTTGGCTCTCATGTTCACTCACTTGCTCCCTTTTTCTAAAATAAATAAATAAATAAAAATTTCATCTTGGGATCTAAAGGTTCATGTAATTAATTACAAAATGTCTAAGAATTTAGAAAGAAATGTATAATATTTAAATTAATTTAGCAGTATTTGTTAGTGAATCTTAAAACTTAGTAAATTGTTACTAATGTTGTAAAGAGTGAAAGGTTTTTTGTTGGTTTTATCTTTTTTAATTTTTCAAAGACCTATATGATTTCAAACAGGAGGATGCTTTGTTTTGTTTTAAATGCATTTTCTTCTTAATATTCTCTCTCCAGGATAACTTCAAACTAATGTGTACTAATGCTATGATTTACAACAAACCCGAGACCATTTATTATAAAGCTGCAAAGAAGCTGTTGCACTCAGGGATGAAAATTCTCAGCCAGGTAAAGGAAATTCTTTGTCATAAATAATAACATAAAATCTATATACCTTTGTTTTTTGCTTAGAGTTGATGGAGATCCAGTACAGTACTAGTTTCACAGGCAGATTTTTTTTTTTTTTTTTTTAATTTTTTTTTCAACGTTTATTTATTTTTGGGACAGAGAGAGACAGAGCATGAACAGGGGAGGGGCAGAGAGAGAGGGAGACACAGAATCGGAAACAGGCTCCAGGCTCTGAGCCATCAGCCCAGAGCCCGACGCGGGGCTCGAACTCACGGACTGCGAGATCGTGACCTGGCTGAAGTCGGACGCTTAACCGACTGCGCCACCCAGGCGCCCCAAGGCAGATTTTAATAAAGTAGGAAATACTAAAGGAAAAAAGTTTTCACATAAAGAAGAAAATTAAAGCAGGAAAGTTCTCATTTGGAATTGATGCAAATAAATACTGGCATTCACTACTAATTATTTATTTAGAGGCTATTGAATTGGTAGTCACCAGATAGATTTATATTTGCTATGAAAGAAACATCACCCTGAATTCCAGGGTAAGATTGATTAGATGAATTATGAGAGCTTTTAGGAGAAAAGCTGTCTACTTCCCTTTGTACAGATGGACCCTGATGTTTTGGTGAGGCACAGGAACTCCTTGCAGTAGAAAGAAACAAAATTTCAATGAGCAGTAACTTGCTGGTTGCCACCTCCCCACAGGAGCACTGTCCCTTGAAAGACCACAACTGCTATATAATAAGGTGGTCAAGGTGGGAGGAACATGTGCACATGCACAGACACTTCATCATCAAGCTTCATGAGAGCGCATAAACATGACCATGTGTTCAAAACAGGTTAGTGGCAGAAAATGACACAGGCTGCCTCAGAGCTACGGTTTGAGGAAAGGCCTTGGGGTAAATTGAGGTGATTGCTGTGTACCTGCTGGGAGAAAAGGAGAGCTCACAAGATAAGTCGTGTTCTTTGAGGTTTTACTCAGCTCTGAGTAGGGTGGGAAACTAACAGAAATGATCCTGGCACCTTACCATGGCAGGAAGTTGGAGTTCTTTGAACTCGTGGACCTCGGGCAAGGCATTAACCACGCTGGGCCTCCAGTGTTCTCGTGTGTGGAGAAGAAGGTTTCAAGAGTGATCTCCCAAGATGATTGCTAGCATTAGGGTGCCAACTCCATAAGAGCTAGAATTGGGAGGAGACTACGAGAAAGGAGAGCAAGACAGGAGAGGGATTTTGCGAAGAAGGAAACGAGTGGGTATAAGGAAGAATGAGAAGGAAATCAGAATTAAGAGCTTGGGCCCAGACTCAGGAGAGCTATAGGATAGTAGGAATGAGTCGTGTGTAGCCGCACATGGCTTTCCAGTTGTTGTAGTGATCATCTGTATCACACTTTTACGTTGAAAGAATTGTCGTGGTGTGCAGATATCTGAGTGTCTGTGTGCTTGGCTCTAAAAGGTTTCTTGGATCCGTTTAACTGGGGAAAGAAAAGCATTTGGATTGACAATTATTCTTGCGCAGACAGCATCAGTTCCTACCCTTTCCTAAAGACCTAAGACCCTGTAATGTAAGCCAGTTACACATCTTTGGCAAAATCTGTTTACCCCTCTTTGCAGGAAGGTTCAGAATCCAGAATGAAGCCATATTCCAGATTTAAAAATCTGCAAATGCTCGTTACTACACTTGAAGTAAAAGTGTATCCTGCAAGTGCAGTCGTTAGTCACTCCAAAACTGGATGTTGAAGCTTTAGGAGAAAGTTGAATTTGCAGTATTCCAAGTAAATTTATCAACTTTCATTTCCCATTATTTTCTTTTCTTCAGATAATGTAGTTAATATAACATGCAAAAGAGTCTGCTATCTCTTGAATTTTCCTGGGGATGGGATGGCTGGAAACACAGAAAATAACCATTCTTCTCCACTTTCCCTTTTCTCTCTCTGTTGTCTTCCTTTTTTCAGATCTCTTCCTGTTGAGGAGCCCTACCCATCCTGTGTTATAGTTTCCTGTTGACTGTCCTCTCCACCCTAAGTGGGAGGGATCCTTACAACAGTGATTTTTAAACGTTTAAATTTAGACCTGAGTTTTAACTCTTGTAACAGCAGTGCTCCCAAGAGAGCCCAGTACACCCTTCTATGATTGATGTCTTTTAAAAGATCATTGGTTTTGAATGTTCAGTGTAAAGATTGTACAGTCATTTATCATTTTTTTTCATTTACACACAAATAGTGACTATTAGTAGACCTTTTTACTTATTTATTTTTTAGTAGTAGACATTTTTATAAAGGACACGTGTAGAATAATTTGTTTGCTCTCCTAGATAAATACTAGCATGCTGCGTGCTAGTACAAACAAAGTAATAGAATCAAGGTTCAGGGCCCGGCTGTGCCTTCAAGATGCTGAGTGACCTCAGGAGGCAGTGTTACCTTTCTCAGCCTAGTACTTCACTCCTAGAATCATGCCTGACATGTGGGAAAGCACCAAGGGTTAGCTGTCATTAATGGCAAAGAATCAAGCCCTTTTAGTCATTTAATATTGTTAAAGTGATAAGTAGTATGCTGATTGGGAGACATCTTAATTATTTTTAAAAAAGACTACTTTCAAAGGAAAATTAAATTCAACTTTTTCCAGTGATTTGTGTTGAAATTTAGAAAATTTCTCTAATTCTTTTAATTCTGTGCATGTTCTGGGTTTTTTTTAATTGTTTTTAATGTTTATTTATTTTTGACAGAGAGTGAGAGACAGAGCATGAGCGGGGGAGGGGCAGAGGGAGAGGGAGACACAGAATCCAAAGCAGGCTCCAGGCTCTGAGCGGTCAGCACAGAGCCTGATGCGGGGCTCGAACTCACAGACCGCGAGATCATGACCTGAGCCGAAGTCAGATTCTCAACTGACTGAGCCACCCAGGTGCCCCTGTGCATGTTATGTTTTTTAGAATTCCAAAATGTTTTTGATGTAGGTTCTCCTCTTTATAAAATCCAAGAATGGAAATAAAAAGATAAGTGAGAGCTTCATGATCTGAACACTTAACAGTGCGCCAGGCTCTGATACTAGAGAGAGATGGGTGAGAAATTACCTAAATGTTATACACAAGGGAAAACACAAACAGCCAATAAAAAGTTACAGAGACAATCATACTAATATTTTTTTAAGTATGTATTAAAATAGACATATTTTTAAAACTCAAACTGGCAAATTACTTTAAATACTGTTAAATTTGGTAAGGATTCAGAGAAATTGTCAATCACTGACGTGTATATATAATGTATACACTAACATGTAATATAATGTATATTAATAAAACTATTCTGGAAAGCAGTTTGGCAGTAAATATCAAAAGCCTTAAAAATACTCATTCTTGTTGACCTAGTGTTTTCACTTCTAGGAATTTTTTTTTTAAGTATAGTTACATACAGTATCACATCTAGGCATTTATCCTAAAGAGATCTTCTTGGAGAGATTTATTTACAGTTGTGTTCATGAGACTTCTATTTGTAATAGTGGAAACTTGGAGATAATCTAAATGTCTGATAGCGGGATATTAGTAAGACCATGGTACCTAAGATAAAGTAATATATATATAGTTACTGAAAACACTTTAAAGAATACTTAATGATATGGAGGTCACATGCTTGTAATTTCTTAATGAAGAAAATGCATGTTACCAAATATTCAGTGTAATGCCAATCTGCTGATATGTGTAATGCTTAGAGAAATACTGGAATAATGATAAATTAACAAGGTTTTTTTTTTTCTCCTCTACCTAAATCTTTGTCTACAATGAAATATATTACTTTAATAGCTTTAAGTTTACTTTAAGATAAAAGTTCAGTAAAGATAGCTAGTCCAGGGACACCTGGGTGGCTCAGTTGGTTAAGCGTCCGACTTCAGCTTAGGTCACAATCTCACGGTTCGTGAGTTCAAGCCCCGTGTCGGACTCTGTGCTGATGGCTCAGAGCCTAGACCCTGCTTCAGAATCTATGTCTCCCTCTCTCTCTGCCCCTCCCCCGCTCACACTCTGTGTCTTTCTCTCTCTCAAAAATAAACATTTAAAAAAAATTTTAAATAGTCCATGTTCTTGAGGCTCTCATATTCTGCACTACTAATATAGCAGAGTGTGATGAGCCAAAGCCCCTTAGGAGACACTAGAGGCCTGGACTTCATCACTGGTTCTTGACCTTAGGTGAGTCATGTAGCATTTCTGGGCTACATTGTTCTTACTCAAATGACCTCTGGTCTTCTCCAGTTCTTAGTTTCTATTCTGCAAAAATCTTCCCTGCCGTTGCCATGCAGCCCTAAGGAGACTGCACTCCATATTTTATCCAGGGACAGTGCTCAGTTGGAAGGCAAGAGTAGTTGGTAGAAACAAACGTGCCTCCAGAAACCTCAAGCCCTTAACCACAAAGAAAATTTCACAGCATATCAATGCAGTGGAAAATTAAGTACATGTTTCACAAAATATAAACAAGGCTTCTTTGGTTAGAAGAACATTATGCTTTCTGGGAAAGAAACTACACTAGCAACCTTTCATTCTCCTTGAAGTGTGTTGTTTTCACACGGAGTAAAATGCCAGAGTCATCAGTGATTATCCTAGGATACCAGAGTATAAGGGTTCTTAACATGTTCACATCATCTAGCTTTTGAAATACCTGATAATTCTTAAGTTTCACAAGATAAGCCATTCTGTGAAATCTAAAATTTTAACGTGCTATTAAATTAAATTCTGCTTTTTAAATTTAGTACTGCAAAGAATACTTACTAGTATTTATTCATACTTTCTCTGAATGTTTTGATGATGTAGTCAGGTTGCAAAGCACTCTCTTATGTTGGAAATTAAATGATCTGAATTGAAGGAATAGACTGTATTCTGGTCACCAAACATTTCTCTTGTTATAATTATATTTAATTGCTTTTCTTCCCTTTTAAGTGTGAACTCACATTGTGAGAAAGAAATGCATTACTTTAAAAATCAATGGCAAACATACAATGAGAATGTTCTTGAATATTTTTAGGAGAGAATTCAGAGCCTGAAGCAAAGCATAGAATTCATGGCAGACTTGCAAAAAAGTCGAAAGCAGAAGGATAGAACCGACCAGTCTCAGAGTGGGGAGGACAGCGGCTCCTGGCCAAGAGAAAGGGAAGACTCCGGAGACCCTGAAACCCGAGCCTTCAAGGGTCCCAGCAAGGAAAACAAAAAGTAAAGACTCTTCAGGATATTGAAGCTAAACTGTCTTTTTCAGCCTAGGAAGGGGGAAAAATACTAACTCGGTGCCTGCCTTGGGAAATCCAAGTCCTGGTCCGCCCGTGGTTGGTTGGTTGTGGCATGAAAGTCCATTTTGGTGATGTGATACCCTCCTCTTCTCATAAAGGCACTATATGGAATCGTTTAAACACAGTTCAGAAAAATGGTTCTGAATGTATATTCTTATGAAAGTAGTTTTAAAATCAAGAAATTATCTTTAGGGACTCATTGTCAGTGAACTTATTTAAATAGAACTCTTAAGAAAAAATTTGTATTCGTTACCTCATTCCATAGACAGTGATTCAGCTTACCTGTAATTAAAACCATTCCTAAGCAGATGGGCTGTTGCTGAGGTGCGTGCTGTCCACCAGACATCGCCTGGCGGGACCAGTACCTCCCAGCAGTAGCCGGCGTGGCCGGACGCACGTGCGTGCACCCGCTCTCACCTCTCGCCAACGGCCCTCATGCCTCGCACCTCACCGTCCTCTCTGGAAGAGGGTTCTAGGGAGCGGCTTGGGATTTCTGCGGTTGCAGTGCAGAGAAAGTAAACTTGTGACATATTTTTGTTCTGTTTTTAAGATTTGTACAATTTAAATGTATTTCATTTTAAGTTTTAAAAATCAGGCTTTGAAAAGAAAATTCCATGTCTCTCCGCTTTCAAAATACGTTTGAGGTAGAATCCATTTGTGTGATGACTGTATTGAGAAAAATGTTTAAGACAAATAGCACCAGATACCGAAAGGAGGGAAGTAACCAGGGTGTCGGGGAGTGTGGCACAGGCCCTCGGCAGGCCTCTAAGGAACAAAGCCATAGTTGGTGATTGTAGTGCCATTGTCACCCTTTGAGTTGTACCCCTATTTGGAACTCATTTTAATGTTTTCACCTTATTATTATTTTTTTTTACTTAGTATTAATGTGTGTTTTCAGGAAAGACAAAGATATGCTTGAAGATAAATCTAAGAGCAGTAACTTAGAAAGAGAGCAGGAGCAGATTGACCGCATTGTTAAGGAATCTGGAGGAAAACTAACCAGGCGGCTTGTTAACAGTCAGGTGATTGGACTTTTCCTTTCTTTTCACTACCTTCTGACTGGTCGTCTGAGACATGCAGTTTTCACATTGCTTGTGCACTTGTAGCCCGTGTCTGCCATAGAGTTGTTCAGTACAACACTCCGAGGAGGCAGATTTAATAACGTATTTATAAAGGACATGATTAACCTTTTTCTCTATTATTGGCTTTTAGTGAAGTTAATGTGTTCTAAACTTGGCAAATGAGCATTTATACTCTGGTCTCTTGAATTCATTGTTTAGCGCATTGTTCTTAAAACCGAATAGATTAATACATAACTTCCAGCAGGTCACTTCCCTTCCCTGGTCTCCAGTATCCTCCTTTTTTTAACAGAGGGGACAAAACAGCGTGGCCTGAAGGCCCCACATAGCTCTTTAAAATTCTCATGTTTCCTTAACCTTCATTTCTGCAGCCCATTAGCACCTATGTATATGGAGCCAGGTGGGAAAGTTAATATCTAAGTGTAATGGTAGCAACTTACTATATTGGTTTGATTAAGTTTAGGGCATTGTAGTGTGATATATATACATATATATGTATGTGTACATGCATATGAATGTGTTACATATAAAACTGTTGAGGACATTTGGATACTTTGGGTCATTGCAGTGTGCATTTGAAAGGAGAAAACCAGATGGAACGACAACATTGGGGCTTCTGCATCCCGTGGATCCCATTGTAGGAGGTGAGTTCACAGGTCACACTGTGCATGAACTTGCTGTTTCGCAGGCAGTAACCTGAGTGACGTTTTAAACCAGCAGGCCTAGTGCTGTGAAATCCAACCATATTGTCAGCCACAAAGAACTTGGCTAGGCATCATGTATTTCATGCTAATAGCATGAATAGCTTTACTTCGTCTTTAAGTAGATTCTATATAGATCAAGTTTTCTTTAAACTACAAAGTCCCAGGGCACCTGGGTGGCTCAGTTGGTTAAGAATCCAACTTCGGCTCAGGTCATGATCTCACAGTTCAGGAGTTCGAGCCCCATATCGGGCTCTGTGCTGACAGCTCAGAGCCTGGAGCCTGCTTCAGGTTCTGTGACTCCCCCTCTCTCTACCCTTCCCCCAGCTCGTACTCTGTCTCTCTCAGGGGGAAAAAAAAAGTCTGGAATTTAAATGTATTTAATACAGAATATCAGACCCACAATTAAAGCCAAAATTTTATAGTTTCTAACTCTGGCTCAAAGAGATTATGGTATGTATGCTCAGTTATTTCTGGAGGTATCTCAAAACCTTCTTATAAAACATCTGACTGACTTCTTAAATTTCAGTGACTAGAACGAATATGTATGCCATACAGTACCAAATAGGAATAATAAAAACCTGCTGATGTGATGGCTTTCACTGTAGTTGGTAGAAAGCTTGTAAAGGTTGGGAAGCATTGCTTTAGAACCTCCGTCATGTTCTTTATTTCCCTCAGGTATTTTAATGGTAGTAGTATAGGGAATAATTTTAAAATTTGATATGAGAATTTTTTGTCATTCACCTGAGAGGAAAAATCATATATTGTGATACACAAATGTGAGCATGCTATTTTATAAATACCCATTTTCCCCACCGCCATTATGAGAGAGATCACTGGGGATACAAAAATGAATGACGCTTCAGTTCACAGTGTCCAGTATTTGCCTCTTGCTGCAGGCAAGGCCTGTCTTGGGTGCCGGAGGTGGAGCTGGGTGTACAGCAGGGAACAGAACAGAGATGAGTCCCTCCCCTTTGGTCTGTGGGGTGCGGAATGGAGGAGCCAATGAGAATAATCGCGTGAAGAAGAGCAGCTGTGACGGGACACAGGTGGGGGTCAGAGCAGGCTTCCTTATTCCTTAGCAAGGTGACGTTTAGGTTGGTCCCAAAAAGTGAGTAAGGAGTGTGGGGATAGGAGGTAAGAGACTTTGAAGCAGTGGGAAGAGCCGGATTTAGTTTGAGGACTAAAGAGGGAGGACTAAAGAGGGGAAACGTGTCTTTCAGCGTTTCCCTCCACTCTTGAGGTGCTGACGGAATCCCTTCACGTAGAAGAAAAGTGCTGTCTGCAAAGCAAAACTCACTTTTTGCTTTTATGTGAACTTTTCGTTTTATGTGAAATTTATATGGTATTGAGTCAGAGTGCCACGAGATCGGGAATGTTGTTCTTTCTAGTGTAGCTGTGGTGAAAATTTGGTAATTAAGAGGAGAAGGATGCAATTAATGATTTAGGTGACACCTTAAGATCTGCCCCTTTCTTCATGTCCAGGGTCTGTCTCTGCCCTTGCTCTGCTTCCTTGCATTCGCAGCTCCTGGAGTCGGTGTGGCCCAGGCTGCCCTGGCTCCTCCCGTTTCGGCAGCTCCCTGAGAGGCCTGAGCACTGGTCTAAGGTGGAAGCTCTGCCCCTGCTCACTTCCAAGTTCTTCTTCCAAATTCCAGACTGCTCGCCAAGAGGGAGAGAAGATCCAGTTTAGGTGCTCAGAGTTTCTCGCAAGTGCTTTCATTCCCTCACGCGATCACCTGTGGCATAGCCTCTGTTCAAGGGTGGTCGTGGCGCAAAAACCAGAACTCTTCACTAGAGATCGTGTTTTCTCCTCATACCAACCGTCCTTCCCAGTTCTGCTTATATCAGAGTCCATCCAGTTACAGGGGTCTGCTCCTGGTTTACAGAGCACATCTTTAAGGACCGTCCCTCACTGCATTGAAAGTATGCCTCAGAGATCCTAATTCTTCTCCTGAATGTACCATGAGTTCTTGTCTTTAGTTGGGACTTTAGTCCCCTAGTCTTTTACTAAGCTTTTCTACTCGTTTACTTTCATCACAGGTTTCAACTTTTAAATCCTTAATTTTTGTTTTTAAGTGAACTGCAACATGATTATAAAGTATTCCAGGAAGCAGGAGAGGGTAATGAAAAGGACCAGGTCTGGGGCCTGGCCACATTCCTACCTTGCTAAGCTGCGATTTTCTTACGTGAATAAAGCCTCCTGGACAGAGTCCCATGGATGGCACGAAGCAGCGTGCGTGCAGACACCCTGCAGATCACCCATCGGCTCCTTACCACGTGCACCTCCCACACCGAGCCCGGTCTTCTGTTTCAGAACCAGGCTACTGCCCTGTGAGACTGGGAATGACAACCGGAAGGCTTCAGTCTGGAGTGAATACTTTGCAGGGGTTCAAGGAGGACAAAAGGAACAAAGTCACTCCGGGTAAGGTTTTTTCCTCAAGCAGTTAGCGGGGGGAAAGTGTAATTACCACTTACTGCATTATTACTAACTCTTTTGGTGGCATTTTTGCAGTATGAATCAACTCTTTTATTAACTTCGGAAGAAACTGAAAAATCAGTTACTAGTATTCAAAATGACTTTTGTTCTTTCTTTCCTCGGGGGAGGAGTCACTTGAGTTGTGACTTCATGAGGCTCCAGGAGGGGGAAATACCTACCTTCTATTTGTTATACCAGTCATTGAAGTAGTAAAATTAGAAGGGAATAATCTTTAATAAAATAAAAATCAGTTTGACACAGAAGTTAAAGAACAGTATTGCAGTACTTAATTTCTGTCAACAGTGTTATACTTGAATTACGGACCCTACAGTTCTTATGCTCCACATTACGACTCCACCTTTGCAAATATCAGCAAGGACGACTCTGATCTAATCTATTCAACCTATGGGGAAGAGTCTGATCTTCCAAGTGATTTCAGGTGAGTCACCAGTTCATCAGTCTGCTGAGTGCCATGTTGTTCTAAAATCCTAATAAATGTGTGTATATACAAGGGGTGTGGTCCAAACTGGAGGTATAACTTTTGAGACCCCGTGTATGTGTTAGTCC
This sequence comes from Leopardus geoffroyi, assembly GCF_018350155.1. Classification (NCBI taxonomy): domain Eukaryota; kingdom Metazoa; phylum Chordata; class Mammalia; order Carnivora; family Felidae; genus Leopardus; species Leopardus geoffroyi. Next base: position 28,376,736 of record NC_059335.1, on the reverse strand, counting down.
TGAGGTGAGTAAGGTCACCTTAGGGAGGAAGTGAAGGGCAGGAACAAGTCCAGGACTGAACGCTGACGCCTCTGTCATTGAGAAAGTCTTCTTTTTCTTTGACGGTTTCCCCAGGAGCATTTCATTTCACTGTGTTCTTGATCTTGTTTGCTTCTCTCATGACGGTAAAGTTAGCACTGGTAAGGCTGTAAGTATGCTATTGTACCTAGACAGAAATTTTTACACGGTGGCGTATAAATTTAAGTCGTGTCTGGTGGAAACCATTGGCTGGGATGGGAAGATGAAGCCGACAGGTGATTCATATGGAAGTGACTTTCCCAACATTCTCTCTTTCAGCATCCATGAGTTTTTGGCCACATGCCAGGATTATCCATACGTGATGGCAGATAGTTTACTGGATGTTTTAACAAAAGGAGGCCATTCTAGAACCCTTCAAGAGTTGGAGATGGTAAGAAGGCTGCTAAAGAACCGGGTAATTTATTATTGGCTCTCAGCATTAGTCACTGAGTGTTATGAAACCATGGGAGTCACCAGGGTGACAGCTGGGCTGCCTTCCCCTGAAAGACAGCCCGGCCTGGGTGTGGACCGCGGGTGGAGGACAATGAACGGAAACGAGTAAGCCAGCTACCAGGGTCTGTGAGGGCCAGAAGACTGTCGTTATCTCCCGATCTTGGGAACATAAGAATCAGGATGGGGCTGACTGCTCACAAGTCAGCTGGTGCCATGTACCCTAACAGAACAGGGGGTCTCGCTCACTGGATTGAAACCGAGTTGACTTACAATGCTAGCGAATGTCCTTTTCTTTCTTATGTGGTAAGAACACAGTGGTGGGGCCCCAAGGAACAAAATAAGAAACTTCCTCTTTGCTGTCACTAACACTTGTAGACTGTCTCTAGTTCACTTGGACGTAGTTGATAATCTGGCAGACCCACAGCTCAGAGACTAGAACCAGACAGTGTTCCTCCTGGTGCAGAGGAGAGTCAAGCTCCACACCGTCCTTGTCACCATACTTAGAAGAACCTTACATCTCTCAGGGTCCTAGCTGTTCCCAGTGGCTGTGGCTACTATCGCCTTGTCCTCTGCCCTCACTGCACATGTGGCTGCTGGTCCCTGGGTGACAGTCAGCAGCGCTGAGTCGGCACCTCTGGCTCACTGAGAACAGCTGTACAGTCTTAGTGCTCGATCTGCTTTCTTCGCATGACCTAAAACCATGCACCTTCACATCAACTCAAAAATATTTTTCCTCTAGCCTTCCCATCAGTTAACCTGAATTAATTAGTAGTATTCAACTACAATTGAGTATCTTTCATTTGGTTGATAGGGCAGAAGATTTCAAATGTGAAATTTCTCTGTCCACTGATCCAGCAGATCTTCTCAGAATAGATCTTAGAAAAATTTAAAAAGTTATATATAAGGATGTGTTGTTTATAATTTTTAAAAATTGGGAATTGGTTTTAAAAAATCATAATAAAGCTTTTTTCTTTTTAATTTTTTTTAATGTTTGTTTATTTTTGAGAGAGAGACAGAATGAGCAGGGGAGGGGCAGAGAGCGAGAGGGAGACACAGAATCTGAAGCAGGCTCCACGCTCTGAGCTGTCAGCACAGAGCCAGACACAGGGCTCGAACCCACGAATAGTGAGATATGACCTGAGCCGAAGTTGGACACTCAACTGAGTCACCCAGACAACTTTTTAAAAAATAACATCATTATTTTTAACTTTTTAAAACTTTTTAAACTTTTAAAACTTTTTAAAAGATAACATCGTTCCTAATGTTTGTGCATGATGCCTTTTTCTGTTGTTAATATGTGCGTGATCTCTGAAGGCTGGTATTATGGGAAGCTTTCACATTCTCCATAGCATTTGAATATTTTACAGTAATCTTCTGCTACCCGAGACTATTGCTCTGTTAATGCAAAATAGTCCCTAGAGTGCCTCCTATTTTCTCCTTGTCATAGACTTACCGGTTGTTGAAAACCGACTCCATTTACTAGGTACTTTTGTGCTATTTACCAAATACTTTCATACCTTCTTGCTCAGGCACAGAAAGATTAGTCTTGAAGTTACCAGTAATAGGTACTCTTGACTCACAAATACTCTCAAAATGCTACTTATTGTATCTATTTCATTTTTGGTTTAAAATAAATTCCAGGGGCGCCCGTGTGGCTCAGTCAGTTAAGTATGTGACTCGTGATAACGTCTCAGGCCATGATCTCACGGTCAAGAGATCGAGCCCTGCATCAGGCTCCTCACTGAGCATGGAGCCTGCTTGGGATTCTATCTCTCTGTCCCTCCCCAGCTCCCTCTCATGCGCGCTCTTTCTCTCACTCTCAAAATAAATAAAAAATTAAATTCCAGTAATCCAGGGGCACCTGGGTAGCTCAGTCTGTTAAGCGTCCGACTTCATCTCAGGTCACGATCTCATGGTTCATGAGTTTGAGCGCCAGGTCGGGCTCTGTGCTGACAGCTCGGAACCTGGAGCTGCTTCAGACTCTGCCCCTCCCCACTCACACTCCATCTCTCTCTCAAAAATAAACATTAAAAAAAATTTTTTTTCAATGAATAATTTCCAGTAATCCATATTCTTATTTCTTGCCTCGAAACTCTTAATATTTTTTGATTTTCCTTGATATTTACCTTTTTAATATATCTTTTAATGAAAATTGGTTTTCTTTGTCCTTACAGCCATCACCTGAAGATGAAGGCCAGACCAGGACCCTTGACACAGCAAAAGAAATGGAGGTGATTATATTCGTCATTAAAAATATTTAAATGGAGGATAAACTCAAAGGCCTAAATGATAATGCTTTATTTTAAAAGAAAATTATTTATTATCTCCTTAGATAAAAGAACTCTTTTTGCCTGTGGGGAGCGTAGTAGTAGCCAGTGCGGTGCACAAGCATGTACACAAGGGAGCCCAAACTAGTTACCGCGCCGTGGAAATGTACACGTTGTAGGAACACAGATCAGAAACCAGCTGCTCTGGATGGCCAGGGAGATCCTCACAGAGGGGATGCCAGGTGGACGGGGTCTAGAAGGATGGCCAGGCAGTCTCCCAGCAAGCAGCGCCTGGCATCTGAAGTGGGCAGAGATGTTGAAGTGGGACAAACGGATCTGAGAGGACAGGGCACGTGTGCAGAGAGCGTGGAAAGTGTGTGACCCTGGGGTGCCGGGCAGAGGAGGAAAGGTGGGGAGGCTGCATGAATGAGGGTCTAATGACAGAGGGCCATACGTGCAGTCCGAGAAGCTGAGAGTCCACCCTTGAAGACAGGAAGCTCTAAGAACATGGGGAGGGGAGAGAGGCTGGAGGAGAGGACCGGTGAGAAGCTGTGGGGCTAGACAGCCATATGCTGATGAGTGTGGCAACATGGAAGAGAATAAAGATCTACAGTAAAAAGAAATACAGTAGAACTAAAGTCAACAGGACCTGGTGCATAAGGTACATCATAGCATCGTGAGTGCCCATCCAGGGTGGGAACAGGAGCTCCCCTCAGTGGGAGAGCAACTGCCTTCAGTTCCCCACGCGGCAGTGATTCGAGACGTGGCTGCAGGGGAGGCCTAGGACTCCCGGATCTGGCGGCAGGCGTGTGGATCTGGAAGTTGTTGGCATAAAGGGAGAGTGTTACTGTAGCCATTCAAGTGAATGCGATTGTCCCGAGAGAACGCGTGCCCTGGCTAAAGGTTGAAGGACAGATCCAGGCGCATCCATGTTGTCATAGTGATAGCATTTCCTACTTGTTAAAGACTGAGCAACATTCCACTGTGCGTGTGTACGTGTGTTGATTTCATCCATATACCTAGACATGGGATGATTGCTGGATCGTGTAGTAGTTCTTTTTTTGGTGGTTTGAAAAACCTCCGTACTGTTTTCAGTAGTGGCCGTACCCGTTCGTATTCCACCAGTAGTGTATGAGGGTGCTCTTTTCTCCACGTTCTCACCAGCACTTGCCATCTCTTGTTTTGTCGTCATTGTTGATGGCCATCCTGGCTGATGTGAGGTGATACCTCATTGTCATTTTCATCTGTTTCCCTGATGATTTGTGGTGTTGGGCACCATTTCATGTACATGTTGACCATTTGTATATCTTCTTTTCAGAAATGTCTATATCAGTCCTTTCCCCGTTTAAAAAATGTTTTTATTTGTCTGTGTTTATACTATTGTGTTGTTTGAATTCCTTATATATTTTGTACATTAACTGATTATCAGATACATGGTTTGTAAATATTTCCTTTTATTCCATAGGTTGTGTCTTCATTCTGTTGATTGTTTCCTTTGGTGTGCAGAAGATTTTTAGTTTCATGGAATCCCACTTTATTTTTGCCTCTGTTGCTGTGCTTTTGTGTTCATATCCAAGAAATCATCACTCAGACCAAAGTCAAGAAAATGTTCCTATACATTTATTAAAGACACTATTCTTTTCAAAACAAAGGGAACAAAAAAAGGTTGAAGGACAGAACTTTGGAGAAGACCCGTAGTTGAGGTAGAAAAATCACGGAAGAGGGACATGCAGGAAGGAGTCCAGCAGTGTCAGCCGCTGCCTATGAGCCCAGTAAGAGTGGCAGGTGTGGCATTTGTAACCGGCAGAGCAGTGTTGGTAAAATGGTGGGCTTGGAGGTAGATGTCAGGGGGCTAAAGGAGCGGAGGGAAGCTGGGACACAAGAGCGGACAGATGTGTGCCCGGTAACTGACACGGAAGAAAACCTGAAGAGGAGATCAAAGACAGATGCGGATGTGGTACCTGCCAAACTATGTTTTCAAGGAATGAGGAGCAGGCAAGGTCATGTGCTTAGTGAGGGGGCAAGAATGCGAGAAATCTTGAGAATGGGAAAGGCAGCTGGGTAAAAAGGGAACAGCTACGGAATAGGGTCGTGAGGGCCCAGCCCCGATGGCAAGCCGCAAGCATATACTGATGGTTTTCCTCCACACACCTGCCCACGTGTAGCTAGAGAAATCGGGGGTTCAGATACACATCTGGAGTGCCATGCCAAAATCTAAAGGGAACCCTTAACTTCTGATAACTTGTTATCTGGGGCAATCTCTTCCTAAAAAGCAGTGTTGAGGTTATGGAAACTCTGAGTCTTGTAATTCCAAAACCAAAACCCCACCCTTTTTAGGATTTTGTTTCTCCCATGCCATACTGACAGCCTGGCTCTGTGGCAGGGAAGAGACCCAGGAAGTACCTCATGCACATCTGCTGTGGGTTTGCAGGTGCATGGACCGGGGGCCAAGACACTGCCTGTGAGCCTTGGAAGCGCGAGGCATTGTCACAGTCCCCGAAAGTTCTTCATGGTGCAGACATCGCCAAGGCCCTCATTCCTGTAGTCTTTTTAGGTGGCTGCCACATGGAACAGGTGATGTGTGATGACACATCATTTCACTATAGAGAAGTGTGCGTATTCTGGAGAGACATTTTTTATAGGTAGCAGAACTCTAACTGCCAAGTAAATAGGTGGGACAGCTTGGCCTGCACACACAAGCCATCTTACTGACGTTTCATTGCAGCACTGACGGGACTTAACAAGCTGAAATAATTCCTTTCTTCCTTTCCTTCTTTTTTTCTTTTTTTTAAGCAGATTACAGAAATAGAGCCAGAGGGGCGTTTAGACTCCAGTAATCAGGACAGGCTCACAGCGCTGAAAGCAGTAACAAATTTTGGTGCTCCTGTTGAAGTGTTTGACTCTGAAGGTGAGTGTCATTTCATGACCCAGGCAGTCCAGGTTTAATGTCACATTAGTGCAGATTAACATAGCCATTCACCACAGGAAATCTTGGCTGGCCATGCTTCAGTGAGTAGTAAAGCATGTCTGTGGTGGTGATCTCATTTGGAGGGGATCACTCCTTTGAGGAGAGAAGACTAGGCAATAAACAGCAAAACCCCAGAGCACAGGACTCCCTTTACTACACAAGGTGGAACCCAAGTATGTCCCTGTTTTCCTTAGCATGTTATTCTTCGTACCTTACAGAAGCTGAAATGTTCCAGAAGAAGCTTGATGAGACCACCAGATTGCTCCGAGAGCTCCAGGAAGCCCAGAACGAGCGTCTGAGCACCAGACCCCCTCCCAACATGATCTGTCTCTTGGGCCCCTCTTACAGGGAAATGCATCTCGGTAGGTCGCACCTCCGGGAAAAGGGGACTTGGGGGATATTTAAAGGGAAAAACTTCTGAGAAGGGACACCGCTGTGAAGCAGTGCTAAAGTGAACTGTAGGTGATTTATTTTTTGCATTTACACAGTTGACCCTTGAACACGTGGGGGTTAGGGATGCTGACCCCAACCACCCACCCTGCACAGTTGAAAATCCATGTGTGATTTTTGACTCCCCCCAAACTTAACTACTGTAATAGCCTTTTGTTGCCTGGAAGCCTTACCTGTAAACAGCTGACATTTCGTATGTTCTATACTAATTCATACAACAAAGCTAGAGAAAAGAAAGTATTAAAATCAGAAGAGAAAATACATTCACAGCCCAGTGTTATCGGAAAAAAAGGCAACGTAAGTGGATCTGCACAGTGCGAACCCCCATTGTCCCAGGGTCAAGTTTGTGGTGGTCCTATGACTTTTTTTTTTTTTTTTTAATCTAAAGGAACCACGTTTCAATACCTAGAGCTGTGTTTCTTTTTCTTTTTGTCTTCCTTCCCAGCTGAACAAGTGACCAATAATCTGAAAGAACTCGCACAGCAAGTCGCTCCAGGTGATATCGTGAGCACGTATGGGGTTCGGAAGGCGATGGGGATTTCCATCCCCTCCCCCATCGTGGAAAACAACTTCGTAGATTTAACGGAAGGTACGTGCCTTGTGTCTCCGGGAAAATGGAAGGCTGTCGTGAGCACAAGGGACATCTCCTTTCAAATAACACTGGAGAGGTTTTTGTCTCTGCATGTTGATAGTGTAAAAACTGCTTTTGGTCTTTAGACAAGATATAAAGGAAATAAAGGGTTCACACATTTGCAGACAGAGCTACAGTGATGCCCTAGTAGCACATCTAGTCTTTAACCTTGAACGTGGTAAAGAAGGGCTGTCAGCACTTATTCTGGATGACACCTTTACTTTTTACTTAAAAGGGGGAAAGTGCTGAATGAAGCCGTAACTTTTTCTTTCAGATTTTGAAGAACCTAAAAAGACTGATGTTGCCGAGTGTGGACTGGATGGGGTTTGAAGCTAACTGGTACTTCATTATATATTATGTACATAGTTTTTTCATTCTTCACTTGGAAATCCTTTTCAGAAGATAGTAAATATTTGTAAATTGTGTTTTTAATTAAACTTTGGAACAATTAATGTTCCAGAGATTGGACTTCTATTAGGTAATAAAGCTGAGCCGGGGACTGCGAGCTGTGTCGCGTGTTATCAGCTGAGCTGTCCTTGACCTTTCCCCGGGGCTGGGTCTGAGGATAAAGTGATAGAGAAACACTTAGGAAGTAAAACAGCCTTTTCAGGACCATTCGTTAAAAGCAGCAAGTCCCCCAAATAATTGAAGTCCCTCATTTTTCCACGTTTGCCACCCTCCTCAGAAATTACAACCAGCTAGTTCCTGACTTACAAAACATTTCATCTGGATGGTTTCTTCAAAGAATGGCCTTGTGAGGAAGGAATAGGATGGACTCTGACCTGTTGCCCTCTGGAGCAGAAAGGAAGAGTGGACCTGGGCACGTTTGGGTCAGATGGTGATAAGGCCGCTTCCTTGGGGGGCACAGACGGGACCAGAGCAAAGACATTTCTTTCAAATCCCCATCCAGTGAGATTTTCTATTGTTACATTGTGGAAACAAATACACTTAACATACTTTTAGAATCTGCTAGTACGTCCCCTGCATACCTGCTGGGAATGACACTGTGTGTGCAAGGACGAGGTGCTTCCCCTGTGCCACCCTCCCCCTCCCCCAGAAATCACAGCACTGACTTGTCTGGCGGTCCTGTTTGCTTTGCCGTTTTCCATTTTTGAGACAGTCACTTAGAACTGCTGTAAAAGGATAAGCTAAATAAGGGAATCATGGAGCTTCAAGTTCACATTTCTTTTACCGTTTCTCACGGGTCACCCGTGCCTCAGCGTGTCCCTTGCCCTAATAGTCATCTAATTTTATCTGAAATGCAAAGGTCAGCTGCTCAAGCAGGCAGCTGAGCAGGAGACCGTGAGACGTGTGGCCCCCTCCTGTAACAGGCGCCACAATGCAGCCCTTGCTCAGTGAACGAGGCGCATTTAAGACCCTGCGTGGACTGTACATAGCCCTTCTGTAAAGCCCCCCAGCTGGAAGTCGTGTTAGTTTTATTGTCCTGACCTTGAAACTAACATTTAGCAAGAACAAGTAGGGTGAAAGAGAAGGGATTCTCTCAAGAGAGTTAGAAATGACCAGTCTTTTAAAAACCTACTACAGGCGGGGCGCCTGGGTGGCGCAGTCGGTTAAGCGTCCAACTTCAGCCAGGTCACGATCTCGCGGTCCGTGAGTTTGAGCCCCGCGTCGGGCTCTGGGCTGATGGCTCAGAGCCTGGAGCCTGCTTCTGATTCTGTGTCTCCCTCTCTCTCTGCCCCTCCCCTGTTCATGCTCTGTCTCTCTCTGTCCCAAAAATAAATAAACGTTGAAAAAAAATAAAAAATAAATAAATAAATAAAAACCTACTACAGGGGCACCTCGGTTTCGGCTCAGGTCATGATCTCGGCTTTGTGGGTGCAAGCCCCACATAGGGCTCTGTGCTGGCAGCACAGAGTCTGCTTGGGATTCTCTCTCTACCCCTCTCACTCTCCCTCCCCCACTTGCTCTCTCTCTCTCTCTCTCTCAAACTTTGAAAAAATAAAAGCCTACTTAAAACTGTATGCTAGAAGACCTTTAAAATTGTTCAAATACACATTTTATCAAGTGTTTTTAGAGTTTAATTTTAACCTTTCAGTTAGAAACCAAGAAAACATTAAATTCAAAACACTAGGACATTCACGTTTTCCAGATTGCTAGTTTAATGAATGAAATGCTAAAGTAGAAACACTGGTACTTTATGAAAAGAAAATACATTTTGAAACAAATGTTACAGATATATAAATATTCAGGATACAGAGTAATTCCTAGTTGTTTGCACCTTCTCAAAACCTGTTTCTGTATGTTGACCTGTTATATACACAGTGTAGAAGCTGGTTAATGATCTTCTCTATTAGGAAATTTTCTTAATGAGTAAACCAGAGAACTTCAGGTGCGATTGTCACTAGAGTCAGGGAGGCCACCTTTAAGCAAGCCCTTGACCCTTAGAAAAGGTCAGTGTTAGCAAAGACGCTTGTCCTAAGACAGAATGGCGCCTGTGAAGAAAGGGCTCAGGGATCAGAAAACAGGCAAATCAAAACTATGTGCTTTTTATGGTCAGTTATGCACTAGGGTCTGCACATGAAAAACTAAAAACTTACAAAATATTTTTATCTGAGCGCAGTGCTTGAACTGGAAATAAAAATCTATGGTAACTACTTTTTAAACTCCTAATTGGGATTTCTGGTGCCGGAAGAGAAAAGTAATTCGAATATTGCAAGAGTAGAAATATGTCCACCTCAGGCCCAACATGGCTGTGTGTGTCTATATCGCATCAGTGACAGAACCTCCCTGACACTCCAGGAGAGCCCTGTTGAGCAGCCCTGGTCACTGCTGAGTTAAGTGGACACATTTCAGTGTAGTGCCCCCTGAAACCAGCCCTTTATATGGAAAGTTGGTGCATAAAACAGTTTAAGCTTATTCCCCTTAACAGAATTTTCGCCACAAAATTCCTTTATCCAGCAAGTTCTTATACTTCGCCTCTATTCTGGTTACATGGCGGGCCTCAGAGCTGCACTAGCGCCCCCAGCACCTCTGCGAACCGGAGAAGCCCCCTCTGAGCCTCATAAGCCCGTGGACACGTCCCAGGCAGACGGCGGACAGTGGCTTCAGGTCCAGTCCTCCCTGCCCTTGGCTGCAACCCCGGGTAAGCCTTTGAAGTCTCCCATGGGCCAGGTTTCCTGTACTTGCGGGGGGTTCCTGGAGGACTCCAGCTGGGAATCCCTGCTCTGTAGTGAACTTCAGCCATGTTAGAGCCCCAGGTGTGCTCTGGGGATGCAGCGGTGAAACTGATTCAGAAACAGGAACGAGCAGTTTGGCTCCTCCTCAACCTTGAAACGCAGTGAAGGCTGACTTCTGATTCTCTTAGACTTGCAGCACCATAAGACACCTCTTGCAAACCCGGCTTTTTGCACTTGATTTGATTCTCCCGTTTGGAACAAGTCTGTCTCCGCAGCTCTGAGCGGGCTGGCTTCCCAGATCCGGGAACCTCTTCTGCACGCTTGCGGAGGACATGCTTTTCGTCTTGAAGCTCTACGAGTGAGCTGTGAGGACTAAAGAAGAGAAAGGGAGCACTACAGGTTGTCTGCCTTCTGTCTACACAGACCCCTTTCCTTTCCAGGACAGGAATTGAGATGTGAGGATAGCAGGAGGGCGCTCCAAGTACACACGGTGGTCGGGGAAGGGCTGAGAGGCCATGCCTTTCTTTCCGGGCTGTGCCGCTCCTTGCCTTCTTGCTGTGTGACAGCCATGTTCCTCAGCCCCAGCAGGGCTAAGCTGTCAGTGGACGTGGTTAAAAAGACAACACACTGGAGGGAAGAGATTTTTGTCTGGCATCTAAGAAGTCATTAGAAAGGGTAAAACTCCACTAATCATATACCCATTTAAATCAAACACCTGCCAGAGAGGACAAGTAACAAGCCTCTGTTGTGCTGTTCTCTCCCTACTGTGAGAAATCATCGATGGAAAACCGCATTTTCAGCTCTGTTTACCGGGGTGCCTGTGTGAGAAACGTACAGCCCTGTTGCTGCTCCACTGGGAGAAAGGCGTGCCCAACCCATCCCGGACAGCTCGTCGTGGTTCTGTACCTAGAAAAGACCAGTCCCACCCGTGCGGCTGGCAGGCCATGGCCAGTTGTGTGTCTGGCTCCCCCTCTGAGATCTCCACAGTACCCAGGGGATCCGCATGTCCCAGCTGCCATTGCGTGGCGAGGCTCGGTGGTAGCCTCGGGCTGGAGTCTGGTGCACGTTCCGAGAAATCCTCTAGCACAAGTCCAAGGAGGCCACACACAGCCACCTTGTCAGGGTAGTGATGGCCAAACCCCTGGAATGCCTCTGTGACTGGCGTAGGGCCGAGTGCTCCCTGTGGCTTGCTTCAGGGACGGAAAATCCGCTTCCAGCATGTTCACCTCCCAGAAGCCCTCAATTCAGTCCCAACCCTTGGAACTTTGCCGTGTCTGTGCAGACAAAGTAAGTCCTCAGCTCGCCTTTGCCTTTGACGTTAATCAGTCCCCGGCACTCGCAAGAATAACCTAGTCCCTGGAGGATGGTGCATGTCTCCTCAGTAACCTGAAAAGGAAAGGACAACAAACTCTTGGGATGCAGGAGAAACGCCTGCTGTTGGAGGGATGGCCAGGAACCAGCCCCGAACACACACGTCTGGTGTCCCTCAAGCATGTCCGGGCTGGAATCACAAAGCTGACGGATGCCTGGGTCCCCCGCCCCTGCCGGGAAGTTCCTCCCCCGGGTCATGGGTTTCCCCAGCTGGGGTGTACCTGGATCTTGCCAAGTTCTCCAGTGCTCTCCATTCGGCTGGCGACGTTGACCGTGTTTCCCCAGATATCATACTGAGGCTTTCGTGCCCCGATCACTCCAGCGATCACAGGCCCGTGGTTTATGCCTGAAGATGACATTTGCGGTTGGCAGGTCGGGGAGGCAAAGCCTCAGGCTCTGCCCCTACGGGAGGCCACAGAGTCCAGCGGCAGCCCCAGGAAGCACCGACCAGCAGCTGAAATGCAGGTTGGAGGGGGCTTCCCGAGCCTGTGACAGGACCTCTCACTCGGGACGTGGGAGAGGCGCTCCCTGGGCGTCCCTCTTCCCAGCTGCTCGCTCCCGACGTCAGGCTGAGGTCATTACTTTTCCAGTATCCGCTCCTCTCCCAGCAAAGAATAAACGGGCTTTGAGCCCCAACCCCGTTAGCTAACACGGAGCAGTCAGGCTCGTAACTGCTTTGTTCTCAGTATATTTTAAGGATTCCAGCCCGATTTCTGGTTCTCCGTTTTCTGTAGTGATACGTTCTGATGTAAACTTTCAAAGGTAACTTTATTAACAGTATGCAAAGGAAGAGTAGTTACCCAGTTGCTGGGGTTGTGTGACCAAGAGGGATTTCTCAGACCTTTCCTACCATCCAGTCAGGTGCACCAACAGACTCGAGCATGGGCTTGCCGGGCTCTGGGACCCACCGCAGCCTCCCACCCCGGCGTGGCCCGGCCCGCCCTACCCTCGGGCCCTCACCGACTCGCAGGCGGAAGGAGTTGAAGGAGTGCCGGTTGATGCCGTCCAGCTTGCTCATCAGGGCGATGCTGAACTCCACCATGATGCCGATGTGCGCGTGCTGCCGCTCCAGGTCCTGTGGGACAGGGTGCTGCACGGGGGGCCGTGGGATCCCGTGCCCCGTCTTCCCTCCTCCACGGGGTGTTAGCCACCTGCACTCCCCACCAGATGCCTCCCCCGGGCTGAGTCGTGAGGTCCTCTGCCCCTCCCTCATAGGACGGGGCAGGAAGGGGTGTCCCCTCGAAGTCAGGTGATAGGTCTGGGAACTGTTGAGTCCCCCGAACGTGGGGCTGGGACCCGCGGCCACCAGCTCAGCTCGGTACCTGGTTCTCAGACCCTGAGGGGACGCTGAGCCCCACGGCTGCCATGTACGTGCTGCCAATGGTCTTGATCTTCTCCACACTGCTGAACTTGGGCTTTAGGAGCAGCTGCGGGATGAAGGGACACAGAGCCGTATGGCCCAGCTGCAGCCCTGGCCCACCCCAGGGTCTGAGAAGGGGTGGGGGCCCTCTCGCCACTGCTGCTAAGTTCTCACGCTCGGCCTCCCCATGTGGGCAGACAGCCGGTCCACGCAGGGACACGGCCTCTGGCTTGTCAGCCCTGCTCCTCCTGACTCGGGCTTCCCAGGGTTCGTCCGTCTGCTCCTTGGCCCCTCCTGGGGCACCTGGACTCTCCTTTTTAAGGACCAAGCACAAAGCATGGCCCAACAGTATCTACCCAGGAATGTCGACTGCTTGCAGCTGAGAATCAAGTCCAAACCGACTGACTTCCTCTGAACCAGCTGACAGTGTAGACTTGCTGGAAATCAAACTACAGGAGCCCCTCCCCTTACCCACTCCAGGACCCCCAGGGGATGCCTAACACCTCAGACTCCCGAAGCCTGAACGGTGAGTGCTCCCGCCTGCACGTACGTCCCTACGATGTTCAGCGTACAAGTCAGGCACAGGGAAAGGTCAACAACAGAACAGAACAACGTCCTGTAATAGAAGCTACGTGAATGGTCTCGCTCAGAAAGTCTTTACTGTATTCATTCATCCTCCTCCTCGTGAGGACACGAAGCGAGGTGAATGGCCTGGCCGTTGTGACATGGCGTCAGGCTACAGCTGACCTTCTGACCACACGTCAGGCAGAGGGTCCGCTCCTTCCGGAACACGGCTGACCCGGGGAACTGAAACCGCAGATAAGGGACTGCCAAGTTCTTCAAGGACCTAAATCTAATCTTCGCAGGCTGCCCGTCCCAGAGAAGATAACAACACTTACTGAAGAAGCGAGGAGAGGCAGATGTGCACCTTCGGCCCTGCGTGTCGCTCCCTACACGCGGCTTGCCGCGCCCCGACTCCCCCCGCCTCCCCCCAGCGGCTCAGCCTGGAGTCCCTACCTCGTCGAAGTCGGAGATGATCTCGTTCAGCAGACGCAGGCACTCCAGCCCCTCCTTGTTGACGTCGCACTCCGTGTAGAAGACTTTGAAGTCCGGCACCGACGCAAACATGACACACACGCAGTCGTAGGACTGATGGTACCAGTCCTGGGTGGGGGCGGGGAAGGAAGCAGGCCACCTTAGGCCCCCCGGCCCTGGAAGGGACCGGGAGCAGACAGGGACATGGCTCCTCGGCCGCCCCACCAAACTCGGGAGGGGGTGCCAGGCAGGTGCCGCTCCGCCCGGCTTCCACAGAGACCCATCTGGGGGCTGTTACAGAAATAAGGCCGTGAGTCCGCTGCTTGGGGCAGGCCAGGCCCTGGTTGGCTTTGGCCCTTCGGTACCCTGGGTCTCCTGGCTAAGGCTGAGAGCCCCTGGGGTGGGAGGAGGTCCCAGATCACAGGAGACCTGGCTTCCGCACCCATTGGGCCTGCTTCCTTATCTGTGAAACGGCGACCCAGAACTGGCGGAACGCACGCTTTCATCCACACGGATTGTCCAGATGACAAATGCCTGGACGTACATCCGGTCCTCACAGCCACCCTGACCCGTGGGCCCCCTCGTACAGGGGCGAGGTCCAGGGCCCCGGGATGTGAGGTCCCAGGGGCTGCATCCGGACCCTCAGACGCCCTGCCCTAGTGACCCAGGCCCCGCTCGCACCGCACCTCATTTAACTTGTCACCAATGAAGTGTGCGGCCACGTGGGCTGGCAAGACATTCTCCAGAAGGAGGCGGTTCACGTTCTCCATGGTTTCAAACTCCTCGTGTTCCTTTTTGAACTTCTTCTTCCACAAGCAATCCAAGCGGCAGTAATAGTCAATCTGCAGACGATGGGGGAGCATCAGTGTCCTGGCCGCGGTGAGGGGGGGCAGAACGACACAGGCCGAGAAGCAGCAGGGCGCGCCCATCACCCTGGGGCTGCGGAGCCGTCCCATCCGCCCTTCCACCCTCTATCCCCAGCAAATGGCTCCCACTCAACAGCCACCTCCCAGTGGCCTTAGAGTCCCAGTCAGCCGTGACTCAGTTCTCAAGTGACCCACGTGACCAGATGTCACTGGTGTCCTGATGGGAGGCGATAACAGGGAGGTGAGGACGCAGGGACCCCTCCCCGAGGGACCAGAGCTTCCCTGCAGGGCTGTCTGCCCCAAATCTGTGGAAGTTCCCGCCCCATCCCAGTTCTCTCTCTGAGCTGAGCAAGGGACGCTGGGGGCTCTCCAGGCGGTACCTGTCTGGAGAGCATGATGAGGGTGACGTAAAACAAAACCAGGTAGAAATTGATCATTGCCTTCGGGTCCTTCCACAGACAGAACGGGGAGCTGCTGGACACGAAGGGAAAAAGCAGGAGTCATCTCCAGCCTCCTGCCCAGTCCTCAGATGCAGGGGGCGGCGGGGGGCAGGCCAGAGCCAGCCTGCGGGAAGGCGTGAACGGGACAGAGATCTCTGCCGTCCGAGCTCATGTCCTCATGGCGGAGACGCTAAAGGCAGCATCAACTTGTACAGAAGAGGGTTTGACGGGGAGGTGGGAGAGGCCTCACCGCGGCGACACCACAGCTCACACCCGGATGCCCAAGGATAGCCACGGCAAAGTCTGCAGGAAAAGCACTGCAGGCAGGTGAGTCCTCAAAGTGAGTCAGGGACTTCCAGGTTGGCAGATGGGGTTTGCAGGTGCAGCAGACCCACAGGAGCAGGTTTTGTTCTGGGTCCCGAAACTCCAGCCTTCTAAGTTCAAGGGGAGCCAGGCCCCTCTCCTCAACCCACCGGGACCGAGAGCCCCCAAAAGCACCCACACGCCAGCCCTTCGAGTGTCAGACAACAGTGCTTTCCAGAACTCTCTGGACCTCCAGGACACGGATGAAGGAGGGGGCCTGGACTAGAGCTGAGGCCTCCCCCCGACCCACCCCCCGAGCGGCATAGAGACCGGATGACCCAGGAGGCCTCTGTGCGACCAGGGGCGTCCCCCAGAGAACCTGCAAATGAGTCCCTCTCCAGCTCTGAGCGTAGCGGCCCGAGACCGTCGCTTGCCTGTCACATGGCAAGCGTGCCACCTGCAGGTCCACCCAACGCAACCGTCCCGCAGCTCGAAACGACGGCGGAACCAAAGAGAGGTGCTGCCGTGGAGCGCGGTCGGGATGGGCGCCGCGGGCCCCACCTGAGGGTGCTGTTGGTCTTGGTGAGGTTGGCCAGGCTGTGGCTGCAGCAGTCCCACTGCCAGCACGGGGAGATGTTGAAGAGCACCAGGTAGGCCACCAGGGCCACCGTCAGCAGCACCACCTTCAGCTCCAGGCTCATCCGCAGGAAGACGGAGCAGGCGACAAAGGCCAGGATGCAGCTGCAGGTGTAATACTGGGGAGGCAGGGGGACGTCGGTCACCGCGAGGCACCCCCCGGACCGGGGGTCACCAGAGAGGGCCGCCTCTAGCCGCGGCACACTGACCCGGAGCCCCGGCCCCACTTGGGCGACCCGTGAGGGGCTGGCCTGTCTGCAGCGCTGCCCTCTTGCCTTGACGACCCTTCTTAACAAAGCAGACAACAGAGTCTAAAACTTCACGGTGTATTTGCTTCTACTTGCGGCAAACGGGCTCCTCTAAAGGAAAGAAGGCGGTGGCATGTGGACGTGACCAAGGTGGTACGCACACACCCAAGCGGCCTCCCTGCCTCCGGCTCGGCCAGGAGCCTGCCCTTCCCGAAGTGCATCTCTGCCCACGTTCCTCTCCTCAAAATCATGCTGTGGCTCCCCACTGCCCCCAGAAGAGAGACACTCATGGTCCCCCCGATCTAGATCAAAGCCACCCCTGGCCCCATCTCCCAACTGGCCCCGCTCCACCCCCCTGTCCCATAACCTTCTTGCCCTTCAGAGACCAGCTCCCAATTCACCACCACTCGGGATGAGTGCCTTCAACGTCCCGAGCTGTGCGGGAGCGGTCCAGGTGGGGACACACGGTGCCCAGAAGTCCGGCCGCACTCACCGGGAGGAGCTTGCACGGGGCCAGCTCCCTGCTGCTCACATCCCCATCCGCCAAGCTCTGGTTGCCTGCAGGCTGCCTCAGGGCCGGGAAAGGCATCAGCGGCTACAGAGGAGACAGGTCACCATGAGGGGTGGTCCGGGGACCTGGGACTCCAGGACCTGCCAGGACCAAGCAGGGCTGGGGGTGGGGAGGGGCCGGAGGGCTGAGCCCGAGGCCTCCGCGACATCTGCCAGGCCCAGCTCTGAGTGTGGCCAGAGTCACTGCCCCGATTCCCCAGCACAGTCCTCAGCTCCACAGTGGGGACGGGTCTGGGGGAGAGAAGGGTGTAGAATGAAGCCATACGCACACTGTCCCCAGAGCATCAGAGGCTGGTGGTGGGAGGTGTGGGGGGTGGGGGGAGAAGCTGGGATCAACATGGACAATGAGCCCCCTGCTCCCCGGGTGACACAGTGTGGTGGTCACAGAGTCTCCAGGACACGGAGACACCCTAGCTCTAGATGTCAGAGCTGGGAGGACCAGCAGGGACAGGTGCTGTCTGCAGCACTGAGCACGCGAGCAAGGCCTGAGAAGCAGGGGCTCCAGTGTCCCTCGGGCCTGTGCCTGGGCAACCACTCCTTAGTGAGGAAATGGAGTCTCAGAGAGAGAAAGACAGGGCCTCCTCAGGGGACCACAAAGAAAGGCGAGAATGCCAAAACGCTGGTGATTCAAGACATCGCGGCCTCGTGGGGCTAGCCACGGAAGCTCTATGGGGTCCCCAAGTCTTCGTCTGCAAACTGGGCCTGCCTCGGGAACCTCCCAGAGCCTGCCCACTGCGCTCTGCAGGGGCTACACCAGATGCAGCTCTCAGGCAACAGGATGATGGGATTCGAGAATCTGAAGCTTCCCAGGGTCAAACACTGGCCCCCTCCACCCGGGAAGCGTGCACAGGCTTGAGGGGTCCTTGCCAGGGCCCACCTCCCCCACCCCCAGAACCCACCAGGTTGACGATGGCGATGCTGAGCAGACTGCCAATGGTCAGGATGGCCAGGGACAGCCGCAGCAGGGGCTGGGTCTCCACCCTCTCGGAGATGGCCTGCAGTGTCCCTCGGGCGGGGCAGCACCTCTGTGGAGGCACGGGGTCAGGTGGCCGGCGCCAGCACCCAGACAAGGAGCCCACGGTGCAGCGGCCCGGCGGATGCATAAGCTCCCAAGAGCTCCGCTAGTGACCGTCAGCAGGTGCGCTGTGCCCGTGCCCAGCCCAGAGCTCAGCACTCACGGGGTGTACAGAAGGGGCGTTCCCACCCTTCGGGCCGGGGACGGCCACAGCCACTTGGGGGCCACCAGCAGCCTGGGAGGGCAGATTACTGGGAGAAGCACCCGGCAAACTGTCATCCAGGCAGGAGGGGCGAAGTTGAGCACGGAGGGCTCCGGGGAAGGGTGGAGGCAGCGGGAGGGCGGGTGGGGCAGGGCCCGGCCAGGTGTCCGCTCGGGCTTTCCCACTCACCAGGAACTCGTGGGCAAAGCACAGGCCTAGCACCAGCCCCAGCACACAGGCCACCAGCCCGAAGGACACACCCAGGGCCGCCATCCTGGAGAGGAGAAGACCTTAGTCCTGGAGGACCGTCTGCCCAGGGCCAAGCCACAGGCAGGCCCCCCCACCCCCCAGCACCCCAATTCTCCAGCTCCCGGCCACTTCCTGCCCCTCCCAGACTACTGCCTACACGCAGCAAAGGGGATCTTTGAGAACTGTGGTCCAGCTGCCTACTCCCGGCACGCAGGGCCCGTGGTTACACAGACTTTAGACTCCTGTCCGGCACCAAAGTGCCATATGAAAGTGCTTCCTATTTGGTATTTATTAGGCACATACTGAACCCCTTTGGCCAGACCACCCTTCCCGAAACCACCAAGTAGCTGACCTTACTCCTTCCCTGTGACCTCACCCCCAACCCTTCCCCCCACCCAGCAGGGCCTTTGAAGCAGAAGCACGAATCTCCGCGGCTCCTGATACCCTGGCCGTGCGCCCGGAGAGGGCCGTAAGCCCACAGGGGACTGGGGAGGGGAGGCGTGTGTGGGAGGGGGAGGCCTGCAGCCGGACAGTCAGTGACAACAAAAATCAGCTCTAGTGACCCCAGGTGTGCGGCCACAACCCCAG
Source organism: Leopardus geoffroyi (assembly GCF_018350155.1). Taxonomy (NCBI): domain Eukaryota; kingdom Metazoa; phylum Chordata; class Mammalia; order Carnivora; family Felidae; genus Leopardus; species Leopardus geoffroyi. The sequence continues at coordinate 28,357,890 of NC_059335.1, read as the reverse complement.
TCCAGTTTCTCCCGTCTCAAAAACCAGCCCCCTCCTGCCGGTCAAGAGCGCCGGCAGGTCCTCTGGTGAGCCCTGCAAGGTCACCGCCCCTCCTGGCCCGACCCCAGTGGGCTGGACGGTCCCGCCACGCCAACTGACCTGGGCAAGAGCAGGACGTGAACGAGCAGGATGCAGACGAAGACGAGGCTGGCGCAGGCGAAATAGTGGCGGACCCGGGGGATGGGCGCCAGGCGGTACTGGGGGCAGTGGGGACTATCAGGGGTGGCAGAGGCCCCGCCCACAGGGCCACTTGCTCTGACCCCCTCATCGCCCACCCCGGCTTGAGTTAATCACCTTAAAAACACCCTCCTTGAGCTCCAGGTGGCGATGGGACATCATCACGACCAAATAACCCTCATGAGCTCCACTGGGCATGGCTCCTTGATGTTTAGAGCCGTCCCTGCCCCTCCCCTACCCCGCCCGGGGTCTCTGACTTGATTTCCCAGGTCCCTGAAGAGCCCATGGCCCCAAGCCTGTGGATGGGAACCAAGTCTGAGCTCTGGGCTGGTGGTGGGTCTGTCCCCAGCCCAAACCAAGGAGTAAGGCCGGGGCTGAGCCCCTAGCTAGTGTTGTCTGCCCCCTACACCGGGCACAATCTCACAGTCTCCAGCCACAGGACTCCTACCGCAGATGAGCAGACTGAGGCTGGGACGCTTGGATAGCTCAGTCGACTCGTGATGTTGGCTCAGGTCGTGACCTCGTGGTCGTGAGATCGAGCCACACATCAGTGGGAGCAAGCCCCGCACTTAGCGCAGAGCCTACTCAGGATTCTCTCTCCCTCTCTCCGCCCCCCCCCCCGACTCGTGCTCTCTTTCTCAAAATAAATAAATAAAACTTGAAAAAACAAACCAACCAACCCTGAGGCTCAGAGAGTCCAGCAGCCCACCCGGGTCACACAGCTAGTGGAAGGCTTGCCAGACAGGTTTCCGGATGACCACACCTCCCCCAGACCCCAAGCTCCTACGGAGCCGCCAGCTCAGGGAGCCCCAGCTAGAGAAAGACCCCCCCAGTCCTGGATGCTGAGAGGGGAGAGAGGTCCCAGCACCGGCCACACAGATCAAGGGTCTATGAAGTAGGCAGCAAGCAGCCATCTGTCCCACCACGTGAGGTTTCAGTGGCATAACGTGTGTACCTGGGACACTGCCAGAACCCAGTAGGTGCTCAAGAAATAAGTAAACACTTGGTACAAAAAGCATGTCGTCGTGCAGCCAGAGGGAGAAGCCCTTTTTCCTAACTATAAGGCTGATATTGTCAGACTAAGGTGTGCACTGGCCCTTATGGGCAAAGCTCCTAGCATCTGAATGGAGCCTCTCCCAGACCCAAGAGGGAGAATCACTGATGGGGGCGGGGGGGGGCATATCAGGGGTGAGCCAGCAGGAAGAGAGTCCAAACAGAGCCAGACTGGGCCCCACCCCCACCCCCACGGCCAGCCGGGGTGACTCCCCACCACCCTCACTGAACAGACGTGGGAATGTTGGCTGTCCCACAGCCACCACCCCCAGGCCTTGGAGCCCACGTTCCTGGGGCTGCTCAGGGGCCCTCACCTCTCGCTCAAAGCCCTTCTCCAGGAAGATGGACCCAAAGGTGTAGAAGTCATCAGACTTGGAGCAGCAGGGCCTGGGGGGTGGCAGACACAGGCCGTGAGACCTGGCCCGGGGGACTAGGGGGCCCCACCCTTGGGAGGAGATGGGGGAGGAGACGGGGCCCACCCGCAGGAGGCGAAGGAGCCACCGTGGACCCAACTGGATCTGGGCCTCCAGACACCAGGGCGCAGGGTGGGCCTGGCCAAATGGGGAACCCCCATCCGAGGGGGACAGGACAAGGAGAGGCCTCAGAGTCTCACCTCGTGGAGCTAAGCCCCTCGATGGCCGAGAGGATCTCCTCATCGTAGGAGTCGTCCTCAGACCTGCCCTTGGGGGATGCACTCCTGGATAGGAAACCCGGAAACCCACAACTGCATCACCCCAGGACCACAACTTGCCCAAAGGCAGGAGTATAGACAAGAGGGCTCACCCAGATGGGTCCCCAGATGCCTGCCAGAGGCCCCAGGGACACAGGAAGGTCCCACTGAGGCCCAGAGAGGGCAAGTAGAGACCCCACACCAAGCAGCATCACCCAGCTGGCCAGCAGCTCAATAAGAAGCAAAGGACAGACCTGGGCCCCCAGGCTAAGGCCTCTTCGGCTAAGCACACACTGGTCCCTCACACCAACCCCACTGACCTGACCGCGGGGTGGGTACACAACTCTATTATTATAAAGTTCTGATTCCTAGAAACACTTTGAGCCAAGCCATGGCAAACTCCATGGTCAGGGTTGCCCTCCTGGACAGAGGATGGTCAAGGCAGCCTGCCTGGAGGAGGTGACGGGGGCAGGATTTGGCCAGGAAAAGAGGCCACAGGTTAACAGAGAGGAGGGCACAGTGCATGTACCTGTCAGGGGCCCGGTGGCGCCGCAGGGGAATGGCCTGGAAGAGAAGGGAGAGAGGAAGTTATTCTGCAAAGCAGGAGCCGTAAGTCTGTCCCAAGACCGGGTCTATCATCTCCCGCACTCTCGGATCCTCGGGGCAGGTGCAGAGCAGTCTGGGAGGGAGGGTCCTACCTTGGGCCTCCGTCCGTTGGGGATAGGGGTCTCGTTGCTGCTCACGCTCTCGCGGTGGTTGAGGTGTGCAAAGGGCCGTGCGGCCCCCCAGGACTCGAGGTAGCGGGTCATGCGCACGGACGCCCTCATCTTCAGGGCCACATCCCCCTTGGGCTTGGGGAGGTGCTGGCTGGGCGGGGGCGGCTGCTGGCTCTGCGGGCAGACACAGACACAGCCTGTCTAGTCCCCTACCCTCAGCCCAGGAAGGGGCCACTGTCCGGATCCTGCCCACCCCCCCCACCCCCCCACCCCCCCCCACCCCCCGCTGCCCGACACTGAATGCTGCCCAGAGCGCTGGCCAGGCTGGTGGAAAGAGAAAATGGCAGAAACACTACGGGTCTGCAATCTCCTTGGGGACTGGCTGCGGCCCAGGACCCTCTTCGGCTGGGCTGCAGGGCAGGTCCCGGCTCCAGCCCTGTCCTTCCCAGGCGGGCAGGACACTGGGGGGTCACACACAACTGTGCACAGCCCCTCAGATCCTTCCCTGTGTCCCCAGGGAAAGATCGTGTTAAAGTCCTAAGCCCTAAGGCCCCACTGGGCCCATGAAGCTCTGTGGAGCCACTGTCCTCAGGGCCTGAAAGCCCCCTGGCCACTCCCCGCAGAGACACCCTGGGGAGACAGTGCCCAGGAAAGCCACTGGCTGCCTACCCTGCCCACCCACATGTGGCCGGCACATGTCCTTCCTGAAGGAACAGCTGCAGGAAGAGGACTGTGGGCCAGGAACCTGAGAGACAGAGCGCCGGCCAACAAGGGGCCAGCCCCACCCCTTGGGGCAGCGTTCCAGGGCATTCCCCTCATGTGGCCCCCACGCCACAGCAGAGACCGTTACTTGCCATGTGCCTGCCGTGGCCGTGGCAGGCCTGGGGTGTCTTAGCCAGGCCCTGCCTCTCCACGGCCCCCTTCCCCCACAAGGAACAACAGCTGGGGACCCCTCCCTGCTGGGGAGGGTGGGCAGGACTAGAGAAGAGAGAGAGCGCCAAGGCCACCAAAGACAAATTTGGGTCATCTGCAAGTCCCCTACCCTGTGAAGGTTCCTGCCTTCCAAGAGTCCCTGTCTCCTTGGGTCCCTGCAAACACCCACATGGACCAGCACCTACAGCCACAAACACTCGCTAAGCCACAGGCGGCAGCTTGCCTGGAAACTTCTAGCCTCCTTTTGGGATAGAAACATTTTTAAACCCTGAGAAATGTCCGTCTGCCCCACCGGAAGGAACAGCTGGAGTCCAGCCTCTGTGAAGAGTTTCGGGGTCCAGAGAATGTGCTGTGCCCTGCAGACAGCGGCCTGCCCTGGGGTCAGGGGAGGCCACATTCTCTGTCTCCCCTCCACTGGTGGGTAACTCTACCCACACAGCACCCGGCTGCTCAAATTCAGGGTCGCTAGCACTTTCCAGACACCTGGGCTCCCCAAGAAATAAATGTCTATAAAGATCCATCAGCTCAGGGGCGCCTGGGTGGCTCAATGGCTTAAGCGTCCGACTTCGGCTCAGGTCATGATCGTGCAGTTCACGTGTTCGAGCCCCACGTTGGGCTCTGTGCTGACCGCTTGCTCAGAGCCTGGAGCCTGCTTCCGATTCGGTGTCTCCCTCTCTCTCTGCCCCTCCCCCGCTCACATCTGTCTCTCTCAAAAATAAACATTAAAAAACTTTTGTTTAAATAAAAAAATAAAGATCCATCAGCTCAGTAAAAATGCACCTATTCAGAAGCAGGAACGGGGAGGTCACTTGTGACCTTCAGCAGCCCACAGGTGACCCCACCTGCCACCTCTGGACACTTGTCCCCCAGGGGTCCTCACACCTAAGAAACGGTGTCAGAGCCCACAGAGGCCCAAGATGGGAAAGGGCCTCCATGAGTCCACAACAGGAGATGATCCTGAGCTTGCGTGTGGTGGCCTTTGTGCACACACAAGGACACGTCTCCAAAATATGTCATCAGGTGAAGAAAGCAACAGGGTGGGGCACGCTACCCTGGGCTTGGCAAGGGCAGATGACCGTCTCTCAGTCTATTTACATGTGCACAGACCTGTCTGTGCAAGGAACTCAAGAATCTCGACCACGCCGGTCCCCTTTAGTGGGGACATGCCAGCTGCACACAGGATGTGAGGGCGACTGTCCACAACACCCCCTTCGTGCCCTCTGAATTTTCAACTCTGTGAATGAATGACATTCAACCAAGATGGGGGAAGGCAGGGCTGCTGGGGAAAATGTCGGACGCCCCGTGAGATCCTGCCCAAAACACGCTCATGCTAAAAACTTCTTCGCTGTTTATGTGAAACTCAAGCTCACCTAGGAGCCCCATGGTTGCCTGGCTGAGGCGGCGGCCCGGTGGGGCCGTGCCCACCGCTGGCCTGCAGGACCAGGGCTCTGCTTCATCAGCTCACAGGCTCTCTGAGCACTTGCTCCACTGTCAGGAAGCACTCAAGGTGCAGGGACTGCAGCCTGGAGAAGAGGGGCCCCCCTGCCCCAAGGTGGCCCACGGGCAGCTCACGCAGACAGTAAATAAGCAGAGACGACAAACAAATGGGAGCATCTGAGCCCTCAGAGCGAAGAGGGCTGTGGGCAGAGACAGCAGCAGTGGCAAGGGTCCTGGGGTACAAAGAGCCTGGCAGTGGAGGGACAGGGGCTGAAGGGCTCTCCGGAGGGAGGGACAGGGTGGGTGGAAAAGAGGGTGGGGCCCAGAGCTGTGGGGTACAGGGTGAGGGGCCACACCGTATTCCATGACAGCCCCAGGTACCCGGAAAGAGTTTCCCCAGAAGCTCACTCAGCACCCATGGCCCACATTAGGGGAGGGGACGCTGCTGAGCAGTTCCCATCCCTGAGGAGCAGGATGGCGCCCCTGGGGCCTGGGGAGGGTCACAGGCCGGCCCTCTGCTCCCCCACAGACTGTCGGGCCAGCTCTGAGGACGGCCAAGGCTAGAGAGAGAGGGAGCTGGAAAGAGCCTGTCGGGGTTGACATTCTTGAGCAAGTCCCAAGGATGATTCACCGAGGCCGCCAGACGAGCGGGCCTCCCGTGGCAGGAAAGAAGGCCTGAGTGGGCGCAGGGCAAGGCCAGGGCCTACCGGCCTTACGGCAGCCCAGCAGCTACCCCTGCCACGGGGTCCTGGGGAAAGTGGGGTCCCCCACCCCCCAGAAAGTGACGGCACCAGCCAGTTAGGCGGCCACTGGGGGGCAGAACCCTAGGCTCCTGCCTAGTCCCACTTTCCTGACTCAGCTAAAGCACATTTTAAAAATGTGTCTTTTCAAAATCGAGGAAATTAGTGACAACCTCCCAGAAAACAAAGTAACAGCGACTATCATTTCTGGGACGTTTATGAGGTGCCCCTTTATGGTGAGGGCCTCACTCAGACTAGCTCCTCCTCCTCCTGAGGTAGGCACTGCTGTTATTCCAATGGCACAGACGAGAACACTGAGGCCCAGAGGCACTGGAGCCTAGAATGTACTCCGTGACGGGGAGCTCACTCCTACCCTGGGCAGGCTGCTACCCCACGTCTCCACAGCCTGGAAGAGAAAAGCACTCTCCCCTCCATGGGGATCTTCCCCCAGGGTGTGGACTCTGCTTCCCCGCACAGCCCCGGCTCCCAGGGTCTCCTGAGCGAGGCCCTCCCGCCCGGCTGCTTCTTCTGAGCCCTCGTACCCGGGGGTCGATGACCAGGTAGGTGTGGATGTTCATCTCCTTCAGGTGGGGGTCCCGCTGCTGCCCGTGCCCGTCCTCCACCTCATACGCCTTGTCCAGGTGGTTCAGCGTGGCCTCTGTGATGTGCACCCGGCTGGGGGAGACACGAGTCAGAGCAGCAGGGCCCAGAGGAGGCTGGCGTCCGCCGGGAGGGGCAGGGGGGGGTACCATGGGCGGGGCCGAGTAGGCCAGAGCCTGGACTGGCTCCCCCAACGCGAGGTCACTGCTCCCATCTCTGACCCCACCCAAAGCCCCCAACCCAGAGTTGGCCCACGGCCTCTGACCCCGCCACCGTCCCACTGCGCCTCACCCAGGGACTCCAGCCGCCTCCATCCTGTTGGCCAGAGACACGTCGTGAGACCACACGTCATACTGCCACTTGCGCAGCCCAATGACACCACACAGCACGTTCCCCGAGTGGATGCCCACACGCATGCTGATGTCCACACCTGTGGCCTCTCGCACCTGCCTGGGCAGAGCAGTCCAGTCACCCCATCCCAGCCAGGGCTGCTGAGGGACCCAGGCGAGCCACTTTCACCCCGAGCCTCGGTTTCCTCAACTGCAAAGTGGTTCCAGTGCACTCCCTACCGCGCGTTGGGAAGCAGGACCCAGTGCCCCGGTTCCGCCCATGGTACCTACTTAATGGCCTCACACATGTCCAGCCCCATCTTCACACAGTTCCGGGCATGGGTGGGCAGGGATACGGGCAGGCCCGACACACAGTAATAGCAGTCGCCCAGGATCTTGATCCGCATACACTCATTGGCCTGCAGGGCAAGGCAAGCAGGGGCCTGGTCAGCAGATGGCTAAGAGCTGGGGTCCACACGTGCCAGGCGCCTCCCCATACTCTCCAGAGTGAGCCAGACTCCTTCGTGGCCAGACGCTTCCTCTGGGGTACCAGCCGCCAGTAGCTGCTTCTGGGCCTGACAAAAGGACTGGGGATACGGAGGACTCTCCAGAGGGAACCCCTAAGCAAGAATCAGGGGCCAGAGCGGGTATTACCAGGGATGGCCACCTGAGTGCCTCTGGGAGAGGCACTGTCTTTGCTTCATCCGGTCATGCAATGCTGAAATGTCCGTGAGCTCCCTGCCCCACCCCAGGCACTGGAACACACAGGGAGCAAAACAGACAAAACTCCTCACAACGTGGGGCTCACACTAGCGGCAGTTAGACACTAAACTAGACATCCAGCGGTGAAAAGTGCTAAGGAGAAAATGGAGGGCTAAAGGCTGGCTAACCTCCTGGAACACAGGTGTCCTCGGCCTCCAGATCTGGTGCCCGTCCGCTCCCATGCCCAGCCTCAGTGACCAGGTAGGGCACCATCCCTCCCATTCAGTCCCTGTACCAGCCACGCCTTTATGAGCAGTCCCTTTACTAAACCTTCTTCCAATGACCTCATTTGAGTGAGTGCCAGTTGTTTCCTGCTGGGCCCTGGCTGCCAAGGGATGGGAAGACAGTGGCTTTTCTAGAAAGCAGCAGGAACCTTGGAGAGGGCCTGGAGGCCCAGCCTGGAGACTCAGGCTCAGGGCTCCAGCCACCCTCATCTCCGCCCCAGACAAGCACAGCGCTGCCCTCTGGAGCTGGGCCGTCCGTCAGGGACTTAGGGGAGCCCACATCCCCCAAGCTGATGCCCCACCCTGACACTTAGAAACCAGGGAAGTTGGGGGCGCCTGGGTGGCTCGGTTGAGCGTCGACTTCAGCTCAGGTCATGATTCACGGTTCGTCAGCCTGCGTCCGGCTCTGTGCCGTCAGCTCAGAGCCTGGAGCCTGCCTTGGATTCTGTGTCTGCCTCTCTCTCTGCCCTTCCCCCGCTCGCACTCTGTCTCTCTCTCTCTCTCAAAAATAAATAAAACATTAAAAAAAATTAGACAATAAAAAAGAAACCAGCGAAGTTGTGTATGTTGGGGGGGTGGGGTCCTGAGTCCAGATGTGGTGCAGGTGCCTCTGGGAGGGTCGGCCCTGGCTCTCAGAAAGAGGGTACGGATCTGGAATCTGCTGATAGGACAGAAGTCTGGGACCAGCCCTGCCCAGGAACTAGACACTCCAGCTGGAAGGCGTCCCTCTCCCCATCTGTACAAAGGACCTGCCTCCTGCACCTGCCACAGAAGGAAGGTGGCATCCAAGAGGACAACAGCAGGTCCCCAGGCTTTGTGGCAAGGAAAGAGCCACCTGTGACTGGAAACCCAGGCCCTCGGCCCACATACGGCCCATCTACTGGGAACTCCCACCTGCTGGTTTAAGAGATGTCATGAAGGAAGGAGGCTCCTGAAGGAAGGCTCCAGACTAGAAAGGCTCTCTGAGTCACTCGGTCCACAATACCCCGAGGGACAGTGCTCCAGGGCACCCCTGGCCAGTAGTGCCCTCCGGTAGTTTAGCCACCCCCCGTGGTGGTCATTCTCTAAGACAGAGGCCACTCCTGGGGGGCCAGTCCCTCCTAGAACAGAGCAGCTCTGACCATGAAAAAGTCCTCCTGCTGCGGGGCCGAACTCACCTCCCATCAGGGTCCACACCACTGGTTCTCCACACACGGAGTCACCCGGGAGGCTCTTAAAATCTCTCCCAAGTGTGGGCACGGGTGCTAGCATTTTATTTAAGCTTTCAACCTGATTCAGGTGTACAGCCAGCATAGACAGCCTCGGCCTTCAGTGTTAACACTTGGGTCTCTCCTTAGTGGCCACCACTAAGCCTGTCTTCACCGGAAGCTGGCCCAGCTGCTCCCCAGGCACCCCAGCTCCCTGCGCCCCTCTTCAAAGCACATAGCATATAGGCTGGGAGCAATCTGAGGGCAGGCCCAAGGCCCCCACTTGAGCTCAAGGCTGCCACTCGGCAGGTCTCAGGACCATTCGGTAAATTAACGAGTAACAGTACACACACACACACACACACACACACACACACACACATACGATCCCCAGACCCACGAATGTCTGTTCCCTGCCCCCTCCCCCAGTCCCAGTGCTGCTCGTGAAGACCAACAGTGATAGCCCAGCCCAGCCCTGCTTAGTCTCCAGACCTCTCCCTGCTCAGCTGTACCTGGGAGACCCTCCTCACCCAATGCCCATCCCCACTCTGGCATCTGCCACATTCCCCAGGGTCCCCGGATCAAGTTCTCCTCATCTCAGCCCTAGGTCCTTGCATATCTGACCCTGGGGCTTCGTCTCCCTCATCTTCTGTCCACTCACACTGAGCCACGTTCTCTTCAAGGGCCCCCAGAGGCTTCCTTTTATTCCAACCTTTTGCACATGCTGTTCCCTCTGCCCAGAACCATTGCTTTTCCTCTTCAGGGTCTCTTTTTAGGTTCCTCAAACTCTAACGTGCACACGGTTCACCAGGGATCTTGTCAGAAGGCACCCTGTGTGTGAGGCCCAGCATTTTGCAAAGGCCTCCCAAGCTCCCTGGGGAGGCCTGCTTCTGATGCCCTCATGCGGTGAGATAGAGCCATCTCCTCCTCCAGGCAGCCCTCCTGAGCCCCTGTGCATCCCCCAACATGTACTGGCAGTCTCCCCCCTGACCTCACACTCTGGGGACAGGATTCTGGCTGCCACCACAGAGCCCTCGGAAGTGTTTGCTGACTGAATGCTACGATTCAGGCCTCTGCACACCCGTGTCGGCACAGCACTGGGCACATGCCACCCGTGGGGACAAGGGGGGCAGCACAAAGGCCCGCAGGCTCACCTTGGCGATCTGGTCGAACTTGCCAAAGAGCTCGTTCAGCATCACCACCAACTCTTTGGGGGAGCAGTCGCTGGCCAGCCGCGTGAAGCCCACGATGTCCGCATAGAGGATGCTAGGGGCAGGGGTGCAGCCGAAGGGTCAGAGCCAGGTCCCTGGAAGCCCCTGAGCACCTGCCAGCCCTGAGCCCAATCACCCCGGCCACTCCTCAGCCTCCGTAGGGACAGGAGAGAAGCTTGGGGCCATAAAGAGGAATTAACGTTCCAGAGGCTTAGTATTAAGGCAAAACGCAGCAAGCCCCAGAGTCACAGGGCCATCGAGAACTGTCATCCCCAGGCCCCCATCACTGCAGACCACAGGATGGTGCTCTCACAGGCGCCTCGGAATGCCCTCCTCCCTCCCCACCTTTGCACAGACTTCAGAACCAAGCCTGCTGGTGAGACGAGACTCCGTGCTCCCTCAAGCCAAGCTCCATACCCGACACTCGACAAACACACACTACCCTTGTAGGGCTCCCATTCCACAGATGAGCAAACTGAGGCTCTGGTTAAGGGCTGCTTCGAAGCCAGAGCTTCAGTTTGCACCAGATCTCCCAGCTCTTAGTCCATGAGTTCCAGACCAGCTCACAGACAACCTCACTGAGGTTGGTGCATTCAAATAAGATTCTGAAGCCGCTGTGAATCTGCCAAAGATGGCTGTCAGGACCAGGGGACTTCGCCTCTTTTTAGGGGGGCCTGTGCCCCCTTGCGGATCACCTGAAAGGACCCCTCTCTTCCTAAAGGCCCCACTTATGTGCAGAGCTTTACAATTTTAGGGGGCTACTGGATCTCTCCCGACACCAATCTGGTCTGATCCGACCCCCTGGGGAGACAAATGGGGAGACTGAGCTCAGATTCACCTCCCCCAAACCCCCTGTGGGACCCACCTGACGTTCTGGTGCCGCTTGACGTACAGGCTGTGGAAGTTGTTGTCGGGCATGTAGCGGCGGTCCCCGCGCTCCTTGAGCCGCTCGATGATGGCCAGCTTCATGCCCATGGAGATGTGGGCGGGCAGCACCGACAGCAGCAGGTTCTCCTGAGCACCGGTGGAGGACAGGCAGGGGGGCTTGAGGCCCCAGCCTAGGTGACTGGCCTCTGTTTTCTCTACGTTCCTTCCTGCTTTGCCTGGCGCACCCTCCATCTCCGCTGGCCTGTGTCCTGCCACCAGCCTCCCATGTCCCCAGCAACCCCCAGGGGCGAAGCTTGCATGGTTGTCCAGTCATGCGGCCCATGCTCACACTGTTCAGTGAGTGTCTGACATCCACCGAGAAAGGACACAGGGCGTGGGGCCTGGGAGACAGCCAGGCAGGGCCGGGGAGGACCGGGCTGTGGCTCTAGGGGGAGGCGGGGTCCACACCTGCTGACGCTTCTTGACGCGCAGTTTACGACGGATCTGGATGCACTTGACGGTGTAGGTGAAGAGGTCTCGGGAGGCATCCTGCATCTGGTGCTTGTGGAAGGCGCCCGTGAGATTCCCACACAGGAAGATGACAGCGTTGGCCAGCAGCTGAGGGCGGGCGGAGGGCAGGCTCAGCATATGGCTTGGCCTGTGCCCTCAGCCTACCAGCCCCCTCGGCAGGCTGGTGATGGCACCCCAATGCCATTCTCTGACTTTCGACCCACTCGCATTGGCACCCTTCCCAGACAGGCAGGGAAACTGAGGCCCAGACAGGTGCTGGTCCTCTAGAGTCACTGTGACGATTAGACCAGGTCTCAGGCTGGGGACCCCGAAACAGGGAAGCAGAAAGGCATCATCTCAGCTCGGCCCAGAGGACAGTCACAGAAGGCATGGCATCCCGATAGGTGCCCAGAGCTCCGGCTTCTGTCTCCCAGAGCTGACACCAGGCCTGGTCAGAGGAAAATACCTCTCCTGGCCACCACTAACTGTGAATGTTTCACTCAGTGCAAAGACACAAGACAGGGTGCCCAGGGATATGCTCCCAGCCCTATCAGCACGGGACTCTGCAGGTGACGCTGAGCTACACAGCAGGACTGGAGAAGAAGGGCCAGATCGTCAGGGGCACCACAGGCCAGCAAAAAAAGGCCACAGGGCATGGCTCTGCCCAGGGGGCCGGCTTCCCCAGCCGACTGAGGGAAAGCCTAGCCTGGAGGCCATCTGTCTGCAAAACAGGGTGCTGAGGCCTCAGGACCCACTCGCCCACACAGGTCTCTGCCGCCCTCAGGACCAAACCACAGCCCCTGCCTCCACCTGCCCCCCTCCTGGGCCCCTGTGCACACCTCACCTGCAGCCCTGCATGGACACTGGGCGTCGTGAAGGCCTCCATCAGAGTCCCGATCACAAGGAGGTGGGAGATGCTGGAGACTGCCCCTGCCACGACGGCCCCCTGCATGCTGAAGGGCAGCAGCGTGTACACCACGAACACAATGAAGAGGAAGAAGGGCACCTGGGGGCAGGGAATCGTGAGGCTCAGGGACTGGCCCCGCCGCCCCCGCCGCAGGACACAGCCCCAGACCGAGCTGACATCAGGGCCCCTGCAGTCTCTATTCTTCTGGGGATGGCCCCCAAAACCCGAATCCTGAGGCCTCTGCCCCCAGGGCGGCCCCTTCCCCTCCCAGTGGTGAGGGACAATGACAGACTTGCAATAGAATGAGAAAAAGCCGAATTCTGCTTCTGGGTCAGACCCAGACAACAGTATCCATCACTTCCTATGAGCTGATTTATGATCTGGGGCCGAGGCCAGGCCTCCCCAGGAGTCAGACTCAGGCCCTCGTGGTCGAGGGAATTCCCGCCTGGCACCCACTGCCGGGGCTCTCCCTCCACAGGAATGGTGATTGGCAAAAGGCTGGGGCAGGGTCGGCTCACTGGCCGCCCCCCGCAGATCAGCCCAACCTGGGGATGGCCCACCTGGGAATGAAATGGCACAGGGGAAAACAGAACAGAGGGCAATTGGGACCCGGCCATCCCGCTGGAGCCCCGGGACTGGTGCCCCCAGCCTTTCCTGGCACACGGGCCCATTTGTGCCTTTCTGCCTCTCTGAGCTGGAGTTGTGTCATTTCCAACCAAATGAGGGTCTGCCTGCAATGCTCCAGCCGGACATTCACAGGGACACTCTTCCCAGTTCAGCCATCTCTCCAGCTCAGAGAGCTGACAGGGGCCCAAGATCAGCCCGGGGCCCACCCTATGTCACAGACCCATGGCCCGTGGCAGGAGGAAGGCCCAAGGCCAGCACACTGAATGCAGGCTCTGTCTCCAGAAGGGACCTGACACCCAGGGAGGGCACGAGTTTCTGGGTGCACAGCTGGGTGGTTGCATCCAGCCCCTGGGGACACCAGGCTCCCCCCACCCGGTTACCTGTGCCCCCATGTGGGTTGTCTTTATCCATGAGTCGAACACCAGCACATAGCCCAGCATCATAAGGCAGACCCAGATGAGCAGCGCCGAGGCCCTGAGCCACCGCCGGACGAGGCACTCAACATAAACCAGCACGTAGAGAACCACAAACACAGCAAGTGTGAAGAAGGTCGTCCCCAGGACAGTCTGGTGTCCAGAGGGGTCCTGGGCAGGGCAAACATACACAGAAATGCCTCAGCTTTCCCCAGTGAGGCACTGCCTCCTCCAGAAAGCCTGCCAGGCTAGCCTCTCCAGCCTGCCCCGAGCAATGTCACCTGTGTTCTCCACACGAGTGACATCTATGCTCCGTCTAAACACCAAGCTCTTCCTTACCTTCGGGCTTTGTGCTGTCTTGGCTAAGGTTGCCTTCACCACCATCCTTCACCAGTCGCTTCCTGTGCAGCCCTGAGATCCTGCACAGCCCAGCCCTGTGATGCTACCACTCCCCAACCCCTCCCTGTCAGGCCTCCTTTGCTTCCAGGGTGCTCTGTGAGGACCTACGGGGGACAGATAGCACCAGAGTGCAGGAGCAAAGCCGTGGAAAGCCTCCTGGAGGAGGCCACTGCTCCTGTCTGTTACAGAATGAATGGAGGTTAGGAGCAAAGGCTGACCAAAGGCGTCCCAGACAGGGGAAGAGCTGGAGCAAAGAGACAGAAGTGTGACACTGGGAGGTGGTTGACAGGAAAGGAGAGTCACAGCTGGGACAGCACCTGGTTTCCCCCAGGAGCCCCTAAGCTCCACGGGCACAGAGGCTGATCTGGGGGCCAGCATACAGTAGGTACTCAGTAACCATTTGCTGAATGCCGAAACCAATGTCCTGCGGTTTCCAGCCACAGATACAGGCAGCACCGACAGTGCACCCACTGAGTGCTGGCTGCTGTACCCATATCACCCTGATAACACCCTGTAGTCTCTGAAGTTTTCTTCTAGAACTCTGCTGCTGCATACAGTGGCTACTAGCCACGTGTGGCTATTCAAGATTAATTTTACACCAGGGGCGCCTGGGTGGCTCAGTCAATTAAGCGTCTAACTTCAGCTCTGGTCATGATCTCAAGGTTTGTGGGTTTGAGCCCTGTGTCTGGCTCCATGCTGACAGTGTGGAGCCTGCTTGGGATGCTTTCTCTCTCCTTCTCTGTTCCTCCCTGGCTCATGCTTTCCCTCTCAAAATAGATGAATAAACTTTAAAAAAAAAAAAAAAAAAAAAAAAAAAAAAAAAAAAAACTCAGTTCCTCAGGAATACCTGGGTGGCTCAGTTAGTTAAGCATCCAACTCTTAGTTTTGGCTCAGGTCATGATCTTTCGGTTCATGGGATCGAGCCCTGCTTCAGGCTCTGCAGTGCTTGGGATTCTCTCCCTCCCTCTCTGCCCCTAGTGTGCTGATGCTCTCAGAAGGAAGGAAGGAAGGAAGGAAGGAAGGAAGGAAGGAAGGAAGGAAGGAAGGAGCGAGGGAGGGAAGGAAGGAGGAAGGGAGAAATTAATTTACTTTTTTAAAGCTTCTGTTCCTCAGCCACACTAGCCACATCTCAAGAGCAGTGGTGGGGCAAGGCCTAGGTCAGAGATGACAGCAGGGGCGTCTGCCTCAAGACCGGGGTTGAGAAGGACTCTGAGGCCAGAGAAGGAGTGCTGGGAAGAGGGAGTCATGACACGCGAGCTGTCCCAGACCTAGGTCTTCCATAGAAGTTTACTTTGGAGAAAAGGAGTGTCGTTTACTTGGCCAAATGAATGTAAGCTCGCAAAGCACCCCAGACTTCAAAATTAAATTAAAATTAAAAGCCAAACTATGCTCCCGAGCACGTCACAGATGCAGAGCTTCAGGCTGAGAGGAGTCCACGACCTGCCGGGAGGCCTCGCAAGCCCAGAGCGGCAGAGCCGGGCCCCGAACCCGCCGCGGGCCGGCCGCCTCACTCACCCCGCAGACGAAGGCGATGACGATGAGGGCGACGCAGGCAGTGACAGCCACCAACAGGAGCGTGAGCAGCAGCGGCCCGTGCTGGCTGGTGAGACGGTACTTCTCGTAGAGCACGTCCTGGTTCGGGCCCTCCTCGCCCTCGTTAAGGAAGTAGCGCCCCTTGGCCGGCATCTTCCCCCCGAGGCCCACCCGCCCGGCAGTGCCCTCAGGAGAGCCCACGGCCTGGGGAGCATCTGTCTGCAGACACCCTCCCTGGTGGGCCTAGGCCTCCGGCCTCTCGGAGCCTGGCAGGCGGGGCTGGGCAGGGGCCCCCTCAGCAGGCAGCCGCGTGGGCCACACGGGGCCCGCACCGCTCCGCGGCCAGGCCGGCTCACAGCACCACTGGCCTCTTCCTCTGCATCCGGGCCAGGCTGACCAGACACATGGGGTCCTCAGCTCTGCGGAGACACAAAGCAGACCCGGGTCTGAGTCATCAACCTAAACCCACACCTAACTCCTAGGTCCCGTTTCAGGCTCTGCGCACAGGGCTGGTTCCCTGTGTTTTCCAGGACTGCAGCAGCCACTAGCCACACATGACTATTTAGAGTTAACTGGGTTAAAAATGAAATTAAGGGGCACCTGGGTGGCTCAGTAGCGTAAGCTGGTTTCAGCTCAGGTCATGATCTCACAGTTCGTGAGGTCGAGCCCAGCGTCAGGCTCTGTGCTGACAGTGCGGAGCCTGCCTGGGATTCTCTCTCTCCCTCTCTCTGTGCCACTCCCTCCTGCTCTTTCTCTCTCTCTCAATTTCTTTAAAATGAAATTCAACGTTCAGTCCAGCCGTCACACCAGTCACATTTCAAGTGCTCAAAAGCCATACATGGCTAGTGGCTATTATATCCGGCAGCACAGATAAACAGCATTTCTATCATCTAGAAACTTCTACTGGACAGCACTGCCCTAACAGTTTGACTGTTTGACTTGCACAGGGAGGTGGAGGTCTCTGATCCATCCCAGCAAATTCTGTGTATGGCATGAGGCAGGGATCAGCCTTCATCCCTTTCTTCTACATGGGCATCTGATGACCCCAGCAGCTTCTGGAGAAGCCACCTTTGTGATAAGTCAGGTGACCGTGCATGTGGGGTCTGTTTGCAGGTCCTTGCCCAAAGACCACACCCACCCAACTACAGGGGCTTTGTAGTGAGTTCTGTGTCTCAGACCCCCACGCCCGCTACACCCAGACCCTCCCCCTTGCGTTCATGTTACATTAAGCTTCTACGAAAGACTGCCTTTTTTAAATACATTTTTTAAGTTTCCACTGACAAGAAGTTGAGAAGTTTGCAAGCTCCACTTCGTAGAAAAGGAGCCCAAACCTCAGAGAGGGAGCACAGTGGACCCTTTATGGCAAAATTGGGAGCAGATGCCAGGCTGGCAATGCTCAGCCCAGATGGACTCCCTCTTTCCCAGCACCATTCATTCATTTGCTTATTCATTTATTCCAAAAAGGCAGTTAATTGTGCCTGTGGCCCCCTAGGCCCACTACATACCTCCCGTGTGCCAGGCAATCTCTCTCTCCCCTTGGAACTCCCAGTCCCCAAAGAGAGAAAGTTACCCAAAAAGGTGCCATCCCTACATGCAGGGGCTGAGGCCTGCGGGCAGCTGCCATATTCCCAGCGGGAACCCTGTGTCACAGGAGCAACCCTCGACCAGGAGTCCAGGCTCCCAGCATCCTCCAGGCCTGCCTGAGAGACCGGAAACAGGACAGGGCTGGTGGCAGAGGGCAGGGAGGAGGTAAGAGGTGGGAAGGCTCAGGGCAGTCACGAAGGGCACGAATGGCCACTGGCAAAAGCTGTGAAAGAAAGAGTCCAGAGCCCCTACAGGTAGGAGAGCAGGGTACCCAGAGTCCCTGCGTCTGAGCAAAGCCCCCTAGTGAGTGCCCACCTGGGATCCGGGAGCCACCTCAGACCCTGGTTGGGCCCACAGCTACCAAAGAGCCCAAAGCGCTTAGGCAAGTTACAAAGCTGATTTCTACACGAAATTCTGATTTGTGAATGAGGGCGGCTAATTTAAACACTGGAGCCGTGCCACCCACTGGTTGACAACCTCTAAATCTAAACCAACCAGTCTTTATTCCACACGGAGTGTTTCTGGAGTATTAACCACGTATGCCTCGCCCTATGTGGTAGGGTTTACAAAGCAAGATCAAGTCCCCGCCCTGAGAAGCCCCCACTGCAAAGCTCCCCTAAACCAGCTCTTTGCGGTCACAACAGCAGAAACACTGTCAGGCCAGGTGTCCACACCCACATATTCGCTCTCAAGTTCATGACCTGCAAAGGCCAAGGTGGTACAGCCGTTTTACAGACGCAGAACAGAGCCCAGAGAGGTCGAGTGGCTTGCCTAAGATCACACAGCTGGAGCTGCTTGCCAGAAGGGCTGGGATTCAAAGCCGGGTCTACCAGCTCCCGAACGAGGGCTCCTGGCCCGACCTTTCTGTCTCGCTGAACTGAGCCCTGTGAGCAAGGGCAGCTCCCGGGAACTGAACCACAAGTGCACACACTGCCCATCTCTCTGGCCTGGCACCAAACTCCAGTGCCTCGGGACTGGACTGACAGGCTGAGAAACCCCAAACACCACGGGGCCAGGGCAACGACTCCCCGCAGCTGCTCTAAACCCCAGGCAAAGCCCTCAGACCAGAGCTGTGGGCGGCCAGGACACGCATGCACACACACACACACACACACACACACACACACACACACAGCACCTTTCACCCCACTACTGACCTGCCTATCCAGGCACACGAAGCCCAGCTGAGGCAGGGATGAAGAGAGAGGAGCAGTTGGAGGGTTCCCCGGGGGAAGGGGGGGAACCCTCGCCTGGTAAACACCGCTCTTGGGGATCTAATTAGGCCACTTCCTGGGCAATGGCAGGTGGGCAAGGGCGTGGACAATAGCCCTGGACACAGGGACTCCGGCCCATCCAGGGACCGGGTCCCACTCCTGGAAGAGCAAAGCAGGGCAGGGCTGGGAGGAATGACTGTGTTTATCGCTCCTGGTGAGAGGCCTGGGAGCCCATGGCGGCATTTCCAAAGGCCAGCGGCTCCCTAGAAGCAACCCCCCCAAAGCTGGACACAGAGGCCCCCCCTACCAGGGAAGGCTTCAAGGCCTTTCTGCCCATTCACCAGTTCTTCTGCTGGTCACTGACAGCTGGCAACTAGGAGGGCCCCACAGAGGCCCTGAATGAAGGAACTCCTTTGCCAAGCCTCCAACAAATGACCCTTGGCTCACCCACCTCGGTGACGGGGAGCTCATCGCCTCTCGGACGGTCTCCTCCAGAAGTGAGCACTCCTTCTGGCTGTAAGGCCCACCTGAGGCCAAGTGAAGCCGACCCCCGTCGCTCCCTCACCCCCACCCCAGTGGTTCTGTCCCAAGTCCAAAGACACCAACAGCAGAGACACACATATGGGACAGTCGAGGCCCCTTTACCTGGAGGAAGCAGAGCCCAGGGGTCAGACCTCATGATCACCCTGGTAGGGGGAATAGGGCAAGCAGCTCATTTTACAGTGGAGGGGACCCCCAAGGTCCAGTTGGGAGGCGACATTATTTCTTCTGCTGCTGGGATTGTCTCTCCCACTTCAGTCCCTTGGCTCAGGGGCCACGTGAGCCGGGCTGGCTCATCATCATCGTCCCTCTCAAGCCCCAGTGACTGGTTTAGGGACAGTCATGTGACCACAACCCTCTGAGAACCCTCTTTGGGACTTCTGCTGACCCACCAAAAAGAGATACTCTCTTTTGCTGGTGGCCTACAGCTGCTGGTGGCCACTGGAAATCACCACAGGAGACGGCCCAGTGAGAATGAAGCCAACACAGAAAACTGGACAGAGACAGAGACTTGAAAATACCCCCCGAGCCCCTGGATCCAGCTGTGCCTGAAGTTCAAACAGCCTCCAGATATTTCAATCACACGGGACAATCATGCCTTTTTCAGATAAAGCCAGTTTGTGCTTCTGTCACTTGCAACCAAGAGGCCTTCTGCCCCAGTTTACTGTATCTGGGGAACCCTCATGGCCTCCTGATGGGTTCAGGGTCAGGGGGCAGAGTCCCATGTAGCTCAGGGGCAAGAGCGGGTGCCCGCAGATACGACTGGCCCCAGCTAGGTCTCCTGGAAGGGGGCTGGGCCAAGGAGGGGAACTTCCCTTGCCCATACCTCTGTCACCACATCCTGGACTCCACAGCCCAGAGCCAGCCAGGCTGCACGGGACCCGGTCCAGCAGGAAGCTGGGGCAATGGGCCTCCCCACATCTTCTCCAGTGGCCTCCAGAGACTCCCTTCTGTGGGATGAATTAGGGAGCCCCGGGGCATACTTGCATAGAAATGGATACCAAAGGAATCAACCTCACTCCCCCAAAGCACTCCTGTTGGGCCCTGCACTTCCCACAGCCCTGTGCCCCATGATAGAGGGGGGCGGGCAATGCCATCAACAAAATCTACCATGTACCTACTGCGTGCCCAGCGCTGTGGGCTCGAACTCTGCACACCCGCCCCGCAGGGCAGTATGACTACTGCTTCCATTTTATGAGCGTGGGAACACAGAGAGGTTCAGTCATTCTCCTGAGGTCACACAGCTAGTGAAAGAGAGCTGGGACTTGCATACAGGCCACCTAGGCTCACCTCTCATCCTGCCCAACACTCTCACGGTGCTGACATCCCCAGAGCCCATAACCTCTCAAAATGCTAAACCCTTCCTGCCCTCCCCTCTCAAAGCCTAGGACCGAGGGTGGGAGGAGGCAAAGTGTACTCTGTCAAGGTTCCTCCATCCGCCTTGAAGAAGTCAAGTCAGAAAGCCACATCAGGAGGCCTCCTCTAAGCCAGCAAGATCCAGGAGCACCTCTTCCTACAGGAAGCCCTCCAAGCTACCCACACACACCTTCTCCTCCTTTTCCTACAACTGAGGCAGGGCTGTGGTCTCCTTGCCAAATACTGACTGGGGGCTCCAGGTTCCTCAGCCAGAAGAACCGCCAGAAATAGGGAGGCTGGGACCTCAAATTATGAGTACAAGACCGGGCCCTTTGGGGTGCTCAGGATATCCTTCCCCAGCAGAACTGGCTGATCCCGCAGCACCCTCAGTGCTACCACACCCCTTGGGGAGTTCTAGCCCACCCCCAGCTTTCACAGACACAGACAGGGCACCCACTTCCTCACCCAAGCCGCACTGGCAGGAATCCCGGCCTGGCTTCCTCTGGCCCAGCCCAGCAGGCCTCGGAGCTGCACAGGGCCTGGGGCCCCAGTGGCCTCAAAAGGAGGAAGTGGGGGCTCTGGGGTGTGCGGGAGGGGCAGGCAGACGTGAGGAGAGGCCCCACCTCGGCCCCTTGGGCTCAGTCCCTGCACCCAATCCAGCCTGGGGTCCATGATGCTGCAGCCCAGAACCCACAGACACAGCCTTAGCCTCCTCGGCTAGCCCAGCACTCAGCTTGCTCCACGGGCTGTGTCACAAGCAGATTTTTATTTGCTGGGGGTGGGAGGGGGGGTCTCATGTTAGGGCATCTCCCTCAGGAGACCCAGACTTTTGTGAAGGGGACCCAGAGGGTGCTCTGCCTGGCAAAGTCCCAGCATAAAGGGGCACCACCCAAGAAACCTCATGGGACCGAGGGATTTCAGCCTGACTGCCATGCACGCCCTCCCCTCCACCAACACCAGAGCCGAGCAGCCCTCAGGCCTCTCCCCCTCCACACCTTTGCTCACCCAGGGCCTGACCTCCCTCCCCACGCAGGTCTCTCCCAGGCCTTCCCAGAGTCCTGCCAACGGTCCCATCTGTCAGGCATCCCAGCACCTGCCTCACCAAGGTGAGGCAGGATCTGTCGTGGGAGGGTCTGTGTCCACGTCCTGCAGCTGGGCCCTGGTCATTGCATGTAGGCCAGACAGAAGGACAGACAGATGGATCGATGGACCCACGGATGAACCAACCAGCTGGAATCCTGAACCAGGCAGAAAAGGCAGGGGAAAGCAAACAGGGCAGCTTTGGAAGAAGGAGGGAGAGCCCATCAGGGCAGAAGGAGGTGAGGGGCACCTGGGTGGCTCAGTCGGTTCAGTGTCCGCCTTCAGCTCAGGGCATGATCTCACGGTTCACGAGTTTGAGCCCCTCATCGGGCTCTGTACTGACAGCTCGGAGCCTGGAGCCTGCTTCGGATTCTGTCTTTGGATTCTGTGTGTCCCTCTCTCTCTGCCCCTCTCCCACTTGCACTTGGTGTCTCTCTCTCTCCCTCCCTCCCTCCCTCTCTCTCAAAAATAAATAAACATTAAAAAAATAAAAATAAAGTAGAAGGAGGTGAGAACATGAAGGAAGTGTGTCCCTGAGAATGGGGAGCGCTGGTGGGGGAAGCACAGGTTCAAACCCCAGCTCTGCTCCCATGGCCATACGTTCCAGTCGCTCACACTCTGAGCCTCAGTCCTCCTCATCGGTAAACTCGGGTGCTGATACCCAAGTCGTGGGGAAAAGTGAGGTGCAGGCCATGATGGCCAACAGGCTGTTTGAGAGAACAAAATAGTAAATGAGCCCAGAAAGAAGGCTGTTTCCAGAGCTGAGGAAGCCCATGGAGTCCAAATAGAAGAGACAGAGGCATGAAGCAGGCAGGGTCCCCCCACGAACCTTCTCGTTCATCTTGCCACCTCCTGGTGACAGCCTACAAGGCCACGAAGCAGGGGCAAAAGCCAAAGTGCCCAGTGATGTGAGCCCTCCAGCCAGCCCTGCTCCCCATCACGCTTCCCCAGGACCCCCATGCTGACTTCACACTAGCTCCCAGGGTCCACAGGCTACCCATCAGTCTCGGATCCAGAAAGTCCAGCTCTGCCACCAACCTGCTCTGTAACCCTGGGCAAGTCCCTTGCCCCATCTGGGCCTCGGTTTTCCTTCTTGCAAAGGAATGGTTCTGTCAGACCTCTGAGACCCGGAGCTGGGCTGGGCTGGGTGTGGAGTCTGAATCATAAAAGGACAACAAGCCTAAGGGGATAGCCTGGGTGTTGTCACCTGGCCCCAGAGGGCTTATTCTAGGGGTGGGGTAGGGATTATTCTTTGTACCTGAAATCCTCCCTGCCACTTCTCCTGTGGACTGTCTCAGCATAGTCAGTGTCTCCTTTAAAATACAAATGCCTCATTCACCCCTTACCTCCCAGGCTCCAGCTGGCAGGGATAAGAAATGAATTTTGCTATCTCCTATGCCGATTCGAATAATGGTTAGTAACTGCCTGGGGAAAAATCGTCCATTCATTCATCCATTCATTCATTCATTCGTCTATTCATTCACCTTGAGAGAGATCCATGCATTCATTCTTTTAATGGATGTATACTAGCACCTTCTATGTGCCTGGCACCAGGCCAGATGCCAAGAGGAAACTATGCTCCAGGCACAAGTTCCCCGAAGGCAGAGACCTCAATGCCGGCCTCTCCCAGGTGTCTGTACAGAGTGGGGGTCCATGCAACAGTGCTTATTAACTAACTAATGGATCAACCAAGGATTGCCGGAAAGAACATTTTCCCTGGCTCTTGCCTGAAATCCCACCGTCAGTGATTGATTCCTAAAGTTATGCACTGCCCTCACAAAACTCCCTCCTTAAAATGAACACACTTTGGGGGCACCTGGGTGGCTCAGTCGTTCAACTCTTGGTTTTGGCTCAGGTCATCATCTTAGGGTTCATGAGTTCGAGCCCCACATCAGGCTCTGCGATGACCGTGCAGAGCCTGCTTGGAATTCTCTCTCTCTCTCTCTCTCTCTCTCTCTCTCTCTCTCTTTCCCTTTCTCTCAGAATAAACTTAAAACATTTTTTAATAAATAAAATAAAATAAAATAAAATGAACACACTTTCATGCCCCCATTCAACACATTTCTGACCTCTTTCCCCTTGATAAGGAAGGACAGAAAGGGCTAGTCTACAGGCACCTTACCAGGTGCCAGTCCTGCCCAGGCTGGCAGGACAGAGGTCTAGCCACTGACTTCACACTTTGCCCAGGGCCCCACCCAGACAGCCAGTGGTGAGGAGGCATGAACGGGGTTGGGAGATGGGGGACGGGATCCATTTCACAAAGCCATAGATATACCCCAGAGTAACCACTGAATTGGAGTGAGCAAGAGGGATGTAACTACCCTGCCAGTATCCTGTTTAAAAAATTTTTTTTTCAACGTTTATTTATTTTTTTGGGACAGAGAGAGACAGAGCATGAACAGGGGAGGGGCAGAGAGAGAGGGAGACACAGAATCGGAAACAGGCTCCAGGCTCTGAGCCATCAGCCCAGAGCCTGACACGGGGCTCGAACTCACGGACCGCGAGATCGTGACCTGGCTGAAGTCGGACGCCCAACCGACTGCGCCACCCAGGCGCCCCGCCAGTATCCTGTTTAAAGAGACAGCAGAGCCCAGAGGAGAGAGAACAAGCTGGAGTCATGATTTATACCAAGAGGATTTCCAAAGAGAGCAAGAAACCATGAAAGAATGTTCATACAATGCTGTAGTGGGTCAGTCCTTTCTGACCTGACACAGAAAAGACTAATCAACTCCCATTACATTTAAAAAAACTACTCCAGGGGTGCCTGGCTGGCTCAGTCAGACCAGCATGCCACTCTTGATCTCAGGGTTGCAGGTTTGAGCCCACTCTGGGCATAGAGCTTACTTAAAAACAAATAAGTAAATAAACTTATTAAAAATCTACTACATTAGGGGTGCCTGGGTGGCTCGGTCGGTCAAGCATCTGGCTTCAGCTCAGCTCATGATCTCACTGTTCCCAAATTCAAGCCCTGCATCAGGCTCTGTGCTCACAGCTCAGAGCCTGGAGCCTGTTTCAGATTCTGTGTCTCCCTCTCTCTCTTTCCCTCCCCTGCTCACACTCTATCTCTCTCTCTTAAGCTATTAATAGCAAAATCAAAAGATAAATGAGAAATTAGGGAAATATTTACAACTCTTATCATAAGGAGCTAACCTCTCTCATATGTAAAAAGTTCCCACAGATCAAAAAGAAAAAGACCAATCATCCAAAAAAAAAAAAAAAAAAAATGGGAGAAGGGTATGGATAGAAAGTGCACAGAAAGGCAATACAAATGGCTGTTAAACATTTAGGAAGAAGCTAACCTCACCCGTAATAAAAAAAAAAAAAAAAAAAAAAAAAAAAAAAAAAAACCCACAAATTAAAACTACTACGGAAAATCATTTTTACCTATCCAATTGGCAAAGATCAAAGCATTTATACACAACACAACAGGCAGTCCCACAGCCTTGGCAGGAGTGATTCAGCATAACCCCCGGGGTGGGGCTGGCGATTTAGTCGTATGTAACAAAATCACTCCTGCACACACAAACCTTTGATGTAGCAAAAGTCCTTCAAGTAATTTACCTTACAAACACTTTCACAGATGTAAAATGACACATGTACAAGATTATTGTTGCAGCATTACAATAACAAAAGAAGATGGTGTGTCTGCCAGTTAGGAGATAGTGAAATAAATCACAATGCACCCTTCCTGTGGAATACTACGCAGCCGTCAAAAGGGTGCAGCGGTGTGAACTGAGCTGTCCCAGGGTGTTTTGTGCAAAATCCACATGGCAACAGCAGTGTCTGGAACGGGTAATGCCTGAACCAGGATACAGGATAACCAAAACTGATGCTTTGGTGGAATGAGTGAACCTTCAGTTTGTTTCTATTGTCGTAATGCAGCTTGTGCAATTAAAAGGAAGTTCTTGGGGAGCGCATGGGTCAGTCAGGCGTCCGACTTTGGCTCAGGTCATGACCTCATGGTTCGTGAGTTCGAGCCCCACATCAGGTTCTCTGCTGTCAATGTAGAGCCCACTTTGGATCCTCTGTGTCCCTCTCTCTGGCCCTCCCCTCACTCTCTTTCTCTCTGTCTCTCAAAAATAAATATTAAAAGCAAACAAATAAACAAACAAAAACAGAAGTTCTTGGGGTGCCTGGGTGGCTCAGTTGGTTAAGCATCTGACTCTTGGTTTCAGCTCAGGTCACGATCTCACAGATCGTGGGTTCAAGCCCCACGTTGGGGTCTCCACAGACAGTGCAGAGCCTGCCTGGGATTCTTTCTGTCTTCCTCTCTCTCTGCCCTTTCCCTGCCCACACGCTCGCTCACTCTCTCTAAAATAAACAAACATTTTTTAAAAGTTCTTAATACAAGATGCAAGATCTACTGCATACATAGTGCCTACAGCCAACAATACTATATCGTACACTTCAAATTTTTCCACGAGGGCAGACCTTACGTTGAGGGTTCTTATCACACTACTACGACTATTACTACTAGCAGTAATAATAACAATAATAATAATAAAGGGGGCAAAAAGAAACTTTCGGGAGTGAGGAATACGTTTATGACATAGATTGTCATGATGGCTTCAGAGGGGAATACTTATCTTCAGCTTATCGGCTGCATATATTAAATATGCACAGCTTTTTCTATGTCAATCATACCTCAATAAAGTGGTTTTAAAAATAAACTAAACACGTGAGGCACCTGGCTGGCTCAGTTGGAAGAGTGTGCAACTCTTGATCTTGGGGTTGTGAGTTCAAGCCCCACGTTGGGTGTAGAGACTACTAAAAACACAAATAAATAAACTTAAAAAAATAAACTAAAAAATAAAGACTCTATTAGAAAAATTCAAGGGCAACAGAAGGTGACTGATAATTAAAGGGACACATATACAAACATGGAAAGACATGTTCCTGGCATCTTTATTGGCGTGGGGGTGTGTGGATCTACATATATAAGTATGTATGCAAATACATAAAAAAATAGAACCTGTTTACCGGGCGCCTGGGTGGCTCAGTCGATTTCGGCTCAGGTCACAATCTCACTGTTCAACACGGAGCCTACCTGGGATTCTCTCTCTCCCTCTCCCTGTCTGCCCCTCCTCTGCTCATGCTCGCTCTGTCTCTCAAAATAAATAAACTTAAATAGAACTTGTTTTTAAAAAAATAAAGGAAGGAAGGAAGGCAGACAGACAGACATACGTCTCAGGCCCATGAAGTGTCAGTTGCACACCCCGGAGAGTTACTTCTCATCTCTGTGCCTCAGTTTCCTCATTTGAAAAAAGGGAGACTAAGTTCTGACCCTGCAGGGCTTTGAGAGGATTCAATGGGGGTAAGGCAGGCAGGGTGTCGAGGCTCCACCCGACACAAAGTACCCAAGTCGAGATAACAAGTATTACCAAGTTGGCAGAAAGGGCTGTGGGGTCTGGGAGGCAGGGAGCGGGGCACCTGCCCCTTCCCCTCCCCGATGACCCAGTCGTGAGCTCCGGCCCCCTACTCTGCCCTGGGAGTGGCCTAGCCTAAAAGTGGTCAGCACCTAAAAATTGCTACCTGGGGCCCTGAGCAGTGACAGGGGATGACGCCCCCGTGGGGTGCCTGGCGGGGTCTGGACAGAGAGGCCGTCCAGCCACCCAACCTGGGCCCTAGGGGAGGTGGACAGTGTCAGAGAGAACTGCCATCTGGCATCCCAGGCAGCATGGGGACCCCACCCCAAGCCTTGCAGGCCTGCTTCAAGGAGAGAAAGCAGAACACCTGCCCTCAGGACAGGCTCTGCAACCTCTGAACCCAACTAGAGAGACTCCCAGCGGCCTCTGGCCTCCCTCGTCTGAGAACCTCCACCTCGGTGAGCGCCTGTCAGGAACAGGCAGGGGCAAGGCCCACGCAGCCCATCCCCTCACAGCCCATCTCCCCCCCCCCCCCCCCCGCCTCGGGGTGGGGGTGTGGGTATGGGTGGAGCTGCTCTCACTCTCTTTCCAGCTGGGGGCGGACTCTGGAATCCTAACCTACTTGTTCAAAGCCCCCTGGCTGAAAAGCAGGAGAGCTGGAATTCAAACCCAGACCTGCCCTACTCCAAGGCTCCAGCTCTTTCTTAACCCTCTGTCTACATTTCCTGAGGCGTGCTGCCCACCAGCAGAGCCACGAAGAGCTACACACACATGGCCAGCCCCACCCACACTGGACTCTGGTCACAGGCAGCACAGGGTTTGACATTCTCCTCCTCCTCCTTTAAAGAGTCCCTGTATACATTAGCAATTAAAGGCTCTGAGAAGTCCTGCAGAAAAGAAACCTGCTGAGTTAAACACAGCTAAACATTCCCCGGTCTGTTTGGTTCAAGGGACCCTTTTTTGCATTAATTTCCAATGAACTCCTTTTGGGAAATGCTGACTGTGGAGTCTCGAAGATAGCTCAGAGCTCCTCACTGGGCAGCTGTGGCCCAGAGAGCCAACTATCTTCCCGTCTCCTGACAGCCTGGGGAGCTCCCTCTGGCTGGGGGCCCCGCTCTCTCACCTCTACCTGGGCTGGATGGACACACAAGGGAAGGACAAGCCAGTGCAACTGCTTGTGGGCCAGGGGACCAGCCCTAAGCTTGGCCTCTGGGGTAGGGGTGAAGGGAAGATGGGAAGAAGGCCTGGATGCACAGCGCCCTCCCTCAGGCAGTTTTAAGTTGGGGAGCAATCTGCCCTGCGGAATTGAGAAAGCAAGAAAGTGCTCTAAATACCAACCAGGAAAAGACCCTCCTACGTCTCTTGGCTACACTTCCTGCCTCTCTCAGGCAATGCAGGAAAGTAGCCCACCTGCCAGAGGCAAAGCAGTGCAGGGGACAGAGCCCTGGGCCGAATGTCAGGAGACCCAAGCTAGAGTGGGAGCCTTTACCCACTCTGGTCCGGTCCCACTCAGACTAGCAAGCTGGCCGCAGACAGATCAGTGGGAAAACCAGACAGTAAGACATCCTTGCTCAGCAGGCCATGCTGGAGGGGCCATGGCCTCCCCCAGCCATCCATGGAGCCCAACAAGACATCACTGTCTAGTCTGGGCCCCCGAAGCCACTGCCTCATCCACAGACCCTCCCCGCCATGTGGCTCCCACAGCACCAGACAGCAGAGTACCCGGCTCTAATCCAAAGTGCTGAGATCCCACTTCCTCAAGGCTTCCTGAGAACTTGAGAGAGGCCAAGGGGGCATGTGATGGGCAGGGGGGGTTGCCTGGTGAAAGCCCAGCCCAGAGCCCGGAGGAGCCCTTCTGCAGGGGAAGCAGGCCTAGCCGACCTCCCTTACCCCCAAACCACAGCCTGGCCTCTGTAACTACACCCACACGGGGGGCTCAGGAGACCCTCCCTAGAGCTCAGTTGTCCCTAGAGCTAGGCCCCCCATTCCTGGTTACTTACTCCTTCCTGCCACAAACTCCTGCCTTCCAGAGCCAGGCTCTGGCTGGATACAGGAAGCCGCTGTGATGGATCCCCAGTCCACCGCAGCCCCATGCACCGCTAGACACAAGCTTCTCCTTGGGATAGCCTGCCAGAGCTTCTTGCACCTGTCTGGGTCCCCAAGAACACCAAGCCCAGTTGTGCTCACCCCCTGGCCAAAAACCTCCTCCGGGGCTTCCAGAGGCCTTCTTCGTGACTGCACAGTTTGACTTATTTCAGTTCCCCAAACAAGCCCCACCCTCTTGTCTCCAGGCTCTGGCCGCTTAAAAGCACAGCCTATCTCCCCACCCCAAAAACTCCCTCTGCCTGGCAAACTCCTGCCCAACCCTTCAGAGCCAGGCCCAGCCACCACCTTCCACAGGAGGGCTGCCCAATTCCCTCCTAATCTGGATTCAGTGCCTGGCTCTCCCTTCCCAGTGCCTGTGTCGAAACACAGGACACCTGGCCTGTCACTGCCCGGCTACCTGATGCCTCCCCCAAGACTGATGTCTGGCTACTCATTGCTCAACTTCCAAAATCTGACACCTGCCTGGTACACAGGGGACACTTAAACCCAAGCCCCACAGACTGAGACAAATACAGCCCATGCTGAGCAGGCACTGGGGGCTGGTCCCAACCCCAGTGTCCCTGTCCCCATCTGCATGAGCTAGGGCAGGTCACCTGCCTCTCAGCCTGGGTTTCTCACCTGAGCAGTGGGGAGCTTGCCAGTTTATTCTGGCCGTGAAATGACCTCATGGCTATAAAAACTCCTCCTAAATCCAGAAATTCACACACTTAAGGGGGCCAAACTTGTGTTACTTCAACGACAGGAAAGCAAGCCCCCGCCCCACCCCCCACCGCCGTGGTGCCCATGCTCCTCCATCCAACAAGTGCTCACTGAGCCCCTGCCCACTCCAGGTACCAGGTGACAGGCTAAGGCCATGATAAGCAAGGTCCCTTGGAGAGCGTGTGTTGTCGGGGAAGAGGAGACAAATGTAATAAATGGGCCACATGAGGAAGAGAAATGCTAGGATGGGCAAGGAGCAGCCTGGGGCTGAGGAGTCAAGAAGGCAGGAAAGCCTCAGGGACCAAACATCAGAGGCGCTGTGTGACCACGGGCACATTCATTAAACTCTCTGGGCCTGTTTCCTGACTCAAAGAATGGGCTGGTAATGGTACCTAATGCTCAGGGACTTCACAGAGAGGCTAGTACACAGGGTCTGCCATCAGGTGGGGTCACCCCAGTGGCTCCAAACACAAGTTGGGGCGGGGGGGGGGGGTGGGCAGCCTGAGAAACCTCGATTGATATCAACAGGCAGGAGACACCCTATAAATAGGAGACACCCTATAATAGGAGACACCCTATAAATCCCGGGGGTCCTGACACCCCCCCCCAAAGGTAGCCCTTCCCTTGCTCCCCTGCCCAGAAAGCAGGGCCAGACAAAGGATGCAGAAGTGCTGGTCCCTGCCCTGGGCACTACCTGGTGCTAAGGCACCCCCTCCCCGGGGGGCCTCAATGGTGGCTCCAGGGAGTCTGGGTGTTTCAAAAGAGGATGCCTCCCCATTAGTCTGGGTCCCCCATTAAAGTAGCGCCTCCAGCTGACTTCAAAGGGCTCCTCCTCCCCGAGCCAGATGGGGCCCGAGGGAGACAGGTGTGGGAGGCCGGGAGCAGGGACTGGCAGAGCCAGGAAGACCCTGGCACACACTGGCAGGGGATGTGCGGGGGGGGGGGGGGGGGCAGCCTGCCTACTGCAAAGATGGGGAGGCTGAGGCTAGGTGGGGGAGACGGGTGGCCCCTCGTCCACATCCCCACCACTTAATGAGGCCTGAGGAAACCCTGCCTCCAACAGAGCTCTGATCAGGAAAATGCACACCAGCCCCAAAGCTGTGAAGCCCGTTGGGGCTGTTTTCCATCTGTGCAGGGAGGGGCTGTGCCCCATGCTCCTGGGCCTCTCCCTGCTCAGCCAGCCAATGACACCAGGAGCCATCCACCCAAGTCAGCTGGTCCCAGAAGCAGTGAGACTGAGCCACTAACCAGGGGCAGGAAAGGTCCCTGCAGGGGATGGCAAGGGCCGAATCCTAGAAGACAAAGAGGTCCCCACCAGCATATTCTGGGTCCTAAGAGGTGGTTGGTGGCACTGCCTACTACATGCATCCCCTGGGGCCTCCTGTTCCCTAGAAGCCAGGCCTGCTGTGCTGCAACCCCAGGAGGACACAAGCTCCTCCCTGGGCCACGAGTACTTCCGTCCAGGAAGAAGCGGGAGGAGGTAAGCCTGGGGGGCCAGGTACATGTCTGAGAACTGGGGTACCCGTGACAAAGACCTCAATTTGTTTCTTTTCCTTTGGGCACAGTCATGGGTAAATGCTTCCAGTGGTTGCTGTAGGGAGGAGTACACACAGGGGAATAACAGGGAGAACGGACAGAGGAGGGTGCCCCCGGTGTCCCCTGACACCGGCACCGATGGGGGTGGGGGGGGGGATTTTCACAGAGCCCGGGCGGAGGGAAAGCTGCCAGGTGACTGACTCCAGAGCAGACCACTCGAGCCTCCTCAGCTCCCGAGCTTGAAGACCCCGAGGAGGGGGCCTCCACATGGGTGACACGAGCCAGGATGGGGTATGAGGTAGGGAAGCCCTGAGCAGAGGGGCTGCATGGACAAAGGGCAAGAGAGAGGCAAGCACGTGCTGACCCCGGAGTACACGAGAGGCCACGAGAGGTGGGACTGGACCAGCACGGTGGGCTGGGACCAGAGGACCCCAGAAGCCAGGAGAAGGGGTTCAGATGTGACACCAGATGGGAGAAACTGGCCAAGTGTGTGCATCAGAGGAACCCAGGAACCCCACAAACCCCTTCTCCAGGGCTCAGGGTCGGCCATCCTACCCCATCTGGACTGTCAGTTTCCCCTCCCATACAACACTTGGCTGGTGCTCAGGCAATGCCCATGGCACAGACCTGTTAACGTGATCAGCAGATGGTGGGAGAAAGGATGACCCAGTATCATGGGGAGAAGGGTCACCAAAGAGGACCTGAGCCCACCTCCGACCCAAGTCTTGCCCTACCTCACCCCAGTGCCTAGAGGGAACATCAGGGAGTGGAAGGTGCTTCAGCCCAGGTCTGCACCCAGGATCTGGCAACACCCCAGGTATGATGTGGCCGGCTGTGAACTCCGTGGGCAGCGGCAGGTCGAGCCAGATGCCGACGGTTGCTGGGTGGGCGCCCTGCCACCCTCCCTGGGGGGTGGGGGCTGGAAGAGCCCTGTGGGTGAGTGGAGACTGCAAGCCAGGGCAGGGGCAGAGCTGGAGGGCCACCGGGCGGGGGAGCAGGCTGGCAGCACTCAACACACACAGGCCGCCAGGGAAACCCCAGACATGGGTGTGCTGGTGTCAGACGGCTGGGCAGAGTTTTTCATGCATATTCCAGTCCCCCAGCAACCTGCCTGGGCACTGCCACCTCATAGAGG
This sequence comes from Leopardus geoffroyi, assembly GCF_018350155.1. Lineage (NCBI taxonomy): Eukaryota > Metazoa > Chordata > Mammalia > Carnivora > Felidae > Leopardus > Leopardus geoffroyi. Next base: position 28,325,940 of record NC_059335.1, on the reverse strand, counting down.
AGGGGACTGAGGAACTGTGAGACAGCAGTTAGCCCAAGGGCTGCAGGCTACCAGGGAGGCCTCTCCCACCTGAAACAGGACAGGCGGAGGAGAGCCCCCAACACAGCTACATGACAGCGATCACACCTCCCCTGGAGCTGGGGCTCTCCTGCACCAGGTGCAACATGTCCCCCCTTGTTTAAGCCTATAACCGCCTGAGTGGGAACCACGAGAGACACAACTTACAGATGCAGGAAACTGGCTCAAATAACCTGGCTCACCTCACATGCTGCTGGAAACAGGCAGAGTGGGGCCCGGAGGCAGGGGGCTGGACCCAAGGACCTCCAGAAGACCCCTGGCTTCTCTGGCTGTTCAGATGTGATGGTCTCATTCACTGAGCCAAACTAACTCCCAGCTCGTAGCTACGCAGGTCTCTTCAAGCACACGAAATGCCTAACAGGCCCACCACCCACGCTTCCCTCCCATCCCTGAGACCCGATCCCACGCAAGGCTGGAATCAGCCACTCCCACTCGAGCATCCAGCGTGATCCACTCTGCCTGCTCCCTCAGCAGCCCCAGAACAGTCCCAGCTGGGTGAAGCACTGCCCTCTGCCCAGGCCCTGGAAGATGGAAAGTTGCCACCAGCTGAGTGTCAATGCGCCCCACACCCCCTTCCTCCAGGACAGGAGAAAGGTCAAGGACACTGAGGGATGGGCCACCCATCACCCCTTGATGACCTCCAGTATGGGAGGATGGCAAGTCATGGAAAATCCAAAGGGTCAGATCATCTCCCGCCAGCTGAAGCAGGACCCCAGCACATGACTCAGGAGGCACGGCCCAGCTGCGGGGGAGCCCTGACCCAGCCCCCGCCACCTTGCAGTGGGTGCAGACAAGGGTCAGGCCAGGCCTGCAGGGTGGAGGACCCAACTCAGAGGAACCTGATTCCTCCTTCCCCACGGTGAGGATCATGTCCTACTAACTCTTCAAAGCCACCCAGAGCCCCTGCTCAGCTTTGCCCCACGCAGCCTCTCCAAAGAAGGGGCACTGTGCCCTGACCCCCTACAGGCCTCAGACATGGCGGCTCTCCGTGACAGGCAGTGTATACACGTGGACAGCCCTGGGGACTGACTCGCTGTGTGACCCAGGACAAGAAAGTGCCCCTCTGGGCCTCTGTCTTCTCCTCTGCAAACTGGGGGGCAAAAGGCACCTACCACAGGATAGGGGTGAGGGGAGCAGGAAATGGGTTAAACCAAGAGTTATAAACTGTAAAGGGGGGTGCATGTCCTCACAACCACATCAAATCTGACCGGTATCTCCTCCTGAAAAGCACCTTTGGCCTATTTAGAAGCTCTGCTCCTGCCCCTTCCTTCCCACCGCTCACTGCCTAGGTAGGCCCTCCCTGCACCAGCCCCCATTGCTGTAGGACCCACAGGAAGACCTCCTCTCTTGAGACCCACTCCTGGCAAAGGGGCCCTTCGAGACCACCCCTCCCCTCCCAGCCCCCAGAAAACGGCTGCCAGGAAACGGCCACTTCTTTTCACTAAAACATTACAGGAGGCTCTTCCCCCACACAGTTCACACCTTCCCTTCTGAGGGCCCAGAATCCGGAACAATCTGACAGCCTCCCCTCCTCTGCACCCACACCTCACATCAGAAGCCACAGGAAAGCCCCAGAAGGCCCCTAACCTGGAGGTGGGGAGACCCACAGCTTGGTTAGGAACAGACCCTCCCAGAAGAAACCCTCCCAGACTTTCGATTCCGCGGACACATGCACATCCGGCCGAGCCGGTCACTTCACACTTCCTCTTAAAGTCTGCTCACTTCTCGTTTCCGTATCTTCTTTAGCTTTGTCCCAGGCAAAGGGACATCATGAAGTCACATCCAAGGTCCTATTTATAGGATGTTTTTTTTTTTTTTCCTTTTCCTAAAACACATTAAAATAGATACCTAACAAATTTTAAGCATGTTCATCCACATACGGCCTAAAACCACCACAGGGCCCCCATCTGAGAAAAGCTGGTCTAGTCACTCTCTAGGCGGCCACCCTCAGGCCGTCCACCCGCATGTCTGTGGCAGACAGCCCACGGCCACACAGACATCGGAGCAGAGCCCGCCTGGACTCCGGCCAGGCCTCGGGGCCAGGGGACCCGTGCATGGAGGCCCAGCCCAGCCCTCTGCTTTCCTCACCCCTCCGCTCCCCTCCCCCAAGCGCTGGCCAGAGAGGAAGCGCCCAGTGCCAGCTGCCCTGAACCCCAGGTAGTGGCACAGAAGCGAAGCACCTGATCTGCCCTGTGTACATGTGTTTGGAGGAGCACACAGAATGATCCAGAAGGACCTAGTCCCAGTGGTGCACACTGGTCCCCGGGGGCCTTAGACTGGGAGGGGCTGGAGGGAAAGGGAGACCCTTCCACTTCCCGGGGCGTCTTGCTTCTCTGTCTCTGGGGCATGTAGCACTTTCAGAGTTTGTCTGGGGGCTATTCATTTTTACTTCACAAAAGAAGTTCGATTGCCCTTCCCCCGACGATCCTTCCGTCACTGAGACCAGAGAACAGAGAAGCGGGCTTGTAAGTGTGAAATTACAACCCTGAAAGGCAGAGCAGGCATCTGCAAGTCCACGGTTCCCAGACGTCCAGGCCCACCCCCTCCCCACCCCGCCCCGCGGTCATGATGGCACCTCCTCGTCAAGCTGGGCAAAGCCCATGACCAGCGGTCTCTGGTCCTGTGTCCGGGAGCCGCCCCACCTCCCGCAGCCCAGACCTTGTCCGGCCCCCGCCCAGCCGGGGCCACTGGGACAGATGGCGCCCCGTCCCCACAGCCCGCTTTACCTGGCTCTCCTCCGGGGCCCCCGGACGGCCAGGCCAGGGTCTGAGGAGCCGGCGTGGAGGTGGGCCGTCTCTCGCCCGCCCCTTCTCGGCCCGCGTCCAGGCTCACACATGCGAGGAGGCCGCCTTCGCCCGGCTACCTAACGAGAGCAAGTCGCATCTGGGACCCACAACTTCCTGCTCCGCAGCAGCCGCCTCACAAAAGCTACAGCCGAACCCTCAGCTCAGCGCCTCCGGGGCTGTGGGGGGGGGGGGGCCCGCTCCCAGCTGCAGCGGGGCCCTCAACACAAGTGGGGGGAGGCATCGGGCCAGGCTCCTGGCTCCAATGACTTCATGGAAATTGGAAGCTTTAAGCTGGAACAATTTTCAACAAGTGAAAATAAAACGAACACCAAGCCTCCGTTAGAAGGCCCGAGACGACGGCTGGAGGCCAAGAGCAAATGCATCCTTGATGAGCATTAAAAGTGAGAGAGCAGCCTGGCACAGAGCCTCATGCTGGTTCTGCCACTCACAGACAGGCCATGAGCCTCAGTTTCCCCACCCACCTAGTGAGGGGGCTTCATCCGTCTCTGAGAGGTCAAAGGTCTCCAGCCTCATCTGCTGCCTTTCCATCTCCCAGCTGCCCCCATGCCTGGAGCCCCTATTCCAAGCAGCTCGAGCCCCCAAAGAATCCCAACAGCCCTGGGCCCCAGGATGCCAGGAATCAAGCCCCTTCTGTTTTGCCAGCCCTCAGTTTCCCCCACTGGGATCATGTGGTGCTCAGCTGTGAGGCGGCAGTTATGAAGGGCTGGGAAGCAGGGAGCGGAAGCCTCCCAAAACAGAGGAAGAAGGCACTGCTGGTCCTCAGTCACCCGCTGAGCATGTGACCTGGGGGCCTGGGATCACTTTCTACCTTTTATCCTGACAGCAGAACCTACTGTTTGGTAACAAAGTGGAGAACAGAGCCCGATTTTCCCAGCTCACACTCCCACCCTCCCCAGACCCCCCTTTCAGCTCCCTCCTCAGAGGAGGCAGTGGTCAGACCCTTCCCTTCCAACCTGCTACATCCCCAACCCTGGCCACTGGGCACCTGACACCCCAGCCCTCAGACAGACTTCAAGGTCCTGGCAGACAGGATCTGTGCACACAGGCTAATGTGCTTTACGACCAGCATTTAGACACTGTGTGCTGGCATTGGGGACGGCCTCACATAATTGCCCATCAGCTCCATGAGGAAGGTCCTGCTATTATGCCCCTTCTACAGAGCAGGAAACTGAGGCTCAGAGACGCCACTCACTTGCCCAAGCACACACAGCTAACAAAAGGCACAGCCAGGATTCAAACTCAGGTCTATCTGACTCTGTGGTCAAACACTCACCCGTGACCATCCTGGGGCCAAAGAAAGGCTTCCCTGAGGACGGGCTACTCCAAGCCCCACTACCCCCTCCTCAGTGGGTACCCTCACCAGAGACCTCAAAGCCCTGGTACTCAGCGCTCCTAAACTTGCCGAACAAACTCCCCCAAAGGGGGGGACAAGCTCAGGCTTTCTCAGCATCAGCCCAGGAACTGGTTTCTGTTCACTCCAGGTGCCAGGGCGCAGGCATGGCCCCGACCCTCTTCTGTTCCCCTCAGGAACACCTGCCCTCCTCCCCATGGGCAGAACCCCTCTCTGGTGCTGCGGACACAAATGTGACTTGGACACAGCCCCCATCAGCCAAACCCCCAGGCTGAGACATGCCCATGACAGCTTGCCCAAAGGTCTGGGACAACCACCCATAAAGACAAGATACGTGGTCCGGAGCTCAGGGCAGAGAGACCTCGGCCACCTGGAAGCCACAGGCTGTACAAAGTGGCGAGGCCACGAAACAGTGGGCAAGAGGGCGTAACACCGTAGCAAAAACAAGGCAGACAGGGCTGTCAGGCGGCCAAAGGACAAATAATGCAGAGCCCGGAGCCAACAGCTTGGCCCCGTTTGACACCAGATGACAAGCCCCTCCCTCGGGAAGAAACCCCATAGCACCCATCGCGTTTCGGACTCCAGGCAGGCTTCTGGGAGGGGGTGTGAGCAGGGAAATATTTTTTCCTTCCCCTAAAGTCAGGGGGCTCACCATACCCGGAAAGGGGTCTGAGCAACCAGGCTGGCGATTTACCAAGCCAGCCTCTTGTCCCACAGATGCGGGATGAAGAGGCTTCACATCAACAGAGTCAGAGACCCCCTGAGCAACCTTGGCAGCCCAGGAACCCACCTGTAAAGTCACCCAACTCCTCAGAAGGCTGGGAGGCTTATGTGAGAAATGCGTATAAGGCACATAGTAAGCGCTAAGTTAAAGTCAGAAGCAGAGGGAGGCCAGAGGGTGTTCTCTCAGTTCCAAACCCCAGATCCCACTCCACTGCATGCCTGCCCTGGTCAGAGGCCTTCCGTGGCTTCTCTGTGCCTCCTGAGTCAAGTCCTGGCTCCTCCTCCCGACCCCCTACAACTTATCTTTCCATCCTCCCTGATTAGGAGTTAGAAGGCCCTAGCTCCTTCCTGTAACTTGTAACCAGTTGCATGACTTCAGCCAACCCCTCCTCCCCTGGAAACCCAGTTCCCTGCCTGTTGAGTGAAGGAGTGAGCAGAGCGTGTCCCTATGTTCCCAGCCTGGGAAAGAAAGGGATCCCAGCACATCCCCGAGCCCACATTCCACACCTCGTTCTTTCATGTCCTGACTCAGACCACCAGGGCACAGCCAAAATGAAATGGTCAAAAATGCCACCCATTGGGGCGCCTGGGTGGCTCAGTCGGTTGAGTGTCCGACTTCGGCTCAGGTCATGATCTCACGGCTTGTGAGTTCGAGCCCCGCGTCGGGCTCTGTGCTGACAGCTTAGAGCCTGGAGCCTCTTCAGATTCTGTGTCTTTCTCTCTCTCTGTGCCCCTCCCCTGCTCACACTGTCTCTCTCTGTCTCTCAAAACTAAATAAACATTAAAAAAATAAAAATGCCACCCATCTTGCCAAGACAAGTACAAAGGTCACCTCTTCCAGGAAGCCTTCGCCAGTGTCCCATCATTACCGCCTTTGGGCCACACAGTGCCACGGGCCTCTCCAGGGACGTTTACAGTGCTACCCTCCTTCTGCAGCATCCACTTCCACTCTGGTAACAGCTCCTTGTTCCTGTGGGGAACCAGCCCTCCAGGGGTGGGCCCAGGACCACTGTCCAGTGAGGAATGGGCATGGAACTTGATTGAAGTGGCCCAATGAGATTCAGTTCTGGGACTTCCGTTGGAACTATGTGGGAACAAGATGCGTGCCATCTCTGCCACTCTGGTAGTCAGCCTCCAAATGAGGCCGACTCAGTGTTCATGCCCCTCCCGTACTACCTTCAGAAGCAACAAAAATAGTGTAGAAATCACAACGCGTGACTTCTGAGGTCACGAAAGACACGGTGGCTTCCACCCTGGCCCCCTCTTGGCTCACTGGCTCTGGGGCAAGCCAGACACCATGTTGTGAGGACACTCAAGCAGCTCTGTGGCAGGGAACTGAGGCCCCTCCCTCCAGCCAGCCCCACACCGCCAGCCCTGTGGCTGAGTCACCTTGGAAGCAGAGGCTCCAGCTCCAATCACAGGTAGAATGACTCCCTGTGGCCACAGCGGCCCTGCCTGCTCAGGAGCGACCAAGTATCACCTCTTCTCTCCCATGAGATGTACCTCTCCCCAGCACCAGGCACTCCAGAGGCCCTCAGGGACATTTCTGCCTAATTGATCCGCACTCAGATTCTCCCAACAAGAGCATAGAGCAGAAACCCAGCACCCCCTCTGTGGCACCAGCAGCACGTATGTCCCCTTTCGCCCACCTGCCTGGGAAGACAGAGCAGGCTGGCTTAGCACTGGGAAGGCCCGTCTACTGGCCCCAGCTCTCCCAGGCTCTTGGGCAGGAGGGCTGTGGTGTGATACCCATGGAGGGTGCCTCGCTGAAGCAGAGACAGCCCTGTGGCACCATTACTCACCCTACTCCCAGAATCATCTTTCACACTCGGCGGGGCCAGGGGTGAGGGGCAGGGGGTGCATTCCAAAGCATCGACTCACCTCCAGCCCCTCTGCCTTCATCTCTTCCTGGCTGTGGCCTCAGGGATGTGCTGGGATCCCTTTCTTTCCCAGGCTGGGAACATAGGGACACGCTCTGCTCACTCCTTCACTCAACAGGCAGGAAACTGGGTTTCCAGGGGAGATGGGGTTGGCTGAAGTCATGCAACTGGTTACAAGTTACAGGATGTAACCAGTGGTCCTGAGGGGCGACTTGGGGTGAGCCTCAAAGCCATTCCAAATAAACACATGTGCTAAGTAAACAGCACCTTAGCTATTAAACTCAGCTTCTCTCAACCACTGTCCTTCCTTGTGTAGAAATCTGCCGCCTGTCACAGGGCCAATGCCAGGACAAGGAGAGATGAACAACACCACATCATGTTGGTGGCACGGCCTACCAGAGCCCAGGGTGCTGGCTCCCACGACCCTGACGGCCCCAGCCCCTGCCAGACCCGGGCAACAGGGCTTTGGAGAAGGAAAGGGGCAGCCAGGGTCACCGTGCATTGAGCAACAGCAGAGAATCCTCAAAGAACAGATGTGAAAGCTACCGCCCTGCCAACCAAAAGTCCTGATTTCCTTTGAAAAACTTGGCAGCTGGGCCTCACCAGCAGCCGCCTGTCCTCCCCCATGCCCGGCTTTGCTGTGAACTGCTAAGGGGCAGGGAGGAAGGCCATGCTCCCCGCTACAGTCCCCGGGAAGGGGGTGACCAGCGTGATGCCGCAGCAGGAAAACGCCAGCCCACGGACCTGCACGTGGGGTGCCATCTCTCATTTAACAACACCACAGACGTGCATATAGTTGTTTGCACACAAGAAAATCTAGAAGGATGCACGTAAATCTTGGGTGTTATCACCAAGTGACAGAACTTAGCAGTTTTATTTTCAGATCTGTCTTATTTATGACTTTTTTCCAATTTTCTCTAAAGAAAAGAAACTACCCATGTTATTAAAAGGTACCAGGTAAAACTACTATGAAGAAAAAACAGGAATAAAAAAATATATAACAACATCCCGAGCTGGAAGTACGACCCCAACGCCAAACTCAGCCCCACTTGTAACCAGGTGGAAAACGGAAAGGTTTATAATTTAAAATGCTACTACCTTAAAGCCACGGGGCGTCATTGGCTGCCAGCATCACAAAGGAGATGCAAACCTCCCAGCAGAAGTCTGCAACCCTGCCTCTGTCTCCAGCGTACTCTTGTGCAAACCGAAACTGAATTAGATCAAGCCTCCAGATCCAACTACATATTTCCAGGAGGTTCACAGGAAGAAGGAACGTGTTACACATGATAGAAGCTCTACTGTAGGATAAGGGACCCAGCTTCTGCTTCAATAAATAAATAGATAGATAGATAGATAGATAGATAACAAAAAATAAAAAATTAAAAAAATCAACATGGCACCTAGGAGAGAATGAATGAGTATCAATCCTACGAGGAAAGAAGACTTGAGAACAATACCATGCAATCTCATTATATAGACTTTATTTGGACTCAAATTTTTATTTTTTTATTTTTATTTATTTATTTTTTAGACTCAAATCTTTAAAAACTAAAATACAGGGGCACCTGGGTGGCTCGGTCGGTTAAGCGTCTGACTTCAGCTCAGGTCATGATCTCACGGTTCATGGGTTCGAGCCCCACATCAGGCTCCATGCTGACCACTCGGAGCCTGGAGCCTGCTTCGGATTCTGTATCTCCCTCTCTCTCTGCCCCTCCCCTGCTCATGCTCTCTCTCTCAAAAATGAATAAACATTAAGAAATTTAAAAAAATAATAAAATATATATTTGATGTGTATAAAACAATTAGAAATTTGAACTTTGAATGGATACTTACAATCATAAGAGACTATTGCTAGGTTTTAGGGGTGGTAATAATACTGGGGGGGGGGCTAGTCCTTATCTTGTAGTAATATATATGACAACTTTAAATTTTCTTTGGTGTTTGTTTATTTATTAATTTGGGGAGAGAGAGAACATGAGCAGGGGAGCAGCAGAGAGAGAGGGAGAGAAAGACAGAATCCCAAGCAGGCTCCACAAGGTCAGCACAGAGCCCAAAGTGGGATCTCACCAACCGTGAGATCATAACCTGAGCCAAAATCAAGAGTCAGATGTTCAACCAACTGAGCCACCCAGGCGCCCCTATATACACTGCAATTTGTACAGAGTAAGTGATAGGTCTGGAGGGGACAGCAAGTGGGAGCAGGGATGACTCCAGGCTGGCCAAGAGCTGGAAAGGGTGGCAGCTAGCGGATGGGTATGTGGCGGTGGTCACACTATTCTGTCTTCCCCTGTAGACATGTAATTTTTCCACAGTGAAATGCTGAAACAGCTCTGGCACCTGTCGTCTCATTTGAGTGTCAGCAGTGAAGGGGTCCACTCACGAGCTGGCGGGGGGGGGGGGGGGGGGGGGGGGGGGAGGTCGTCTCAGAACTAGAACCTAGTGACAAAACCAGACTCACGCCTGCTCCCTGCTGGAAGGGGGATGGGGCTGGGCGGAGACAGCTCCCCACCCGGCAAACCACCAAACCAGGGTGAGCTTCCAACCTGAACCCCAGTCCGCTCTGCAGGAAGTAGGGGCGGCTGCAGGGTCCCAGGCTCCAACAGTCACCACCAGCACCGGGCACAGGCACACGGCCTCCTTGGCCTCCGCCTCCGCTCACCTCCCCCACGGGAGCTTAAAGGCTTCCAGTACCAGCCAGCGACAATTAACCCCTCTCCCCGCAAAGCCCCTCCCCGTCTCATCCTCTGACCACAAAGCAGTTTCCAGGGGGCGGAGCGCCCTCCACGCCCCCAGACACCGCCTTCCGCAAACCTGCGTCCTGTCTGCAAAGCCGCCCGGGCCTCATTTTACCCTCCGGGAGAGAATCCCCCCGTGTGCATACACACCTCGCTGCCGGCTCTTCAGGGGACCGCTCCTACTGCAAAGCTATCAGGCACAACCTAGATGTCCAGCCACAGGGCACAGAGAAAATCCACCAGGGCGGCTCGTGTAGCAGATGCTGGGCCGGCCTGAGGGGTCTGAGAAGCCCAGCGACAGCACTCACAAAGCGTGGGCGCGTTGGACACACCGAACTTTCCTTAGAGGACAGTGAAGAAACTTGTCATGAGTAGTTTGTTTTCGCGTCCTTTGTTTTAAAAAAAAGAAAAAGTCCTCTGGAAGGACATACGCTGGTACGTTAATGGGTTACTTCAAAGAGTACAGATTCTAGTTTTTGTCCTCACTTTATTGCTTAAGTTTTCTGATCTTTCAATAATAAATGTGAATTATTTCTGTAATTAACATAAAAAATTAAAGCCACTTAAGATGCCAGCTGATTTTGTCCTCCTCCTGGGAACACAGCACAGAGCCTTGGGCCGAGGAGGGAGAGGCTGAATGGCTATGGGCCATCTGAAGGTCACAATGCCTTGCTAAGCCTCAGTTTCCCCATCTGTTGGGGAGACTCACCAAGTGAGCTCCTCCCACCATCCCCATGGGGCCTGCTCCCTCCTCTGTGAGACGGGGACTCTAAGGCATACATACCTACAAGGTCATGTGGACAATGCCTGCCCAGCCTTGCCCTCCTGCAGTCCCTGTGGACAGGCTTGCCCATTTCTGACCTTCGTGTATGCCTTCTCCTCCTGGGCACCTACTGACCCTGCACCCAGGCTGGTGGGGAACCAGGGGCTTCGGAGACTGGACACTGGGGTGAACAGTCTGAAGACTGTGAACAGCCACATATGCAGAAATCCACCCTGCTCAAGGCTGACATGCTGGCCCCTTGAATCCTTCTGATCACCCTCCAGAAAGGTGGTAAAACCCCATTTTATGGAGGAAGAACTAGGGGTCCACGGGGGATAAATGACAACCCACCTACACACACCAAGCCGAGATGAAGCCTGCAGGCTGGGAACCCTTCAGTGAGTTCCTCCAGCACTCAAGTCACGGGGCGGGGGGAGAGGGGTGGTGAGGTGGGGGTGTCAGCCAACCATTCCATGCATCCCTTTGGAAAAGCCAGGCACACTGCTTAGGGCTGCAGGTAGGATTGAGGGAGGACCGAGCTATGACAGGGCATAGCAGGCTGAAGCCACAAAGCCTCAGGCTCCTCTCCCTCCTCCCTGGCAACCCCCAGCGCCGCCCCCCCCCCCCCCACACACACACACATACACACAGTGGTTACTTGAGTATGGGCCCTGTAGCACCCACTGGATGGAGAAGGGTGTGGGAGGATTCTCTGGCCACTATGCTGGAGGGGACCCCAGCCTTGGGCAAGACAGGACGGCAAACTCAGAACCCCAGAGGCCAGACAGGATATCACAAGTGAGACTGGCTGGCCTCATGGGAATGTAGGCAGTGCTACAGGCCCTGTGAATTGGCAAACAAGACTAGAAATCTGGGTTTTTGTGTAGAATCCCATAATTATGGATTCTGGCAACGAATCCAAACTAATTTGTACACAGTTCCCCTATCAGTGCTCTGGACTCACTGCTGTGTGACCCAGAGCAAACCACTTAACCTCCCTGGACTTCAACTGTGTCATCTATAGAGTGGAAAAATCACACAGGTTACTGTGACAATAAGATACACTTTGCCCATACTAATGACAATAAAAGGCAACAGTGACAATAACAGCTAATGTGTCCTGAGTGCCAGGCACCATTCTAAGTAACGTGAATCAATCTCATTTCACTCTGACCATTAGATAGGCATTTTTTTTTATTTTTTTTAACGTTTATTTATTTTTGAGACAGAGAGAGACAGAGCATGAACAGGGGAGGAGCAGAGAGAGAGGGAGACACACAGAATCTGAAACAGGCTCCAGGCTCTGAGCTGTCAGCACAGAGCCCGACGCGGGGCTCGAACTCACGGACCATGAGATCATGACCTGAGCCGAAGTCGGACGCTTAACCGACCGAGCCACCCAGGCATCCCGATAGGCATTTTTTTTAACTCTGTATTTTGAAATAAGTACTACTTTCAGAAAAGTTATAAGAAAGGCACAAGGAGTTCCCCTAAACTTTTTTTTTTTTTTTTTTTGCAGTTTTGCCTATTTCTGTCATTTTGTCTCACTTTATTATCTGTCTGTATAGGTGTTTCTCATCAATATTTGAACTGTGTCCCTCTACCCCTAAATACTTCAGTGCATATTTCCTAACAACAAGGACCTATATAGATAGTTACCAGGATATTTAACACTGATACAATGCTTTTTATCTATAGTTCAGTTTCATCAACTGTCCCAATAATGTCCTTTACACGATTTTTTTTTTTTTTTCCAGCTTGGGTTTCACATACTGTGTTTGGTTGTCCTGTCTCTTTGGTCAACTTTAATCTGGAACCGCTCCTTGGCCTTCAAGATAATTGCTCTTAGTGTCCCCATTTCATAGATGAGAAACCAGCTCAGAGAAGTTGAAGCACTTGCCCAAAGTCACACAGCCAGGAAATGTGGAGCTGAGACTCAAGCCCCAGAGGTCCCCTCCAGAGGTTGCCTTCTTGTCTGACAGGCACAGGCCTTGCAAATAATAGCCTTTGTTGTTAATAGCTGAAAACAGCAGCTCCCTCTGCAAACAGCCACCTCACTCAGCAGGTGGTCATTAACTGAAGGAGTGGCCTCCTGCTGCCAGCTCTGTGCACCTGGCAATGGCCCTGGCCCAATTCCCACCACCGCACCCTGTGGCGCTCCATTTAGCCCCCTCTATAATAAGCTGGAAGACAGAGAAGGCAGTGGAAGGCTGAGGGTGGAAGGGAACCAGGGCTCCTGCCTTTCTTCTTCCCCCTCTTAAAGTGACAATTCAGGCTCAAATGTCCATGTCCAAAAGGCAGAGAAAGGCAAATGTCCCAGAAACAACAAACCCCTGAGGTCAAAGGGGTCCCCAGGCCAGGTCCCTGACCCACCGACCCAACCCCCCCACCAGCACTGAATGGAACCCCTGAGGTCAGCTGTCTAAGAGGGGGCTGATCCCACACACTCTGCTTCCTCAGTGAGGACCCTCAGGGATATGAAGTCATCAAGTGCTCTCTGGGCCCAGAGCCCCTATCCTCAATTCCAATCTAGGCCAGGCAGCAGCTTAGGAAACCACTCTCTTTGGCTCCCAAATGGATGTGGCTCAGGGCCTGGAAGCTGCCATCACCCCTAGCTCCCATCCACCTGCCAGCCAGCCCTCAGCAGCCCCCCAACAGGTGGCCGTGAGCCACAGATACCCTCCGGACTCACAGTGGGAGAGACAACACTGCCAACAAGAAGTTCTGCAACAGACCAGCTAGGATGTGGTCTTCTGCTTGAGTTCCAGGCAGTTCTGTTAGTTCTGAGGCTAATCTGTGCTGAAATATTCGAAATCCTAGGACCTTCCCATTGGACACCCTATTAAATTTGCAAGTTTATGTCTGCCCCAGACCAGACCTGCCAACTCTGGTGAAAGTTCCAGAGGCAGCAAGAACTGCCAGAATTTCTCCAGAGCAAATGAAAAGGGAAGAACGTTTTGCCTTTCTTCCTCATTGCAGACAACTTTGAAAATACAGAAAGCATGAATGAGAAAATGATCTATCACCAGATTCCCCCAAAGATGTCCCAGTGTGGCCTCTCGCTGTCCATCCTTCTCCACTGTCCAGTGCACAGACTGGCCCGCTTGCTGTGTGAGGCTCTCCCTACAGAAGTGTTTGGGGTCAAGGTGCAACCACTTTGTCTCCTCAGTGGGCTAATGGACTTAGGAGGGCAGGTCCCCTGCCTAACTCAGCTCTTTGCCTCCTGCCCAGGCTGGCCACTTGAGGCTCCCTTACAGGAGTCAGCCATGGACCACTAGAAGCCGCTATCCCCCAACACCAGTTCCTGTGTGCCCGGGTACAGAGGAAAAGGATCCAAGAGGTGGGGATCAGCAGCAAAGCCCCACAGCACCCTGAGGTAACAGGTAGGAACAGGAGGAAGGGAGAGGTGGCCAGGCAATGTGTTTTCCCCTTGGGGAGCATTTGAGACTCTTCCTGTTGGGGTGGGGTCAGGCTCCTGATGTATACTCCAACAGATTTCACCAGAGCCACGCTAGAACAGGATGGAAAAACCAGGAGGCCAGGCCCTAGTCCCAGATCCAGGACTGACTTGTTACGAGACCTTGATGACCTCAGCTTTCCCACCTATAGATGGGGCTAGTCATTCCAGCCCTAACTCACAAGATGGAACGATACAAGGGATGTTCCGGGGCCCTGTAAGCCATCTGGCCTCAGAAATCGGAGAAATCCCACCTCTCCCTGCCCTCCTCCATAAAGGGCCCAAGAGCTCAAAAGCCTGAGAACGTCGAGGGCTGAGGGAAGAGGACCCAGCGTGTGTGTGTAGATCCTGAACATTCAGCACTAGGGGAGGCACCTAGTATCCACCTCTGCTGCCCCCACCCCACCCCAGGCACAGCTGGCCACTTCTATGCAGCCTCCTAGCTACACCTGGGGTCTGCCCCGCACAGCCAAGGTCCACACCAGACAAGTTCTCCTCCACTATGAAGGCAGCTGCCCATGTGTCAAAGCAGGGGACTGAATAACAGCCCAAAGCCCCCTCAGTCTCATGCCCTGAGACCACTGCAGTCCTGTTGGTCATTCATTCGTACCTCTGTTGAGCATCACCCCGGACCAGGTCTGAGGGTGCTTCAGTACGCTGGTCCAGATCTGGATGTTCTCTGCACAGCCCAACCACCCAGGACAGCTGTGTTCCTCATCTGAAAGGCTCCAATTCTAGTAATGGGGCCTAAACTCTCATGTCCAGCCTTGACTCAGAAAGCACATGAGTTCTTGGCCTTTGAGGGAGGGGACCCCACATAAAAACCAGAGAGAAAAGACGTCAAGCCCCACTGAAAAAGGCTCCAGCATCTGGGCCCCAACCAGGGTCAACCCACTTTCTTCAGTGAAAGGGTTAGGTTTTAGGTTTCCCCCAGTGGGGATCCAAGGCAGGGGCCAGCAGCTACTTGCCTTGCTGGCTTTCCCATCCCCGCCCCCCATTAATTGGTGAGGGGTCCTGCTCACCCTGGGCTGTGGTTGAATTGCATCCAACCCCATGCCCGGGTCTGGACCTCACTGAGCCTTCTCCCCTTGAGGTATTTTTACTTTAAACAGCTCTAATGGCCCCCAGAGTCCCGGGCCTTGTCCAAGTCTGGGAAACCTAACCAACCAGCCCCCTCTGTACCATCACAAGCCAACAAGCTTGCCAACAGAGGTCCGAAGGTGACGGGCCCGGGGTGGAGGGCGGGGAAGGCCCACAGCCGTGTCTCTCTGGCAGGTCTCAGTTTTGCCATCCGGAAAGTGGGGCTGGGCCCCAGCTCCTCCCAGCGGGGTCTCTGTCTGGGAAGCGTCTCCCGCCGCCCCAGCTGGGAGGGGGCAGAGGGCCCAGGGAGGGAGCATCCGAGAAGACCCACCCCAAATCTGGGGAGGAGGAGGAGGAGGAGAGCGCAGGGAGCGGGGATGACTCCGAGGGTCTGGGGGCCGCCCCGCCCGGCCTCCGGCCTCCGGCCTCCACTCCCCCTCCCTCGGAGGCTCCGCCGGCCGACACCGCCCCCGCCCTACACCCCCCCCGGGGTCTCCGCCTGGGTGGGGCCGGGCAGTCGGGCGGCGAGCAGCGCGCAGACACCCCGTGCGACACCCCCCACCACGCGGGGGCCCGGGGACGCGAACGGCGGCGCGCGCTCCCCCCACCCGGGGCCGCTGCCGCCGCGCCTCCCCACCCGCTGGGGCCGGACCTCAAGCCGCCGCCGCCTCGGCCTCGCTCACCTGCCGCCGCCTCTCCCGCTAGCGCTCTGGCCGCCGCCGCCGCCGCCTCCGCCGCCCGAGTGGCCGCGCCGGCCGCGGGCGGGATCCTGCAGCGCGGGCGGGGGCGGCGGAGCGGACGCAGGCGCCCCCAGCTGGCCGCCCGAGCCCCGAGCCCAGAGCCCCGGGCCGCGGCGGGGTCCGACGCCAGGTCCCCATTCAGGCGCCGCGGGCCACCGCCCTGCTCGATTTTCAGCAGAAATGCCGAGGGCGACCACCGTGGCCCCCCGCCCCCCCGCCAGGCCCCCTCAGAACGTGAGCAGGAAACCAAACCTTTTCCAAAATTACTGTTTTCTCGAAGTCCCGCACGTGTTTGGACGCACCTGGTGCTGCTCCACCCCCAGAGGGAAACACTTTCTAGCAAACTCGTTCAACTGTTTCTGCTCCAGATCGGTCCTCCCTCCCTCCAGGAACGCCCCTTTCTAGAAGGAACTATAGACTTCGGGCTAATGCACTGCTGCAAAGATGAAGGAAGCTTAGGTCGAAACTTTCTGCCTCTCTCAACTCCTGGGGGGTCCGGAGGTGGGAACCGCCCTGAGCACCGGGAGACAAAGCCGCCAAAGAAAGTAGGTATCCTCAGAAGGTAGGCGGCTAACCCCATGGTGACCCCACTCACAGCTGCCTACAACCCAGGGTGGGGCCCCAGAGTTGGCAGCAAAAACATCTGCCCTGTTTCCGAGGCACCCAGGCTGGGTGAGCAAGAAAGCGCTCCTGAGTCACAGCTGGGAGGGACAAAGGAGACCGACTGAAGGGGTAATCAAGACCAGGAGAGCGCTTAACTGACACCTTCATGAGTCCACTTGTCCAAACAGCACTTATGCCTGTTACGGAATCCTAGGTGCCCACTTGGCTCAGAGTGGGGTCACGTGGGCAGGTGTGAGGCCCGTTTCTCCGGTCCCAACCCTAGAGGCCCTAGCCACAGTTCCACAGGAAAGATTACTGAGAATGTGCAGTGTAACAAACAGGCAGGTGATCCTATGGCAAGCAGTTGGAGAAACTCTGGTCTACTAAGTGCCCCGTGATGAAATCCAGGAGCCGGGTACATTAGTGACGCTACAGGGAAGAGACACCCAGGGTCTGGTGGTTGTGCCTTGACCCTGCAGGAGGCCTAGAAGCCAGCCCAGAGGACACCTGCTTTGGAACTAGGCCGAGGAAAGGAATCGGATGGTGGGATGCTGAAAGGTGAAAATCTGATTTGCACCCCAGATGGTCCCCAGATGGTCCCCAGCTGAGACTCCTAGCTCTTAAATGCAGCAAAAGCGCCCTGATTCCCTGAGTTCAGTTCCCACTGCCTCTGGGCGTCCAGAGGGTGGCACTTGGCCTTGCCGGCCAGAGCTGGGCGGCTACCCTGGCGAGGTCACCGCTGCGTCCCAAGTGCTCACAGGTGAAGATCTGAGCAGCTGGAGCTTCCCTGCGCGGGAAAATGGGAATCCCCGCGGGGGGCGAGGTGGTGGGCGCTCCTAATCTTCATCAGCCCGCTTCTGCACCTCGCCCCGCCCACCCTGCAGCTCCGCCCCCGAGCAGAGCCCAGGAAGTAAGTTTGCCCCAGACCTCAAGATCAGCGGGTGCCTCAGTTCCAGGCTGGTGTGACCTGCGGGCCAAGGACAAGCCTGAAGAGAGTGAAGGGTGAACCCTGGGCCCCGGGATGGACGTGCCAGGCTCGCCCTCAGGCCTCTTCCTTCTGCCTCTTCGAGCACAGTGCAGGGAGCCCTGGGCCCTTTGTGGCACATGGGGGGTGTGGGGAGCGATGCTGTGACTTCCCACCCTGTGGTGTGTGTGTCATGTTTTTGCAATTCTATGACCAACTCTCCTGACAGCAGACAGGAAAACGGAGCTGGGGAAAGAGAGTTCAACACAATGCTTGCATCAGTGCGAACCATTAACTTACCACTAATTGCTGAGCGGGCTCCACCCTCTGTTCTGCGGCCAGCTCCCAGTGCCCCCTTGCATGTTGCCCTCGGTTAGTGACTGGAAAACTGGAGCCAACGTCAGAATGGAACGGAGGCCTGGCGGAGACACACATTGCTGGGCCCCACTCGGAGTCTGATTCAGCGTGTCTGGAGTGGCTACCAAGAATTTTAATTTCCACCAAGCTCCCCAGGGGTGCCAGTGCGGCTGGCTGTGGGGCCAGCCTGGGAGGCAAGGCTCGAAGGCATTGATTTCCAAATACAGTTGGAGTCCCACTCCCAGAGGTTCTGATCCTGGGGAGGGGTCTGTAAATATGCGTTGTTTAAAAATCCAGGTGAGTTTATTTAGTGACAAGGAGGGCACTTCAAATCCTAGAGGAAAAGGAGTGACTTCTTCAGTGTCTAAGTGTCACATGAATTGCCTACCATTTGAGGAAAAACTGTCAGCGGGACACCATCAAGTCATGATCTCACACAGTTCATGGGATTGAGCCCCACGTCGGGCTCTGTGCCAGCAGTGCGGAGCCTGCTTGGAATTGTCTCTCTCCCTCGCTCTCTGCCCCTCCCCCACTTGCGCTGTCTCTTTCTCAAAATAAATAAACTTAATTAAAAAAAAAAAAAGAGAGAGGGGCGCCTGGGTGGCTCAGTCGGTTGAGCATCCGACTTCGACTCAGGTCATGATCTCACAGCTCGTGAGTTCAAGCCCCGCATCGGGCTCTGTGCTGACAGCTCAAAGCCTGGAGCCTGCTTCAGATTCTGTGTCTCCCTCTCTCTCTGCCCCTAGCCCACTTGCATTCTCTCTCTCTCTCAAAAATAAATAAACATTAATTTTTTTTTTTAAAAAACAGTATCAGCTACCAACCTCACATCGTACTAAGACAACAGTAATCAACCAATCGATGAAAGGTCTTTGTGTTTGAAAACAAACCTTGTGAAAAACATTTTTTAGTAATTTTGGAGCAGAGAAGTCTGCATAGGGAATCAAATCCACACTGAAGGGCTGTGGTTAAATTTCAGTGTCTCTATCCAGGTGAGGGGGTAGTCTCCAAATGTCCACATCTACTGTCTGTGATCTTAATTATCCACTCTGTTGGAAAACTCCAGAGCACATTTGCCTGAAGAGTCCCTTATTAACTGGCCCAGGGGCAGTGTCCACCGTGAGAGGCCAGCTCCTGCTGCTAGAGAACCATCAGCATTCGTTGCCTGAATGAATTTCTGGGGCAGGCAACAGTTCGGGGGCCTTGTCGCACTTGTGCAGAGAGAAGACTTAAAAACCTAAAATAAATCACTGTCACAGAAGCTGTGAGTCACTTATTTCAGCGAAACCAGCCCTTCTCTTTAGCAGGCAACGGGCACTTCAGCCAAGGCGGACAGCGCACAAGGTTCCCGAGGGTGGTGCTGATCGCTTCGGTCCTGGTTCAACCTCTCGCTCATCACTACGTGGAGCAAAGCTGGCCTTCCCAGCCTGGTGGTCCTCGTTCCTCACCCCTAAGAGAGGAGGAGCTTCCTTCCATGAGGACCTGTGGACGGGCTATGCAGCTAAGGAGTTTCAGTTAGCAGGGGGTTATGTACTTCACAGTAGAAAATGAAACAACCCTTGGGGCGCCTGGGTGGCGCAGTCGGTTGAGCGTCCGACTTCAGCCAGGTCACGATCTCGCGGTCCGTGAGTTCGAGCCCCGCGTCGGGCTCTGGGCTGATGGCTCAGACCTGGAGCCTGTTTCCGATTCTGTGTCTCCCTCTCTCTCTGCCCCCCCCCCCCCCGTTCATGCTCTGTCTCTCTCTGTCCCCAAAAAAAATAAATAAACGTTGAAAAAAAAAATTAAAAAAAAGAAAATGAAACAACCCAAAGATAAGAATTGGAAATTGTCTCCTCCATGCCACTCCCTGAGGTAACAGATTTTTAAGGCTTGAGATAGACTCTTTCTCTACCCTTCTCCCTGGCAATCCAGTTTTAGGTTAGAACACCAGCCAGGTCAAATCATTATGGCACACACCTTGAACTTACACAGTGCTGTATGTCCATTATAACTCCATAAAACTGGAAAAAAAGCAAATTGGCCAGAAAAGATGGTGGATTGAACCCATCATCTACATTTACTGTTTCCTTAAGCCCACTAGAATGGGTGTTAGGGTTCCAGCGCCCCTAAAAACGGAGGAAATGAGAAGAAACAGCAGTATGAACGTGAAAGGAGGAAAGCGAGTGGATCAATAATACTGCCTTGGGAGACACAAGAAACACAGCCCTAAACCTGCGGCTGGGAAAACTAAGAAGCAATCCCAGTTACACTGGGGAAGCTCCAAAGGCTCGGAGACTGGAAGTGCCAGCTATCTCTGGCCACAGGGCAGAAGTAAATCGAAGTTGGGGGAGTGGAGGGGCACCTGGGTGGCTCAGTCGGTTGAGCATCTGACTCTTGATATCGACTCATCATCTCACAATTCATGGGTTTGAGCCCCCCATCAGGCTCTGCACTGACAGTGCAGAGACTGCTTCAGATTCTCTCTCTCTCTGCCCCTCCCTCTCTCAGGCTCTTTCTCTCTCTAAAGTAAGTTAATTAGGGCATCTGGGTAGCTCAGTTGTTAAGTATCTGACTTCATCTCAGGTCATGATCTTATGGTTAGTGACTTCCAGCCCCACATCGGGTGAGCTCAAGCCCCGTTTCTCTCTCTCTCTCTCTCTCTCTCTCTCTCTCTCTCTCTCTCTCTGTGTATGTCTCTCTCTCTGCCCCTTGCTCACTTGTGCCCTCTCTCTCTCAAAAAAAAAAAAAAAAAAGCCTAATTAATTAATTAATTACAGGCCAGAGGTTGAACATTTAAGGAGTGAAGAATCCTAGTTTCTGGGGCACCTGGGTGGCTCAGTTGGTTAAGCGCCCGGCTTCGGCTGAGGTCATGATCTCAAAGTTTGTGGGTTCAAACCCCATGTCGGGCTCTGCGTTGATAGTGCAGAGCTTGCTTGAGATTCTCTCTCTCTCTCTCTCTCTCTCTGCCCCTCCCTGACCTGTGCGTGCTCTCTCTCTCTCTGAAAATAGATGAATAAACTGAAAAAAAAATTAAAAAAGACAACAGAACGAAGAAGTTCACAGAGACAAGGCAGGCAGGCAAAAAACTGTATCATTAATATCTGCAGAGATTCAAAAAATGTATTGTAATCACGAAACCAAATAGGATACTGTTTTTTAACGAGGAGCATCTGAGGACAAAAACAGAACTCACATGAAAAACATGGGAGCAGAAATTAAAAACCAACAGAAAGGTTGGAAGTTCAAGTTGAATAAAAAGTCAGAGATGGAAAATAGGTTAGAAGAGATAAGAAGACTAGAGGCTCAGCCCAGGAGACTCACTATCTGAGTAATTGTGGAGTCCAGAGAAAACAGAAAGGAGGAAAATAAAAATAAGAATTCCAGGTTTCCCCGTCATCCAGGACATGTGGTGCCAGATGGAAAGCATCCATGCCACCAACTGCCTGGTACAATAGGCAAAAACAGACCCACCTAATTTCCGTAATAGTGACAATGCCAGAACATTGGGAACCAAAACGAAGACCCTAAAGGTTTCAAGAGAAAAAAAAAAAAAAATAGGTTACAGTTAATTTTCTCATAACAACACGAGGAAGGATGAAGCAATGCTTTCAAATTCTGAAGGAAAAATGTTTTCCAAGCCAGAATTCCGTGTCCGGCAGAACTATCAGTTGAGTCTAAATGAAGAACAGACCATTTGAGGTGTCGAGTACCTGTGCATCCTTCCCCAGGGAGCCCCTGGGACTGTGCACTGAGAGATTATCAACAAAAGAAGGAGACACGGGATGCAGAGAATGGGAGCTGACCACGGGGTGTGTGAAGGGGACCAGGTGCTGGTGGAGAGAGAGCAGGGCGGTGCGTGTGCACCGGGCATGGCTGCTCAGAAGCTCCAGGCGTGGAAGGGGTTGGAATCCCTGAGCACCTGAGCATTTGCAGAGGCTTAGAATAATAGTAGCATTTGGGGTGCCTGAGTAGGTCTGTTGGTTTAAGTGTCCGACTCTTGATCCCAGCTCAGATCTTGATCTCAGGGCTGTAGGTTCAAGCCCTGTGTTAGGCTCCATGCTGGGTGTGGAGCCTACTTGAAGAGAGAAGAGAAGAAGAGAAGAGAAGAGAAGAGAAGAGAAGAGAAGAGAAGAGAAGAGAAGAGAAGAGAAGAGAAGAGAAGAGAAGAGAAGGAAGGGAAGGGAAGGGAAGGGAAGGGAAGGGAAGGGAAGGGAAGAAAAAAAAAAAAAAAAAACCTCGGGAAAACAAACCAAAAAAACTTGTACAGAAAAAAAAAAAAAAAGGAATCTTTTTTAAGTATACAGCTTAATTGATAAGAACAGCATCCACATAGTCATGATAATGTAAACACTGAATATTGTGCTAAACAAAATCCAACGTAATTATTTCGGGAGGCTGGGGCACGAAAGGAGTTTGGGGGTGGTAAGAAGTCAAAACATAATTTCTTTTTTATGTTTATTTTTGAAAGCTAGAGCATGAGCGAGCGCGGGGCAGGGTGGGGGGTGGGCAGAGGATCTGAAGCAGGCTCAGTGCTGACAGCAGAGAGCCCAATGCAGGGCCAGAACCTGAGCTGAAGTCGGGCTCATAACTGACTGAGCCAACCAGGCGCCCAAAACATCATTTTCAATTTTATTTTTGAGTAATCTCTACGCCCAACGTGAGGCTTGAACTCACAACCCTGGGACTAAGACACACATGCTCCACCGACTTAGCCAGCCAGGTGCCCCGAAACATAATTTCAATAACTGAAAAGCAAGAAGTGGCATTAGAGGTATATCATTTAGAGACATCGAGGTAAACACTCCACCCGCCCCAAACCACCGAAAGTTGGAAGTGGCTGCCTCAGGACAGGGAAAAAGCAGAGGGAAGGAAGGGATGGCAAACAGACTTGTAGAACCATTTGACTTGATGACAAAACTGCCGTCCTGCCCCATCCACCTGCTCTTCACCAAGTCCCCACACCCCTCAGCCCAGCCCTGCCTGCCAGCCTTACACACACCTGTCTCCACAGGCTGCTCCTGTGTGACTTTCCCCTTACCTTCTGTGTTCCGGTGGCGATGTCTTGCCTACTTATGTGAAGGCACCGTTGTCTTGAATTGGATTTTAAAAACCAAAGACGCATGATGTAATGTACCTTACAACTATTTTGAGTCCTTGTGCAAAGCCACATTCCTGAAGATACCTGCCAGGTGATTTAAGTACAGAAATGGTTTGCATTTTTGCACGGGTGAGCAACAGCTCTTTTGAAAATTGACACACCACTTAAACAGGTCATTTGATACGTTTAACCCTCTCCTGTTTCGTGTGAATAATGTTGGCATTAAACCTTGACATGTTTCTAACGGGTTTCTCTTCAACCCTGTAATCCCGTATTCTCACATAGGAGTTAGTTACTCGCTTTAGAAACATACACACATAGACACAAGTTTATGCCATTTCCTAGATGGATTGTATCATGGATTAGTTTGTTTGGGTTTTTTAAATGGCTTCTTAGACAAGCAAAAAGTATAAAACGTTTTTTAAAGGTGAAGAATGTTCCCATTTAAAAGTTGTTACATTCTTAAACTGACCTAACCTGGTAAATGTAGAACGTCTCACAACAGGCTTTTCTGAACACTAATGAATAGAAATCACAGCAGAAATTCTACAAACACATAATGAGAGCCTAAGAAAACGATTTCAAGGAAAATCTCTCCTAAAAAAAACGCCACTCTGTTCCTAAGGATTAGGGAGATCACTGTCTGGAATTTCCCACAGCCACCTTCCATCCTCTTTTTCCAACAAAATTTTCCAGCAGATTTCCCAAACAAAATTCAAGGCAGCTCTCTGCCTTCTCTGACCCAAATAACTGGCTCCTTCTTCTCGCCAGAGTCCGCTCTCTTTGCTCACCATACGAGTCATTCTACTTTAAGACAGATAACTTCTTTTTAGAGACTTTCAGTTGCTGCTTGCTGTTGTTAAAGGACCTAAAACCTAAAATATCAAGTTTTGGGGGGCAGATGGTGGAGAATGGTCAATAACTGGTTTTTCAGCATCACTTTTGTCAACGGCAACATTTTCTAAAAAATTTCACATGACCACGTTGTGTTTACATTTCAATCTTAGCAAAAGTACCAAAGATAAAACACTTCTCAAAGCAACTCATGAAAATTCACCTAAAGGAAGATAAAACGGGGGGAATTTTTGCTTTTTCCTCAGAAAGCTCAGTTCAGAAGTAAAGTGCCATCAAATAGCAATACTTTAATAAAACTCCTATTCAAGATAAGCTCAAGTACTGGATATTTCATAAATCTATCAGTTTAGAAGGGCTCTGGGGTATCTGACATGTTAATGTACTAAAGCTACCTGCAAACAAAAGTCAGCATCATAAAAGGAATGAAATAGACCTCTGTCTGCGTAGACAGGGAAAGAGCTCTCTGGAGGGTAGGGGGATTACAGAATACCACAGTATGTTACCACTTATGCAAAAGGGGAAGAGACTCTCTGACATGTATGTGCAGATAGGTTTATGTATGTAAATACATTTTAAAAAATCTAGGCAGGTACATTCGCAAATATTAAAACGGTAATGGGGCGCCTGGGTGGCCCAGTCATTTGAGTGTCTTGACTCTTGATTTCAGCTCAAGTCATGAGCCCAGGGGCATGGGATTGAGCCCCGTGTTGGGCTTTGTGCTGAGTGTGGAGCCTGCTCGGGACTCTCTCGCCCTCTAAAAATAAAAATAAATAAATAGAGCAGGTAGCTCCAGGGAGCTAGGTGGGATTAGAGGGTGAAGGGTAACCAGATCCTTACATTTAGATATTTACATATTATTTACATTTCTTCACAATGGAGCATTCACACGTTAGTTGAGAAATTAAGTAAATGCACTGTGTCTAGGTAGATGGACAAAGTCGTCCTGTATATTGTTCATTCTCTAATTTACCATTTGAGCAACTTCTGGGATGCTAACAAGATATTTTGATTATATTCTTTAAAAAAAAGGACATTTCCAGTACATGTGCAACAAGAGACCAGGCTGAGGAGGGGGGCGGGAGAGCTGGTTTTACCAGCCTGTTGTCTAGACTGCTGAGCTACTCTTCACTCTAAGTCAGCTTGTGATGATCTGGAAGCAAACTATCCAGGATTTTCTTCACCACCACTCAGCTGGGTTCCAGGCAACCACCGTCAGTCCAAGTCCTAGGGCTGACGCTCCCCCCTTGGGAAAACATGCTCTGGTTGCACTTGGTTATTAACCCCACTTCTTTCTCTGTTCTTTGGAGAACCAAACATTTTCATTATTCTATTTTTAGTCTGTGTAACTCGTGGCTCCACAAAACCTACGGTTAAAGTATCTCAACTTCTTAGTACAGCAAGCATAACCCCTTGCATCAAAGCAAAGGATACAAATGGGGCGGTATTTGCGAGTAAGCAGACTGTGGGGAGTTGACTTCAGTCTTGCAGTGGCTGTGGAGACCCGTGCAGGAGAGAAAACAGCATCTTAAAGCATCTCCCACTCCATGACTGGCATTACAAAGGCTGGAAGCCCACAGAAATGCTATCTATGTACAGAAGAATCTCTCATTGGTCTAAACAGGGTCGTCTTTAGAATTACAAGATAATTTTTTTAATAGCCATTCAAGTCTTACATAAAGGCTCATACCAGAGGTTTTGAAGATAAATGAAAGCACAAAGCCTTTATTGAATTGCAGATTATGAATAATAAGCCCAATGGTAAGCACTGGGGGCAGATGTGCATAGAAATGCAATTTATAAAATTTTCGAGGCAAACAATTGATGTCTTTGAAGAAATCGTCGTGAGCTTTAAAAAAAAAAAAAAAAAAAAAAAAAGCAAAAAGCGAGCTTCCAGGTGTGCAATTCATTCATAGTATTGGTAACTGGTGCCCAGTGATAATGACCTCAGGAAATGTCGAGATTTCATAAACCATTTGTATCAAATCTCTTTTTCTGGTAAATTCCTTAGTGCCTCTGCAGCGGTAACTAGACAAGAGTGGAAAGCTTTCAAGATGACTCAAACCTCCAGCACCTCACAGGAGTCCACATTTCTTAACACAGAAGGCAATGCTGATCAAGGGAGGAAATAAACGAAAAGGTTATTAAAAACAAACACTGGCGGGCCAAACTTCTAAATATATACATCTATGTATATTTCACTAAAAGATGTTTATCTCCAAAGCCCTTCACGTTTTACGTCCAGAAACTACACTTTCACCACACTGTGCGTAAGACAGTGCTTTTTAGTGGTGAGTGCAGTGAACACTTTGATACTCCTGTAATAAGTCTTTGGAATATTCTAGGATTATAGGACTTTCAAGAGACTCTTTTTTAAAAAGTGACTCCTTAAAATTTAAATATGTAAAAACCAGAGCAGGAGCTTCCATTTTGGAGATTTCAGTTTAGGGACAAAGAGACTGCAACCAAATATAAAAGGTAATCACAAAATGATTTAGGCAACAGCCACGAACTGCACAGAACCCAAGTTGAAAGGGGAGATAAATTTCAACTCAAAGAATCTGGCTGATAACCAATAAATAATTTCATTCTCTTTGGAAGGTACAGGTCACTAATCCATGAGAGACAGCTTCACCAAGTCACTGGCTTCGATAGTTTTTCCTAGGCCTCTGTCTCCCCTCCCCACCCACCACACGATTCTGCTAATGCCCAGCTTGTGAGACTTCACAAGCTCTCAATTATTACAGCATCTTGAAGGTAAAACAACACTCCTAACAAATTTATCCAGACTGTTTTCTTAGCGGAGACCCGGCCTGTAATCAGGCCACATGGAAACTGCTGCTTTGACCAGGAGTCAAGGCTGTGTAGAACCACAGAGACTTATGTTAGAATGCAAAAATAAAGATGATGTGCAAATACCAACAAACACTTTCACTGAAAATACACAAATTAAGAGACTGTCTGTTATTGTCTGTTCTTAGCGATACGGCTAACATTTCTCTCAGCAAATCCTGGAGATTCCTCAAGTTCATAACCACCAAAGGGGATGTGCTATCTCCATCTGTCTGGTTCAGTCTCTTCTACGGTGTTCCCTCCTTCTGGCTAGTAGACTGTGGACTAGGTTACACTTAATAGGGCATACACTTAAGTAGAAAATGTAAAGGCCAAATACTTAAAATCAAAACCCTGCCTAAGAGTAAAACAAACATTAGCAGTGTATTAACTGAAAAACTGCCCTTAAGTAAATATTTAATTCTGGATGTCAAATACATCCGCAGAGTTTATATAAAGCAATTCTTCTGCTTAATTCTGTCAACATTCAATTTATACAGATATTTAGGTCATTATCTTTGATGAAAAAAAAAAAAAAAAGGTGCTCAAGGCATAAAGTTAAAACAGCTCACAAGAAGACGGTAAAGAACAAGGCTTCTGGGTCACATCAAGTTTCCGAGCCATGCAAATAACTTCCACGGTCAACTCGGACTAGTTTCTCAGTTATGTTAAATATCAAGTAGCGGATTAAAATTTGTTCTTTTAATGTTCATTCCGCCCATAAATATTTTGATAAAATAGAGTCTTGAGGTTCAGAAGCTGAGGCAAGATACAGACATCACTTCCAAGAACTGCTTTGACACATCTTTGTTCCCACTGTGATGCTGCACCATTCTCTAAATACATCACTAGATGAATTAGGTCACTGATGAAAATTAGGATAAAGAGTAACTATTAAATATAACTTCCTACTCAATTAAGTTCAATAGAGGCATTTATGGAATATTTTCCTCACAAAATACTTGATGAGAATGTTACTCTCCACTAACCGAAGTCATTTAAATGAGCTCAGAGAGCAAGAACTGATGGATAAGAATAAACTCTTCTAATCATTAATTTAACATTTCAATATTTATCACAGGAAAATTAGGAATGTCTTTTTTTTAATATGTTACCATTTAGTTCTTGAAAAGTTAATTGAGAAGCAACCAATCTCCTATCAACATTCCTAGTCAGTGACTGAAACACTAAGAGATCAACAGCATGTAATAATCAAAGGAACTGATCAGTTTTGAACTGTACATCCACATTAAAATAAAATTGAAATGTAACTATGAACAAAAAAAAAAAATCAACAAAACTTATCAATAATACCCAATAATGGTGATTTCTAGGGACTTCTACAGAGCAACCTTGATAACTACATCCTAGTCAGTGGGGAGGTCTTTGCAATGAACACATTGCAGTAAGAGGGCCCTACAGCTCACCGTGGGCATCCGCTCTCCTGGCAGGCCTACAGCTCTGGAAACCCCAAACACGAGTCCATAGGTTAAGACAAACACAACTCACACTAACCATGACACAGGGGAGGGAACGAGAAAACACATGGAGGTACGAGACTTCAGAGGAGAAAGACTTAGTAACGCTCTCCCTCGCATGCATGTTTTTACCCTGTGAAGACTTTACCCAGGAATATCTGGAGCCAGAGCAAATAATCCAAGTATTAATGACAGGCTCAAAATGCAAGTAAAAGCAAAACACACTCAAAATAGGACAAAAAAAAAAAAAAAAAAAAAAAAAAAAAAAGGCTGTTGAAGCCTGGAGAGCAACTGTATGTAAAACCAGTAGATCCCGAGAGCAAAGCTAGATTTGAAAACCACATGCAACATCTCCAAACAAGACAAAGACGCTAAAAACCAGGCTCCTTCACGGACACCTCAAAACTGCAGGAAAAAAATGCATTTACCTTTGTCATCAAAACATAACTATTCAGGTTTTATGCTGACGTGTCTATGACCCATCAACACTTCTGAAAACCAGTACTGAAATGTTTATCAGAACTTTTCAAGGAGCTCCAACACCGACCAGGCACACATACATGACTCCCTGAGAAATGTCACCACAGTGAGGCAGAATTGGTGAAATCCCATTCTACAAGTACGAGCAAAGGAAGGTTATGACTCATGAGTATGGATGGACTGTAATATTTAAATGACACATTTCTGATATACTCACAAAATCTTCATAGAAAGTATTAAAACTCAAAAGAGAAAAAAAGACAGGAGTCAAATACAGAGATGAAATGTACAAAACAAATGAGCAGGCAAACTAAAAGTTCTTGAAAGTATTTTACTTCAGATTGAAAAATGAACAGCTTCCACACTGTTCATTGCAAGATACACAGTATTCACGAATACAATGCTGGTCATTTGAGGATATGTACACACCTCAATTTCTCCTTCATGCTTTTTCTTTTAGAAAGATACTGTTTACCAAAAAGAAACTTCAGCAGTACAGGAAAAACTATTTTCCCAATAAATTTACGAAAACCTAAGATTCCCAATGGAATCAAGATTATCTTCCCGCTACCACCACCTTAATATAATCACATGCTTATTGGAACGCTAATATCTGCACCCTAAGAGTACATTTACTTTCAACAATGAGGGTGATTCTTAAAACAAAACAAAACAAAACAAAACAAAACTTCAGTGTGGTAAATGTAACAATGGATCTCTGCAAGTATTAAGTGTCTGAAATAGGCAGCTAATACTGGATTTAATATCATTTTATAAATAATTGTTCCCTTAGCAGTAAACATAAGTCTACACATTCACAATAGTCCTAGAAAATAAATACTGTGATTAAGCACAATATGTTATGACAAACTAGTTTCAAAACACAAAAGCTCAACATCTTGATAAAAATTCTGATCAGAATAAAATGTGACTCTAAAATTTAAAACATTGTCAAAATAACATCACATTTAAAATTTTCCACGATTTACACAAGTATCATGAGTTTCCAGTTGTGGAACACATTTTCCCATTGTGAATTAAAATACGAACATATTGAAAACTGTCAATTTCAGTGATAACATCAGTTTTGCTCTTACTTTAGCATTATTTTCTTTATAAAAAGTTGCACTAAGTGTCCATTAATGGTCTGATTGGTCTTCAGTATTTCATAAATGTATATAAAAGAAATTCCTAAAAGCCAATAGTACTTTATATGTATATATATAAAAGAATCTCATTTCCCAAATGGCTGTAATTAACAGAGCCACATACACTGATGCTAAACACAAGAGCCTTCACATTGAAAGAGAGCATTTTCAGAAATGTCACTTACATCCTATTATAGTCAACATTCCCGAGTTTCAGACTCAACATGTGATGGGTAACAGAATTATACATCTCATTTGCGCTCAAAGCTGACCACAACCAAAATTTACAGTATGATTGAAACAAGCCAATGTTTTAAAAAGTTTTAATTAAAGATAACAATTCCATGGAAGGAGAGGATAAAGAATGGGATGACAAGAAGTATTTGGTCTTAATAAGGCAATACAAAATAGATCCATTATCAAAGACCATTTAATTTTTAAAGATCAACAATACCAAAAGCATAAAGTGGAGTATAAGAAAATAGTTTTTTATAAGTATGATTTAATTAAAGCTGTTTACAGTTAATCTCTCCCACAGTAGTTAAGCATGGATTTAGAAAAGAAGAAGAGACGAGAGAACCAAGCACACGCTGCACACAGGGTTGGGAGCCAGCATGCAAAGTCTGTGGGACTCGGGGTTTCACCGCAACAGGAATGGGACCAGACGCGGGTGGCCTTTTTTTTTTTTTTCCCCCTATTAGGAAGAAAAACAAAAGAAAACAAGACTGCAAAGGAAACAAACACAAAGTCATGTAATTGCCCATTGCCCAAGACGACAGCACTATAGAAAACAGTTGCAAGTTAATTCTTAGAGATGACTAGAGCTTTTCAGTGTTTACACAAAAGTACATAGTACGTTTTTTTCTTTTTTTCTTTTTTCTTTTCTTTTTTCTTTTTTTTTCTTTTTTTTTTTTTTTTTTTTTTACAAAATAAAACGTCATTTGCCACCATAAACCTTTTCTTTAGAGGAAAAATTTTTGCAGCAGGTCACAAGGGTTCTAGAGTAAGTCATTTCAATGCTGAGGAAAACAAATTGAGTAATAGAACTAATCACTTCCCTATATATGGATGTTAAGATGACAATTCAGATTATTTTTGAAACTAATCCTGAGAAAAATCTGTTTACAATTTAAACAGTAATGTTATGTAAAAAGTATTAACAAATCCACTATTACAAATATCAATTTCCTATATGGTCATCTATATATACACACAATAAAATGGTAAATATATGCAAAAATATTAAAAAAAAAAAAAAAAGAAAACATGCACAGATCACTTTCCCCTTTGGAATCTGGACTTCCTATAAGATACTTTTGTTTTCTTTCCCCACCCCATCCTCTGAAATTGGTTTTTGTTCCTATCACCCTACCCACACTGAATATTATTCCCTATAACTCTGCATAAAGCCAATGAGAAATATATTTATTTTACATTCAAGCTTTAAATCTTAAAATGACCCTGTTGTAGCATATGACTTATCAAATGAGCAGCCTTTTTTTTTTTTCCCCCTTTTTTGCTTGCTTTTTGTTTTTGCAGTTGTCAGTCTTCATGATCCATTCCGTGGCGAGCTGGGAAAAAACGCAGTTGCTAAATCAAAGTCTGAACAGTGTAAGGCTCCCGAGCGCCAGGAGTCCCTATCCAACTGTCCTGAGCATGAGACCATTGCACACAGAAGACAGTCCATCGCACAACGCCGACTATCTACAAAGGTCTGAGAGGGGGGCATCCCTCTTGTGTTTCCTCTTTTTGCCATGGTAATACTGATTATTTGATTTGCCTTGATGCTGTTTGTTTGTCATCAAGGAACCATGGCTTGTTTGAGTTGTACCTTGGAAGCCTTTGCTGGAAGAACGAAAGAGCCTTGCTGATCCATGCTGCAGAGAAAGAAAGCGGTCAAAGAGACATCAGTATTGTGAATTCAGCGGAGCACTCACTAAGACCTGACTCAGGGAGCTTTCAAATGAGGAATATGCCAAGTTACTGAGCAGGCAAAAAACGATACTTCAGGGATTCACTCTCCTGAGCTCTAAAACTTTTGTTTCTTTTTTTTAATGGAAACACTGGAAAACACAGACCATTGCCTTCCTTGCCTTGCCCTCTTCCCTCTTCAGAATATATGGAATGTGAAACTTTTCTCAAGGAACCTATCCATCAATATACCACATAATAAACAGCATTACCAAAGAAGCTCTTAGACACAAAGGTGTGCTGCCAGGACAGGGGTCATCACGGCCCCCTGATCACGGTCAGGTCACGGTAATCTTACATCCTGCTATCACCTGTCACTTTGTTGCTGTTTCTAAATGGATGTGTGTTTGGTGCACATGACCAAGGCTGTATAGGTAAAGTGGATTCTGGGAGTCAGACATGAGGTGACCGACATAACAGTCCATCTCTACTCCAAGAGGCCTTCCCCAGGGTCTCCACCGTACTGAGAGAGGGTGAGATGGCCTTGGGTCAGAGCCCAGTATGAAATGGCTTCTTTCCTCATTTTGATTCCTTACTCATGATTAATAAAATTTTAGACAACTACAAAACTGAAAATAGAGTATTCTCTGTGGCCTAAGTCAAAGCTGATGCTCATCGACAGCTGACCCACTATCTGATCATTTCAACACAAGCAACTAGGTACTGAATATTAAAATATAAAAAAGGTGAGGGTGCCTGGGTGGCTCAGTCGGTTGGGCGTCTGACTCCAGCTCAGGTCATGATCTCGCAGTCCATGGGTTTGAGCCCCACGTCGGGCTCTATGCTGACAGCTCGGAGCCTGGAGCCTGCTTCTGATTCTGTGTCTCCCTGTTTCTCTGCCCCTCCCCTGCTTGCTCTCTCTCTCTCTCTCTCTCAAAAATAAATAAACATTAAAAAATTATTTTAATATCAAAAAGGTAAATAAACATTAAAAATAAAGAAAAGAAAATATAAAAGAAGGATATATTACTCCCAGATGTGCACAACATTGCCATGAGGTCGTGCAAAAGCTTATAGTGGGCTTACTTCAAGTACAACTGAATCTTTTAAAAACTCAGTGCAATTGTTTAAATGCTGAATCTGTACTAAGGTGGGGTGGCTGGGACGTCTTATGAGGACCAGTCGCTAAATGCCCACAAAGGTTTACATTACAGTGGCGTCTCATAATGATCTTCAGGACACCCTGTTACAGGAAGCATTGTGCTTTGGAACCTCTTAGAACAAAACAGGTTTGTTCTTCAACCTAGAGTTTTCTTCAAACCCACAATGTGTATATATATTCACGCTTGAGAAATTCTAAATAGTCTGTATTGAATATGAACAATTAAAAACACACAAATTCCACACACCTGAGATTTGTTGGTGCTGTTGGAGGTGTTACTGGTCTGGGTGCTCTGCATTTTCCCAACCGCCTGGGATGATTCCAAGGACACATCCTGTGACCCTACCCGGTTCCCAGTGGACGGACGGCAGAGCAGCTGTTTCGGGGTTTTGCATGGTGTCGCATCAGAATCCTAACATGAGTCATATGAATTATTATGTGACGTATTAGTAATTCAGATATTCATCTTTTAGACTAAATTTAGCCATTTGGGAGTTAAGGGAAGCACCTTGACGAATTGACAAAATTAACTGCTTGAGTTGCCTCCACAAATTTCCCTCCAAACATCTTAAGTGGCTTATTTTATCAGAAGGTTTCTGTTCGTTGTTAAATCTATTGTCTAGACCTGACCTTGTTAATAAGCCTGGAAGGGGCTCACAGAGGTCCAAGTTTATCTGCACCTCCACTGATAGGAAATGAACCACAGTACAGTGCAAAGAGCACAGCAAAGATAAGGCCCCAGGTCCCGGACTCAACGTCTTCAACCAAATACAAAACGACTGATTCAAAAGGCTCAATTTCTGCGCGTCTGTGATAAACAATCAGTGAGTGCTCCAACCGAACACCCCGCGTGGTTAAGAACTTCCCAGAGACGATGGGCTGAGCCCCACCTGTTTCTGGGCTGCCTGGGACACAACTGTGCTACTTCTCTGCTCAGGTCTACCCTTCACCTTCACACTCATAGTCCCTAAAGCTCGCTCTTGAGGCTGTCTTTGTGTCTGCCCCACTGTGTCTGTGACCTCTAGCTCAGCTCCGTCCTCTAGAGCTCTCCCCTAGGAAGGAAAAAGGCACGCAGGTAGATGGTGCATATGAGGATTCACAATTCCATTACGATCCGTGGTCATCGCCAACAACATAAAATGATGTCCCTTCCACAGTTAGATTACTCTATATGTCACAGACTTAATAAAGTCAAAATTCAAATAATGGGTAAGCCCATTTTATATCTCAAGGAAGCACACTCACAATTAACCCTGATGAGGAACACTAACTGTAGGTATAACTGTAAGTTAGAGTCAGAAAGCAGAGGTGGGGCTGCCGAGGGATTCGGGGAGGGAGGAATGGTTAGAAGTGGCTAATGGGTTTCTTTCAGGAGCGATGGCAATATACTGGACTTAGTGGCAATGGCTGCACAACACTGAATATACTGAAAACCACTGAACTGTGTATTTTAAAATAGTGAACTTTATGTTATGTGAATTATACCTCAACTTAAAAAAATTCAATCAAGAAGTTCAAAAACATTACTGAGTGGAAGAAGCCCTACACAAAGGAGTATACACGATAATGATTCCACTTATGTGAAATTCTGGAACAGGCCAAACCAATCTGTGGTATTAGAAAATCTTAAGAGTGGTTACCTCTGGGGTGGAATTCAGGACTGACTGGAAAGCATCATGAAGGACCTCTCTGGGATGATGGTAACAGTCTGTACTTTGTTATAGTTGGGGTCAGACATGTGCACACAGTGTTAACATTCACTGATGCACAATTTAGATTTCTTTGTACGTCAACTTTGTATCAAAAGAAAAAACGAACCAAATACTGAATGCTGGTCAGTGATGAGCACACTAGAGTATTTTAGGGGAAGTGTACCGATGTTTGTAGTTTACTTGGAAATGTATCAAAGGATAAGATCAATTAGTGGATAGAGGGATGGATGGATGGCTAGCTATGGGATAAGTACGTAATATGTTAATGGCAGAGTCTAATGGCGATGTATATGGATGTTTGCTAAAATTCTCTCACTTTTGCTGTATGCTTCAAAATTTTAATCCAATGTTGGGGACATGTACAATCAATAAAGTTATTAAAATTTCCCAGTAATAAATAAGAAAAGGAATTAGGTTTAGCCCTCTAGACAGCTATCCCCCCAACAGAACTCCTAAGCATAGGTTCAGAAAAGCCACGTCTTCATACTTACGACATCA
Source organism: Leopardus geoffroyi (assembly GCF_018350155.1). NCBI lineage: Eukaryota > Metazoa > Chordata > Mammalia > Carnivora > Felidae > Leopardus > Leopardus geoffroyi. The sequence continues at coordinate 28,291,252 of NC_059335.1, read as the reverse complement.
CTAGAGCTGGACTGTGTGGCAGAAGAGGAAGACACTGGACCTGATGAAGAGTTTGAAGAGTGTTTACTAAGAGATTCCGAAGTTTTACTTCTACATTTTCCAAGGGCTTCATTTTCTTCAGATAGATTATTATTACATTTATCTAACTGCTGAGTATCTACTATCAAGGTAACACCATTTCCTGAAAGAGTGGCAAAAGATTGGAAAACGTTTCTTCCCATTAAACACACACAACACAGAAGAGCCACTAATGTTCGGTCAATCAATCAATGAAAAACTCTTACCATTGCATGAAGGCTCAGGCCTATTCTGCAAGCCCCACTGTTTTGATATCCAATCTCTGTACGTGGCAACTTCGTCCGTTACTCTAATTATTCTACCTAATATGCTGCATGCGTTTAAAGAAAAAAGAGGGAGTACGTCAATTCGGAGATACGAAGCCACAACCAATTTTGACCCAAAGGGCTGTCTTTAGTTAAGCCTTTACCTCTCCGTTTCATTGTTGGGATAGTATTTCGCTATTGGTGATACAGCATGACTCAAAACAACATAGGCATAATCAAAGGCCTGTTTCACTTGCATGGCCCCATATGAACTCCTTCCAACATCATTACCTTTAAAAGAAACATATATAGAAGATAGTAAGCGTGACCAGTGCTTAATAAGAACTAAATGTGCACAGGCCCTCTTCCAGAAGAGCAAAGGCAATTGCTTTCCTTATACAGTTGCACAAAGAATCTGGGCAGGGCGGGTGGCCATCCCCACCACTCCCCAGGCTCTGAATGTGTGTATCCTGCAGTAAGTACATTATGGCATATAAATTGCCTCAATGTATTCTGGCCCCACAGGGACTATCTCACATACAGTCATGCAAACAAAGGAGTTAACTGCCTGCTCTCTCCTAAGAGTGAAACCAAGCTAAATGAGACATCCCTGTCTTTTGTTTCTATTAGCTATCTAAATATCTCCAGCACTAAATTATAAGCTCCTGAAGCAAGGAGCATCTTGCTGAAAATCTTTGTGCCCTTTACGTAGAGAAGCTTCCTGATAAACATTTCCGCCATGAATGAACACACAGAAGTATTAAGGTTTATAATACGGCACAATAAGCCAGAGAAGGGCCCCTAGATGACTATTCTCTTAACTCCCTTTCCTTAATCATTTTCAAAGTTAACACAGTGAAGCAAACGACTAAAAGCATCTCCACTGAAGTCTGGTAATACAGAATCTAAATATCCTACAATGATAGCAAGAAAAAATACTTTCCAGAAAAACTAGGATACAAGCAAACAAACACAACCCCATGACAGCAAGGAAGGAATCTGCTGTTCCCTTTCAAGCCACCATGAAGCTGGAAAAGGCACAGGGAGACTGTGCAAAATTAAAAGAGGAAAGAAGGGGCTCAAAAGGAAAACAGTCTCTTTGAACCCTTCTGCTCATCATTTCTGAGCTGTATTACCATGTTTATTGCCTCTTAGGGCTTCAGGAACCTCGCTCAAAGCCCTGACTGACAATGGGCTAAAATCAGGGCCAACAAGGTCACGACAAAGAAGAAAAAGGCCTGCAAACTGGAGACGCGCACAAGCCACCCAAACCAACAGCTAGTATCTATACTCCTTTGCCTCTCAGGGCCAAACGGCCTCTACTCCCAGCTCACTGGGAGTATGCAGCGTGTTTTTCTGGTGTGTGTGTTGTGTTTTCATGTTTTCTTGCAAGATATTTTGAGGAAAAATAATGAGTACAATTAGAAGTTAATCTTTTATTTTCACCTAAAGAGAGTTGTGGAGGGGCGCCTGTAAGCATCCGACTTTAGCTCAGGTCATGATCTCATGGCTCGTGAGTTCAAGCCCCACATCAGGCTCTGTGCTGACAGCCTTGGAGCCTGGAGGCTGCTTTGGATTCTGTCCCCCTCTCTTTCTCTCTGCCCCTCCCCCGTTTGCACTCTGTCTCTGTCTCTCAAAAATGAATAAATGTAATAAATGTTTAAAAAAAAAAAACCTATAAAGAAAGAGAGAGACAGAGAGAGAGTGAGTTGTGGGGCTTTTAAAAAAGATTTATTTATTTATTTAAGTAATCCCTACACCCAACATGGGGCTCGAACTCCTGACCCCAAGATCAAGTCATACGCTCCACCTACTAAGCCAGCCAGGTGCCCCTCTTCTAAAAAGAGTTTAAAGTACAACAGTGGCAATGCCCTTTCTTTGAATGCCCACAAATTTACCTAATTTCAATACCTGGTTGTAAAGGATCTTCAATATAAAGCATCGATGGCCTGTAGCCATCAAGCATATTTTTCTGTACTTCATCTTTGGCCACATACGAACCACCATCCTTTATCCGGATGCCAGTCTTTAAATAATTGAAGTGTCGTCCGTATAATTCAAAAAATTCTATTAAAAGAACACCATAGTTTGTATTGGGGATGCAAGCATCTTCCCTGGGATGTAACTAAAACCAGGAAAAAAAAAAAAAAAAAGAAATTATATTGGATTTTCTCTCAATTATCAAGGTGGGTAAAATAAGAGACATCCTCACTTCTATAAAACAATACTATTAGAATTCTGGTTAGGCTAGCAGCCAACAGGGAACTGGAGTAACGGCAGGCTATACTGCTTCAGACAACACTAAAGCCCCACTGGTACAGAACTGGTGGGGGACAATTTATTTACAAAATTCAAAGCTGAATTTCACAGCTGCCCTAGGATGCTAACAGGGCTGGCTTGGCCCAAAACGTCAGGGAATCATTCTGACTCATGAGCAGAGTCGGGCCGTTGACAGCACTGCGGCTCATGAACACACTCACAGACAACATTAAGACTCCTAAATCACTCCACCCAGATAGCAGATCTCCATTCCAGCTAAACTTCCAAGATTTGTTGCTTAGAAGATACTATTTTTGACATTTATACTACCACTTACACTTACAAAAAGCACGCCATACCTATGCATGTTAAAATTTCAGTGAAAATTCTTAAAACCACTAGAACATATGGGGTTAAAAACAAACCAAAAATTATTTCCTGAGATTTAAAAATACTTATTTATAAAATTATAAAGAGTCCCACTTTAAAGTGAAAAGTCATAAGTAATTAAGGGAAGCATTCCAATTAGAGCTTGATTTAAATTTTTTTCCAAAATGATTTCCTGATGGATTAATTTTATTTTAGTGTACACGAGGCATGATATATAATCATACAACTTACCTGAAGGAAACTGACTGCCATTAAAAAGAGACTATAAGAACCAATTCCACCTGTAAATACTTCATTAAGGTCCCTCTGTAATAAGAATTGTTTCAATACTAAAACCAAGTACGGTAATACAGGATATTTCTGAAAAAGAAAATTGTATTTTCAGTGAATTCCTACATCAGTAATCGTGCTAAGCATCAACTGGGTCCTTATATTAACAGACTTTAGTGGAGATATCCAACACACTTAATTTTCTATTTTAAGAGCAAGCTATAAAAAAGTAAGCTATAAATAATTAAGGATTTTCTCCTCACAACGAAGGATCTAAAACATGTAGATGTAAATAATGGCATCCAAGCACTCACTATGGGACAGAAACACTAGCAATATATATTTGATGACACTGATTTATGGCCATTACCATATGATAATTCACTTGTAAACAGGTTAACACCAACAGTACACAGCAATTCTCAACTTGTAAAGTACTACATCAGTGGGGTTTTAAAGAATCACTTTTCTTAGGTGGCCCTCCACCAAACAGACCAGGGTCCTTCAGAGGACGGTGCACAGCCCAGGAGCAGGGGCACTCAGGGTCCTGCCTGCCGCCTTCCACGTGGGCAGGTGACCACGCTTTACAGAGATGGTGAGGACACCTGAGCTGGCAAACATGAAGAGTGTGAGTCCATCCTTCACTCATGCACATACTCATTAAGTGCTCTCCACAAGCCAGGCCCTAGCTAAGGACGCTGAGGGGAATACAGCAGGCCCAAACATCTAGAAAGAAGTCTTAACAGCCATCACTGAGGAGTGGTAGAACTACTAGTGACTTGTAGTTTGTTCTTGACACTCTGAACACACACTGGTACTGCTTCCAAAAGAAAAAAGTCTCTATTTTTGCAACTCATGTCAAAGTCGGCAAGCATGAGAAATAACTACAAATCTATGGAGAAATAATCATTTTTAAACGTTATGGTTGAAGTTGTAAATAGTCTCTTTAAAGAACAATCAGGCACATTTCCAACAGACTTTGATCTGCATGTATCCTTTGACTGTGAAATTCCACTTCCAGAATCTTCCTACAAACATTTTACAAGTGTAAAGAAAGATGGCAGGTATGGAAGGATGTTCAAGCACTTTCTACAATAGCAAAAAACCCTAGAAACATCACTAGAGGAATGCTACACAAAGCATGACATGTGCTGACAAAAGACTATTGTGTCGTCAAGGAAAAGAATGAAGGAAACCTGTCTGTGCTGATACATTAAGTATAAGACAATGTGTACATAGCATGCTATTCCTTTTGTTAAAAATTTCAAGAGGATAAACAAGCAAAAAAGAGGATGACTGGGGTGCCTGGGTGGCTCAGTCAGTTAAGTGTCTGACTTCGGCTCAGGTCATGATCTCACAGTTTGTGAGTTCGAGCCCCATGTCAGGCTCTGTGCTGACAGCTTGGAGCCTGGAGCCTGGTTCAGACTCTATGTCTCCCTCTCTCTCTGCCCCTCCCCCGATAGCATGCGTACTCCCTCTTGCTCTCTCTCTTAAATAAACATTTTTAATGTTTTTTAAAAAATTAAAAAAAAAAAAAAAAGGTTGATGATGGCAAATCCCATGAAACCGATCTAAGCATATGAGGTATAAAGTGACTTGCTTTTCGTTTTCCTTTGATAGTGGTAAATTTTCTATCATGCACATTATTCTCAATTTTAAAAAGGTTTCCTTTCTGGGAAAAAGAAAATTTACATACACCCAACACCTCCAAAAAGAGTGGGATTATGGACAGTATTTTTCTTTTTCTGCTTTTCTATACTCTGCACATTTACATGAGAATATAATGTTTACAACATGACAAAGTAGTTAAATTTGTTTCTTACATGAAGAGAAAAAGGTGAATCTGTAGAGTTGATAAAAGTATTGTGAATGGACAGAAAAGATATTCTACATAAACCAAAGCAGTTAACATTTTTAGCTTAATGAGAAAAAGGATGACACGTCTAAGCACGTGAATGCTTTGAAGATGTTGACAAATTCTACCCCATCTTCACAGAACCAATGAAAACAGACATTCTATCACTTCAAGACAAAGTCAGGAAACCTGCAGGAACTGCCTTACAGGTGATTTGGGGGCCTACAGAGGTGCTTCACCTAAACTCTTAAGAGATTAAAGCAGATGACAAGAATCAACTGTTTGGCACGATTTCAGCCCTTGTCTCCCTGAAAGGAAGGATCTAGAGCAGAGAAGTTCTTCAAAACGCTTTCCCAACCCTTAACCTTAAGTCACGTTATAAATTACTGATTATTACAAGCAGATTCAAGGAAAGTAAAACCATCCCACAGAAAAGAGGCAATTGTCAGCAATACACACATAAGTATAGTTTAGCAATGCATATCAGGACACCACGACAGAATCACAAAGCAAAACTCCACTCCTAGTAGTTTCCCTGCATAAACACTATGCCTTCTCTGACCTTGGTAAAATCTTTGATGAGGTCAGCTGCTCGCACACCATTCTGTACATTAAAGCTGATATCAACTTTCACTTCAGTAAAAGAATCTGTCAATTTAATAATAGGTACCTACAAGAGAAGAAAGGCAAAATTAAAATATGTGGACCAAGTTAAATAACACACCAGGGGATGGGAAAGGTTACTAGACTTGAGGTCTTGACCTCCTCATACGGACAGAAAAACTCTTGAGTGTTCTGATTACTACGTACTACACAGTCTGCTTGGTCTTATAGATACTTCACATATTTAGCACGGAGCCTCATACAATGTATATTATCATTTCTATTGGTTGAGAATTTTGAAATCAGGTAACAAAAAACCTTTCTCAACCTTTTGTACTTTGGACTTTTCTCAACATTTTGTACTTTGGACAACAGTTTCCAACTCGGTCCTTATGATTAATGTCAGGTGTATCAGCAAATTGTTCCTAATAAGAAAATCTGCTCTCTTAAGTCTGTTAATTATTGGTATTATTGGTCAGTTTTGCAAATAGCCCATAAAACAACCTACCAAGAGAAGTTAAAACCTGAGAATTATTCTCAAATAAAAAATCACTGGATGGTTTATAGAAGATATCAGAAATTCTCTTAAAAAAAAAAAAAAAGGCTTGGGGCACCTGGGTGGCTCAGTCAGTTAAGCTTTCAACTCTTGATTTCGGCTCAGGCCATGTCTTGCGGTGGTGGGATCAAGCCACATGTTGGGCTCCATGCTAAGCTTGGAGCCTGCTTGGGATTCTGTTTCTCTCCTTCTCTCTCTGCCCCTCCCCCCTCCACCAAAATAAATAAATAAACTTTTTTTTTTTATTTTATTTAAAAAAGGCTCTATTTGCACTGTATATTAGAAAACTCAGGTCAGCAAACTCTATGTACAGAACTGGGTTTTCAAATTAATAGCTTTTTATAAGATGTTTTGTTCTAAGAAAACTTAATATACAAAACTCCGAACTTCTAAAATAGATAAATTTATTTCCATAATGAGCATCTATGAAAGTTTTTTAATGGCCATTCTAGATAAGAATTAAAATATCGAGTTGCTTGATCTACAAAATTTCAATTACAGCTGACCCTTGAACAACACAGGTTTAAACTGCGTGGCTCCTCTTTTACACAATTTTACACAAAACTGTACTGTATTTTCCTTATGATTTTCTTAACATTTTCTTTCCTCTAGCTTACTTTATTGTAAGAATATAGTAGTATATGATATATATAACATACAAAATATGTGCTAATCAACTATTTATGTTATCAGTAATCCAGTCAACAGAAAGCTCTTAGCAGTTAAATTTTTGGGGGGTCCAAAGTTACATGTGGATTTTTACCAGTGTGGGGAGTTGCGTCCCCTAACCCCCATGCTGTTCAAGGGTCAGCTGTATGAAGAATTTTTTTAAGGACACAAAGTAAGAGAGGACAGCAACATCCTCTGTGTGACTATAAACTGTTAAAGAGATATCCAAATTTTTATTTACACTTTTTAAATATAAATACACTTAGGGGCGCCTGGGTGGCTCAGTTGGTTAAGCGGACGACTTCGGCTCAGGTCATGATCTCACGGTCCGTGAGTTCGAGCCCCGCGTTGGGCTCTGTGCTGACAGCTCAGAGCCTGGAGCCTGTTTCAGATTCTGTGTCTCCCTCTCTCTGACCCTCCCCCGTTCATGCTCTGTCTCTCTCTGTCTCAAAAATAAATAAACGTTAAAAAAATATATATATAAATACACTTATATTTAAAAACTCTAGGGGCGCCTGGGTGGCGCAGTCGGTTAAGCGTCCGACTTCAGCCAGGTCACGATCTCACGGTCCGTGAGTTCGAGCCCCGCGTCAGGCTCTGGGCTGATGGCTCGGAGCCTGGAGCCTGTTTCCGATTCTGTGTCTCCCTCTCTCTCTGCCCCTCCCCCGTTCATGCTCTGTCTCTCTCTGTCCCAAAAATAAATAAACGTTGAAAAAAAAAAATTTAAAAAAATAAATAAAAAAATAAAAACTCTACAGTATTATGTATGATAAAATGGAGTACTATATTTTAAAGAAATATATAACCACAACGAGTTCATCTGTTTCACATAAGGTAGTGTGATCATTAATGAAACCAAAGAATCATTCACTGAGAATCCAACTATGCTCTCCAAAACTAAATTTTAATTTTGTAAGCTTCATGCATAAGTAACTAGACATTTTAAGATGAAATGCTAGAAGAACTTACAGTTGCTTTGTCTAGAACTTTGACCGAATCCTCATCTGCAACTTTATGTTTCCGGAGAGCTTCTTCCAGGGTCCAGAGGGGAAGGTTCTCCCACTTCCCAAATACCACAAGATCAATGTCACTGGGCACAGAACACACACACGAAAGTTGTTTGAAGAAGAAACTGTACCTGTTTTCACTTGCATTCGGGCTTACTTACAGACTTCAAAGTGCAATTAAAACCTATTTCTCACACTGCCCAATGAAGACTAAATGTGTTGTTCGTAGTTTTTTAGAGCAGAAGTGGAGGGTGGGGACTTTAACAACCTCCTCCTCCTAGTTTTTTCACAGAAGTCAGGCCTCAGGAAATGGTGATTCTGAAAGAAGTTAAAACCTCAAAAAATACCAGTGAACGTTTCCTGTTCATAAAGGTTTCTGGGACTAAAAAATTTAAGACGTTCTTACATGGATGAGATTAACTAATTCTGATTTAGATTATTAAGTGTAAAAAGAAAGTTGCAAATGGTTTATCTAGGATGCTACCATCTGTGTAAAAAAGGAAGAAAACATACACACATTTCCTTTTCTAGGTATAAAATGTTCCTGGAAGGATGTGCAAGAAACTGGTACCAAGGAGCAGGGGACAGAGGTGGGATCCACACTTTTCATTGTAATGTTTTGTGCCCTTTTCAATATGAACTATGTGAATATACTGCCTATTCATAAAATTCAATTAAATTTTTTAGAGTGACACAGGGTTTTACTGAAAGTCAGAATCTAAATAAGGAAAAATATTCATGAACTCAAAGTTGAATACTTTATGGCCTCTGTAGGCCTATGATAGCAATGGGCAGAATAGAAATTGCGAGGATCCATCCACATCAACACATTTTTTGTTTTTAATTTGGGTAAAGTAGATCAAATCAAGCTCAAATAAAAAATCATGATGGATGCCTATAGTTAAAATCATACTGTACTGCACACTCAAAATTTTGTTAGGAGGTTAAATCTTACATTAAGCGTTCTTACCACAATAAAAGCAAAAACAAATACATGATGAAATTTCAGTTTGTAGAAAACAGGTATTTACACCTTGGGGAAGCCTTATCATCCCCAAAAGGTCCTGCCCTGCCCCAGACTTCAGGGCCATGACTGCCGTGATTGAAGAAGACTAAAATTAATAAGGGACCTTCCTCAGAGAAGCTCCGGGTCAGGATGTGGGAACAAATCTAATAGTAGGAGTTTGTAATAAGAAATGACAGACCTGCCATTCCAGAGTAAATGCGGCTTTACAGTATAATCGGGTGTTTTGCCAGAATATTACATCAACCTCTGTGTTAGCGGGTTACGTTACAGAAGTGAACAGGCAGGGTAGTTCATTGTTAACTGATTCCATTTGCTACATGTTCCCTTTACATCTGACAGGATACAGATATCAGTTTGAGAAGATCATCTGAAGTGATGTTCTACCCCCAAGGTAATTCAAATAAAATACAGATAAAGTGAATTTTCATTCTGTAAATCTGTTTTGTTCCTACTCGCCTACATTCAACAGCCAAAATGAACACATTCTAGAAAAGGGCACAATAGGGGCGCCTGGGTGGCGCAGTCGGTTAAGCGTCCGACTTCAGCCAGGTCATGATCTCGCGGTCCGTGAGTTCGAGCCCCGCGTCGGGCTCTGGGCTGATGGCTCGGAGCCTGTTTCGGATTCTGTGTCTCCTTCTCTCTCTGCCCCTCCCCCGTTCATGCTCTGTCTCTCTCTGTCCCAAAAATAAATAAACGTTGAAAAAAAAAAAAAAAAAAGAAAAGGGCACAATATCCTGAAAGCTTCATAAATGTACTAACCTAGTAGGTAAATACAGGCCAGTTTTAAAACTTCCAAATATCTGGACCTGAAATAGAAAAAAATTATTATATTAAGGTATTTATCAGATGAAAAGCCACCATGCTTTACAGAAAGGTTGGTTTTTTGCTCCCCTCTATTGGTATTTTTTGGTACTACAAGGGCACTTTTTAATAACACCATGCTTTCATGAAGCAGGAATACTGTATCTCATAGGCAGACATTAGGAATATAGTTTAAATTTATAAGGTTAAAAGAACAAATGTACAGACTGAAACAGAAAACTCTCAAAAGTAATACCCGAGTTACTCATGCTCCCTTATAATCTAGAGACATGTTCAACAAATCCTTAATTTTGATTCCCTAAGCAGGACTCTTGTCATGGGTTACTGAGTTAGGGTCAGACTACTTCAGCTGCAGGCCAGCTCCATGCAGAGCACCAGGCAGTGTCATCCCAACAAGAAGCTGTGGCATAAAACTAGACACATCCTATCCCAACCGTGGAGAAGAGTGGAAGATTCAGTGTAGGCGAGTAATTGCAATAAAGGATGAATGGTGAAAAAGCTCAGCCTCTGAGGTGAGATGCACCCAGGAACCTAATCACAGCTACGTGTTTCTCACCTGTAAACAAAAATATGGTTAAAACCCCCCACCTCTAAAGGAGGAAGATTCATTTAAATCAGGGTTTCTCAACCTCAGCACTACTGACATTCAGGGCAGATAACTTCATGAGGGGCTGTTCTGTGCATTGTAGGATGTTTAGTATCAGCCTTGGCCTCTACTCACTATATGCCAGGAGCACCTCACCAGTCAATGATAATCAAAAATGTCTCCAACATCGCCAAGTGACCCCTGGGTGGCAAACTCACCCCCCAGCTGAGAGCTACTGATTTGGATCACATAGGAGAATCAATGTGAACACACAGAAGCTGCTCAATAAAATATTAGTGTCCTCTCCTCTTCCCTTTACCTACAGTATCTCATTTAAAGCTTTTCTGTTTTGCCACCTGGACAAAAGAAACTTCCCTGGCTTCCCCTTTATCATCCCAAGACAAAGTCTAAAGAAAAGCCATTTAACACAGAGTAACAGATTCTAATTTCTTTGAATGAATAAAATTGTAGAACAGACCCTCAAAAAAAAACCTCTATAAAGTATTTAGTTTCAACAAGAACCACAAATAAGCAAAGAGGAAATCCTGGGCAAAAGTCCTATTCACTAGGTGGGTGTGCACGGGGAGACAAGGAGGGGCCAGAAAGAAGGAGTGTCAAGATAGGAAAACAGACTGATGCCTGCATTAGCCTAAGAAAATGAGCTTCTTATGACCTAAGAGATTCCTACTTGACATTTTCATTCAGCTATGAACACTTACAACGGTAGGCTGGAACAAAACAGTAATGGGATTTTGATCTATCAGATCCAAAAACACAGCTACTACAAAAAAAGGCCTGCCTTGTCTGTCTTCTCTTTGTACTAATGCTTCCTAAATATAGTTTACCTCTAGTCTTGCTCTTCAGCACTGCAAAGAAATAGTTTTAACTAAGTCATCCGATTCACTGCAAATAATTAGGAGGCCCAAAATTTTTTTTTTTAATATGAAATTTATTGTCAAATTGGTTTCCATGCAACACCCAGTGCTCATCCCAACAGGTGCCAGGAGGCCCCAAATTCTAAAGGCTAGAGAAGACTATCGCCCCTAAGTGTACAGACGTCTGCACGTGGGGACTCTGAGACACCAACACGTGCCCTCCCCCACTACGGACAGGGATGTTGCCCTCAGCACGCAGCAACCAGATACTCACGTCAGCGCTGGGCCAGAGCTCCTTAATCACACTCTCGATCCTGTTCACCACCTCCATCCGCATCTTTTCTTCCTCCGGTCTCGGAGACATGTATTCATAAAAATCACTGATTTCTTCATGCAGACTGAAGGGGGAAAAAAAAGCAGAAAAGCTAATGTGGGCAGGGCCAGTCTAATGAGAAATCACTATCTTAAATAACCTTATCTAATTAAGTCTTATGACTCTGCTGATGACTTTATGTTCATAGATTTCTACCTAAATGTTAATGTTATAACTGATGCTAGCCTAAAGTGGGAATATACAGAATTTAATAGAAACTGCCAAAATAGTTACATAAAATAAGAAGTTCCAGTAAGTCTTACCAGCCGCTCTCATAGCATTTATTATCTGCCTGTGCAGAACCCTGCCGGGTGTATGCATGCTGGTGATTTAAAAAAAATTGTAAATGTAATACGTAAGGCCTGGCCTCTGCCTTTATACTTCCAATCCAGCAGACACACACAGAATCCAGATGACACAGGCAAGCTTCCTGGCCATGGGGACCGGCCATCTTACCCCTCTATAATCCATTCCTCACAGGAACAAAACAGCCTATCTTTTGTAATGTTTGCTTAGTGAATCAAGAGTCAGATGAACAGGAGAGTCAGTGAGCATCAGCAAAGACCTGAAAAGAATGGCTGGCAGACAAGGCTCCATGGAGGAGCTAAAGACTCCCTGAGACCAAGAGGAACAAGTCTCATCCAGGAGGCACTGAGCAAACTGGACAGGCTGAGGACAACAGAGGAGGGAGAGAAGCCACCAAGGAATGCAGGCACCTGACCACAGTAGGCTCGGACTTTCCTAGGGGAACAAGGAGCTACTTCAATGTTTCTGAGAAGAACCAGGGAAAGACTGACTTCGAAAATGCAGCGTTTTAAAAAGATTCATCTGGCACCCGTGCAAACAATGGACTGGCAAAGAGACAAGACTGGATGCAGAGAGTAGTCCATAAATTACTGCAACTGCAGAAGGGCTGGATGAAGGCCTAAGGGAGGTGCTGGAAAGGAATGGGCTCCAGAGACATCACACACACACACACACACACACACACACACACACACACGCACACACGCAATGGCTGGGCTGCAGAGCTCAACCAACAGTAGGAAAAAGGGAGGGAGGAAGGGTGCCTGTGAGTGCTGAAGCCTGACAGGCTGGGGAATCAACGAACAAGATGAAAGGAAAAACCAGTGAGGCTGGCGACGGAGTTGAATGCAGTCAATTAATACCAGAGGACAGAAGAAAATGAAGGCAGCAGGTACAGCTCTGAGCAGTGACCTCTGGGAGGGAAAGCGAGGATGAAATGGAGGGAGATCTGCTAAACTTGTGTTGAATAGGGGCGGCCCGGGAGGCCGGCTCCAGGGGCAGGCCTCACAGGGAGGGTCTCCTCTAGTACAACTGTGGTGGGCCAGGAGGCCAGGAGAAAAGCACTTAACAGCAATGGCTGCCAAGTGCCTGGAAGCAAGAGGGGCACCCTGGGGAAGGGGGTGGCCACGTAGGGTGGCCTTGTAGTAACACAGTCTTGAAGGATCCCGGTCTAGAGCAGCTACAGGATTCACAGCAAGCTGGGAACACCAGGAAACTAAAAATGGTTTTGAGGAAGGGGAAAAAAAAAAGATGTCTAATTCCCAACCCCCACTTGGCTATAACATTTTAAACATGGCCAAGTAAGCAATCAACAGTTTCTGCCTCTTCTAATGTTTTATTTTTAGGCTAACAGTCAAAAAACCTTGAATTCTAGACTCAGGCTTTGCCTGAGGGCAGTTGTGTTCCTTCAAAAAGTGACTGGCGCTTCCCAGCCTCGGTGTCCACAGGCACAAACTAGGGGCTGGGAACCAGGATCCTTTTCAGGCCTTAATGTCAAAACCTGGGCCATTCAGTAAGGAATGATTTGTAGCAGTGTTCTGCATGCATACTATGCAATACTGCAGAAAAACTGGGTTTTAAAACTCCAGAGAGTCCTGCACATGAATCCAGAGACTCCCAGTGGGGTCGACTCTTCCCAGGTACGCTTTTGGGTACCTTAGGATCTTCACCTTCTGATTTTCTATAAGGATTATCCCTTTTTCTCTAAATCCCTTTCAGCTTTTTTTTTTTTTTTTTCCCTCCCTTTCAGCTTCTTGAAGACAACAGCTAAAATAATCAGTGTAGAAAGTTCAGAGCTTGCACTGCTCTTCTGCATGGGTCTTTGGAAGGATGAGGACCACAGAGAAAAAGGAAAACAGATTTCTTCTTATCTAACTGGATCGTTTGCTATAAATGATCAAAGCGAATTTGTGGTTCAAAAGCACTAGGGGATACTTCCATTTTAACCAATGAGGAAAAAGACCTCCTAAATGTGACTGTATCTACTCCACAGAGGCCCACTTCCCGTTTCTAAATATAGACGAAAAATACGTAGCCCAACTTCTAGTTAATCTTCAAATCACAAGAAACTGAATAAGGATTTATTCTCTAAACATTACTGAGTGCCTGTGTTCAACACACTAGAAGGAAAGAAGGCTAGTCAAACATGATCCCTGCCCTTGGTAATTTGCATCTAACGAAAAGAAATATGCATTCAAAGTAGTTTTGTGATGGGTAATATATAAGTGCTGCACTGTTCCACCACAGGCAGGCTTCAGATGACCAGAAGGAGAGCTTGCCAGTGACAATAGCTGCAGGGAATGGAGTGAGTTGCCTTGCAGGGTAGTGAGGTCCCTGTCACTGTGAGTGTAAATAAAGAAGCTAAATGGTCATGAGGCAAACAAACGTCTAATAAGACATTCTTTTAAGATTTATAAGCAATCTCTACACCCAACGTGGGGCTCAAACCCACAACCCCGAGATCAAGAGTTGCATGCTCCACTGACTGAGACAGCCAACTTCCCCAAGACACTTCTGAACTTGTAAAAAGTAGAGAAGATTCTAAAATTCCCATTTATCACTAGATTTTAAGTTTCTAATTAGCATATTAAGTTATGTAAGCTTAAAAAAATTTTTTTAATCTTTATTTATTTTTGAGAGAGAGACAGAGTGCGAGCAGGGGAGCAGCAGAGAAAGAGGGAGACATAGAATCTGAAGCAGGCTCCAGGCCCTGAGCTGTCAGCCCAGAGCCCGACAAGGGACTCGAACCCACGAACCGTGATATCATGACCTGAGCCAAAGTCGGATGCTCAAACGACTGAGCCACCCAGACGCCCCAAGTTGTACAACCGTTTAAAATAAGACCACCCTAGGGGTACCTGGGTGGATCAAGTCGGTTAAGCATCCGACTCTTGATCTCAGCTCAGGTCTTGATCTCAGGGTGGTGAGTCCAAGCCCTGCATTGGGCTCTGTGCTAAGTGTGAAACCTACTTAAAAAAGAAAATCTTTAGGGGCATCTGCGTGGCTCAGTCAGTTAAGCGTCCAGCTTCAGCTCAGGTCATGATCTCATGGTCTGTGAGTTTGAGCCCCACTCTGGGCTCTGTGCTGACAGCTCAGAGCCTGGAGCCTGCTTTGGATTCTGCATCTCACTCTGTCCCTCCCCAACTTGCACTCTCTCTTGATCTCAAAAATAAGCACTAAAAATAAATAAAAGGGGCGCCCGGGTGGCTCAGTTGGTTAAGCGGCCAACTTCGGCTCAGGTCATGATCTCACGGTCCATGAGTTCGAGCCCCGCGTTGGGCTCTGTGCTGACAGCTCAGAGCCTGGAGCCTGTTTCAGATTCTGTATCTCCCTCTCTCTGACCCTCCCCTGTTCATGCTCTGTCTCTCCCTGTCTCAAAAATAAATAAAACGTTAAAAAAAAAAAAATTTTTTTTTAATTAAAATAAATAAAATAAATAAATAAATAAAATTAAAAATCTTTAAAATAAGACTACTCTGAACATTAATATTCCATGGAAACTTCTCCCTATTTAGGAAAAACTGGTTCCACAGGTTATCCGATTTCTTTTATTGATTTGCATGTGCAATAATGGACAAGGGAAAGAGGAACATGGAAAAAAGGAGGGCCATTAAAGCTAAAACAAACTTAACAATAAGAACACAAGAACCCATCTCACATCAGCCAAGGCCATCTCCTTCCCACACTGAATACAAACATGACTTCCTCTCTTGCCTATATGTAACTAGCTGCATGTAAAATACTTAAAGACCTGAGTGTGAAATCTTAGTACATTTAGGAAATCAACTTCCAGTATAGCTTTTACATAATCTTGAGGGGACTCTATCTCTATGGACTTTTACTGGCATGGCACCATGTATATCTAGGTGCTTAAAGAATCCGGAAGGAACAGAATCCCATTTTTGGAGTGCCCACTACATGCCTGGCACACTTTATTAAGGTCAGCACAATGACCTAATAAAGACTAGAGACTAGAGAAACTTTGTAAGCTTGCTTTCACAAATTAACGGAACTTTAGGCCTCTGAAATCCTCCACTTACGCAGGGGAATTTTCAGTTCCTCCCACATCTGGATCAAAACTCAGTATGATTAATTAGTAAATACAGCTGAAGGCCTCATATCCAGTTTTACAGTTTCTCATTTTAACTAGAAAATATAACTCTTGATCAAAACTCATGTATGACCAAAGCACAGTGCCCTCTATTAGGACATCAGTGGAGGATGATGTGAGTTGGAAAAGTGAGCAAGAAAGCACACCACACCTCCTCTTTACAAAGGATAAGTATGTAATATAAAAGCAATATAAAGTAAGTGTCACTATGTAAGTG
Source organism: Leopardus geoffroyi (assembly GCF_018350155.1). NCBI lineage: Eukaryota > Metazoa > Chordata > Mammalia > Carnivora > Felidae > Leopardus > Leopardus geoffroyi. The sequence continues at coordinate 28,275,003 of NC_059335.1, read as the reverse complement.
GAAAGGATGCCATGCTCCAAAAAAGAATGAGAATTAAAATTAATTTGGTGGGGTAAAATTTACATTGACCTCAAAATTAATGGTAACACAAAAGTTTAATGTGACAAAGAAAGAGATATAAACAAAAAAAGTTTCTGTATTTTAAAAACTACAACGCACAGACAATTTAAGTCAAAATAGGAGAAGTGAAAAAAAAATCACTTTTGCTCTGAGATAAGCTCTACCAGAGGAGAAATGCTAGCCTTTCCAAATTATACAAATTCCATAATGCTTATCATATGGCAGGGGGAAAAAAGGTTAAAAAAAAAAAAATGGCCCTCAGAAAGCTCAATTTCTTGCTATAGAAAAGGGAAGAACTTGTTTTCACCTGGACTGCCCAGGGATGGATGTGAGCAGCTGAGGAGTTCAGCACCCTTAAAGCCAGAGGCAGCCTCCCAGATTCATCCCAGGCCAAAGCAGGCAGAGGAGCCCCTGTTGGCCCCCACTGCGGCTCACCCCACATCCATTCATGGGCTAACACCCATTAACTGAGGGACACCTGCTGGCCTGCAACACGCCTGGGCCACCTCCACACATCAAGGTCCAGCTTTTCAGTTTTCAGAATTGAAGTCCTCATTAATTATTAACTTCAGACTCACATGAAGGCACTGGCAAAGTTCTATTTAATTACCGTCCATAACAAGATACCCACCCCCCTGCAAAAATGTTCAGGTTAATAATAACTAATTTTGACAAAGACATATGGAAAAGGCACCTGCATGCTATGTGTGAAGGTATAAATGACCACGACCTCTCCAACAGTTGTTGTATTCATTGATGATAAATAACATTTCTATGAATAATTTTTAAAATTCCCCTTCTTTCATTAAAATCAGGATTCTGAAGAGACACCTGCACTCCCATGCTCGCTGCAGCATTACTCACAATAGCCAAGATATGGAAACAACCCAAATGTCCATGGACCAACAGATAAAGAAAATGGGGTCTATACCTATGACATTATTTAGTCTTTAAAAAGGAAATCTTCAAAGTTGCAGCATGGATGAACCTCAAGGACATTATGCTAAATGAAATAAGCCAGTCCATTTATAATGTGTTACCCAAAACAGTCAAACTCACAGAAACGGAGAATAGAATGGTAGTTGCCAGGGGCTGGGGAGATGTTCAATGGGTATAAAGTTTCAGTTAGGCAAGATGGATAAGCTCTGGAGTCCTGCTGTACAACAGACCCGTAGGTAACAATACTGTATTATGCACTTAAACATGTCTGAAGAGGGCAGATGTCATATTATGTTCTTACTGGAAAAAGGGGGAGGGGGACACAAGGAAACTTTTGAGGTGCTGGATATGTCTATTACCTTGATTGTGGGGATGGTCTCATGGGTGTATGCTTATGTCCAAACTCATCGGGTTGAATATTTGCATTAACCAAGCATGGTGTTTTGTATACCCACTATACTTTAATAAAACTGATTTAAAAAAAAAAAAAAAAAAAGTCACTTCCTGGGGTGCCTGGGTGGCTCAGTTGGTTAAGCGGCTGACTTCAGCTCAGGTCATGATCTCATGGTTCTTGAGTTTAAGCCCCACGCTGCGCTCTCTGCTGTCAGCACAGAGCCCGCTTCGGATCTTCTGTCTCTCTCTCTCTCTCTGCCTCTCCCTTGCTCATGCTCTCTCAAAAATAAACAAACATCAAAAAAAAAAAAAAAAAAGTCCCTTTCTTTTCGTCCTTCAGAAGCATTTCCACGAGGGAATTATGATATTCACCACAGTATTACCTGGAATACGGAAAAACTGAGAAACAACTCAATGTCCATCAATGGAATCCAATTAAATAATCACAGCAGTACTCACTGACCTTCTCTTAAATTATAGCCAATAAGCCATAGAAAAGAATGAAGTAGAGCTATATGAGCCAATAGAGGAAAATCTGAGATTTGTTAAGTTTAAAAGAAAAAGCATAATGTGTTTCACAAGATTCATTTTATGTTCATTCAAAAGACACACACACACGTTTCTATCTTCATTCCAAATTTTCTAGAAGGAGAATCGTTAACAGCAATTACCGATCACCTTAAGGACAGGGCATGACAGGACAGTTAGGGAGACTAAAGGTTTTTTTCACATCATGCTGTACTAGTATATGCTTCTTTCTAAACCACCAGTGTATATTTGTTTGTCTGCTTTTCTAAAGGGGTTATTATCAACTTAAAGAGCTTATAGGCCACTTGTCATTTTTTAAATATTTTCCCAAGTGTGTGTGCGTGTGTGTGTGTATTTCCCCACACCCCCAACCCATAAAACAGGATTTATATACCATACTGTTTACTGTGATTAAATCTGGTGAGTGAATTGGGGGTGGGTGGGGATTCCCTTTTTTTAAATGTATACATTTATATAGTCTACCTTGCAAAAAATACATGCATATTAATTCCCATTATGTGTGCGTGCGCATGCATGCATACACATATATTTAAAAAAAATTTTTTTTAAGTATGCTCTATGCCCAATGTGGGGCTTTGGGCTTGAACTCATGACCCTGAGATCAAGAGTTGCATGCTCTACCAACTAAGCCAGCCAGGTGCCCCATGGTTGTATATTATTATTACTTTTTTTAAGTTTATTCTATTTATGTATTTATTTTGAGAAAGAAAGGCACAGAGAAAAAAGGAGAGAGAGAGAATCTGAAGTAGGCTCCGTGCTGTCAGCACACAGCCTGATGCAGGGCTCAACCTCAAAAACCCATGAGATCATCCATGAGCGGCAACCAGCTGGACACTTAACCAACTGAGCCACCCAGGCGCCCCAGCCCACCACTGTATATTTTTATAACAAGATCTTTATAACAATTAACATTCGCTGAAGAAAACTAACATTTAAAGGAGAAAAAGACTCAAGTATCTAGCCTCACACATCAAAAGGTTATATACCTAGTCACTGGAGACCCTGAGCAACTGTAGAAGGAACTCAGGGGTCAGCCTGTGAGCAGCACAGACCCCTGGGGACAAAGAGGGACCCCAAATTCACACACACAGCAACAGACACATGATACAACATTTGGGAAGCTACTACATGCCTGACACAGTATGTGTATTGAGTTTCTGTTGGTGTCTGACTCACCCTTTCTAGGGATTTACAGACTTAGATGTGTGTGTATGCAAGACAAGTTTCTGGAAGAATACACAAAAACTGCTGCAGTCCTCTGGGGAGGGGGGACTCTGAGGTGCTGGGATTTATATGCTGTACAGTTTGATTTTTCTGAAATGCACGTAGGCACCAAGAGACGTAACTAACAGCAAGCCCCAGGGCGATCCTGGTGCAGTCTGAACATCTTCAAGGAGGCTCTAGAAGCCGATTTTTACAAAGAAATTGCCACACACACACACACACACACACACACACACACACACACACACACTGGTGCTCCTGCATTTTCAGCTGCCAGCTAGACACCCCTACCTAGATGTCACCACAAAATCAATGAATCCCAAACTAAATTCCTTATCTTTCTCCAAAACCTATTCCTTCTCCTTGTGTTTTCCTCCTTGAATTACTGTTTCCCCAAATGGAAACTTCAGTCTTTCCTGGTTCATCCTTCTTCCTCATCCTCTGGAGCTAACAGGTCTCCATATGCTGTCCCTCCTACAAACACACACAAACAAAAAACTTCCAAATCAGACTGTGTGCTGCCTTACAGCTCCAGTCCTTTCTCTCTGTCTCTCAGTGCTCAGACTCTACAGCAGCCTCCAAACTGGCCTCCCTGCCCCTGGCCTCTCCCTTCTTTAGGCCATCTTCCACTTCCTCAACCGACTTGCTTCACCTCCAAACTCCTTATCAGGACACTTCCTACCTTTTTAGGCTCTTCTCCCCAGTATGGCCACCAGAACTTCCAGGCCTTCTCAAGAACCCTAATCCTGCCTGGGCAGGCCTGTGTCTGGAAGACCTTCTCGCTCAGCCTTTGAGAGCTCAAGTGTTACCTCCTCGATCAACTTCCCAGACACGACATTCCTTTGGATCCTCTTCAGTGCTTCTGAACCGCTCTGGTCCAGTCCTGCTTCCCGCCTAGCAGTCAACCCCAGAGCCATTACCTGCCTCCAGGCCTCCTCATTCGGACTCGGCTCTCCTGGCTTCATTCGGCTGTGTGCCCAGATCCAGGATGCAGCACAGAAATGCCTCTTTAGGAAGGGACCCTCAGATCACTGGTGTACATCTATCCACACCCACGTCCACATGGTGATAAAAATGGCGATTATATGCCTTAAAATGAGCTCAGTACCAGGATCCAAGGAGAGGGACACCCACACAGTGTGGGTCAAAATGTCAGAACAAGAAAGGAGGGCAATTTGGCCCAAGAGCTAGAGATGTCCATCAGAGGTAAAGATGGCTATTCTACTTTGTCAAATGCAGCCTAAGGAGACAAGTCTGCACATGCACTGAGATACGGCTACAAGAAAATATCCACGGTGAACATGTAGGTTTTTTTAAAGCCAAGGCTTAGAAGTATTTCAAAAGCGGAATACCTTATTATCTTAAATTTTAAGGTCTGCACCATGTGTATGATCTTCTACAATATTGATAAGGATACAGCAAGGTTGCTTGAAAAAAAGCCATGCCTAAGTTAGGAAGATCACCAGTATCAAAGCTAAAGAAAAAGCCCTCTATCTCTTCTATTTATTGACAAGAAATATATTCATACCCCCAAATAATTCTCACTGTACTCTAAAGATGTAAAAGGAGGGAGAGGGGCCTCTGGGTGGCTCAGTCAGTTAAGCGACTGACTCTTGATTTCAGCTCAGGTCACAGTCTCCCCGTTAGTGGGTCTGAGACCTGTGTCGGGCTCTGCACTGACAGCGTGGAACCTGCTGGGGATCTTCTCTCTCCCTCTCTCTCTGCCCCTCCCCGCACTCTCTCCCCCCCAAAAAAATTAATAAATAAACATTGAAAAAATAAATAAATAAGGGTGCCTGGGTGGCTCAGTCGGTTAAGTGTTCAACTTCGGCTCAGGTCATGATCTCGCGGTTTGTGAGTTCGAGCCCCACTTCAGGCTCTGTGCCGACAGCTCAGAGCCTGGAGCTTGCTTTAGATTCTGTGTCTCCCCCCTCTCTCTTTCCCTCCCATGCTCATGCTCTGTCTCTGTCTCTCCATAATAAATAAGTGTCAAAAAAAAATCAAAAAGAAAAAATAAATAAATAAAAGGAGGGAGAAAATATGGATGGCATAAAATTATTCAAAAGGGAAAATGGTCTACGGTCTTACTTCTGCAAACTTTGCAGGCATTTAAAACTGTTACTCATAGTTAAGGAGTGTCCCGTTTGCCCTGTCAACCCCTTCTTGGTTAGGACATGGGAGTGAACATGCAGGGAACAGATCCTGCCTCTGTGTCCTAGAGTATAAAGTTTTCATTTTTCTTCATCTTTTCGGAAGCGCTCATACCTGCTTTCCTAGAAATGAGAGCATTCCTTTCGATGCCACCGTCTGTTGCTCTCGGTTTCTGGAGCACAGCTTTATTAGGCCAGTGTTTCACAAGGATGGCTTTTTCATTTCATTTCCTCTCTGTCCCTTCGCCCTTTACTGCTCTGAAGAGAGATAATGAAAACCATCTGACTTGTTTCCCTAAGACTCTTACTTTTGACACCCTCCCCAGGCACTACTTTCAAGCAATTATAAGGTAAAGGAGAAGAGAGAAAAAAGCGAAGGACTTGCTTTATCTAATTCAGCCATTAAATTCTTTCCCCTTCCAGTAAAAATTCTGAACAACTCCATGACTCTGAGTACATCTAAGAAAATCGGGACAACGCTGAGAAGCTCAAAGAATAGTTGATAGCATTTCCCAAACGAGATCAAATATCTTGAAATAAAAGTTTAGTTATTAAGTTTACTCCCCAAAGGGGAGGTCTTCAAATATTTGCTGAGTGGAAAAAACAAATAAATGAGGTTGAATCTTTCCTTATTGGCAAGGTCCAAATGCCAATGAAAGTAGTTCACTCTACAGAAGTTTGTTACAGTCTTAAAGAGAACGATAGAGTGTGGATGTGTTTACATGCAACTCTGATACCAAAATTTTATTTTTTATTTATTCATTTATGTATTTATCTTTGATGGAGGGGCTGGTGTTTAAGAACAAACACTGCTCTATAAATATATAAGCACTGGGAATGTCTTCCCCTGTGCTGGGGTTCTGATAAAAAAGGCACAGAACCAACACAGGGGTACCTCACTTTCGAGGACTACTACTCATGAAAATCCAGATATCTAAAACATATTAGAGGTGACTATTTGCTTAATAAAGAATTTATAGCAAACAGGGTAAACTCCTGATGCACATTTAAAGTACTGTAACTATGGATAATGATTACCTTGGCTAATGGACCTGGGGATTAGCCTAACATGGAGAAAGGCTTCCATAATCTACTGCTTTTTTTCCTGAACTGTTGAGATCTTTCAGATAAGTATTGGTATTGTTCACAGAACTTTTTTTTTTTTTTTTGAGAGAGAGTGAGCATGTGAGCCAGGGACAGGGGCAGAAGGGAGGAGAGAGAGAGGGAGAGACAGAGAGACAGAGAATCTTAAGCAGGTTCCATGCTCAGCCCAGAGCCTGACACAGGGCTCAATCCCATAAACGCTGGAATAAGGCCTGAGCTGAAATTAAGAGTTGGATATTTAACCGACTGAGCCACCCAGGTGCCCGTATTGACAGACTTCTAAAGTTGAAGTGAAAAAAATGAAAACAAATGGATTTCACAAAGAATTTTACACATTCACAGAAAACCTACTGTACGTCAACCTAGGGTAACTTTATGAGGTCCTATATTCTTTCAGAATTACCAATATAATAAACTCTGAAACAAAGTATGGGAATTTACAGCTGTTTGGAAAAGTACGTGGTGGGGGGGGAGACATAAAAATCACCTATAGCTCCACCCCCTCTAACAGCAGCAAACACAGTAGGGGGTGAGTATGCGCCAGACATATACACTGCCAAACACGTGCTGCAAGTTGCTTTCTTTACTCCACACAGCACGTTAGAGTCAGTGGACAAACACAGTGGTCATCTGATACTGTAAGGAAGAATCTTCAATTACCACATATTATTCCAGGATACGACTATACCATAATTTATTCTACCAGTCCTTTATCGCTGGGCATTCAGGCTGCTTCCAATTTTTCACTACTATAATTAACATGATAATGCTACCTTTGCACATAAATCTGTAATCAACCCTAATTTTTCTCTTAGAATAAATTCTTAGGGGGGAAAAAAAAGAATGAATTCTTAGGGGGCACCTGGGTGGCTCAGTGGGTTGAGTATCCAACTTGAGCTCAAGTAATGATCTCATGGTTCATGAGTTCGAGCCCTGAGTCAGGCTCGTGGCTGTTAGCATAGAGCCCGCTTTGGATCCTCTGTCTCCCTCTCTCTCTGCTCCTCCCCTGCTTGTGCGCTCTCTCTCTCTCTCTCTCTCTCTCTCTCAAAAATACATAAACCTTAAAAAAAAAAAAAAAAGAATAGGGGCGCCTGGGTGGCTCAGTCGGTTGAGCGTCCGACTTCGGCTCAGGTCACGATCTCGCAGTATGTGAGTTCGAGCCCCGCGTCGGGCTCTGTGCTGACTGCTCAGAGCTTGGAGCCTGTTTCGGATTCTGTGTGTCTCCCTCTCTCTCTGACCCTCCCCGTTCATGCTCTCTCTCTGTCTCAAAAATAAATAAACGTTAGGGGTGCCTGGGTGGCGCAGTCGGTTAGGCGTCCGACTTCAGCCAGGTCACGATCTCACGGTCCGTGAGTTCGAGCCCCGCGTCAGGCTCTGGGCTGATGGCTCAGAGCCTGGAGCCTGTTTCCGATTCTGTGTCTCCCTCTCTCTCTGCCCCTCCCCCGTTCATGCTCTGTCTCTCTCTGTCCCAAAAATAAATAAACGTTGAAAAAAAAATTTTTTTTAAAAAAATAAAATAAAATAAATAAATAAATGTTACAAAAAAAATTAAAAAAAAAAAAAAAGAATAAATTCTTAGAAGTGGAATCCCCTTGGTTAAAAGTTATGAACAGTTAAAACTTTTGAAGAAAATTTCCAAAATACCCTCTACCAGAATGGACGCTGATGTAGCCTCCCACAGAAATACATGAAGACCCTTCCCCAAACTCCACAGCAACGGGAGGTAATTTGGGTTTAGTCTTTGATTCCTAATATGGTTAGAAATGTTCTCCATGTTTACTGAACATTGTATTCTTTCTTTTTCAACTCATTTCAGTAAGCTATTTGATGGAATTAACATAGTAGCTTAAAGAATATCAGTTGGAATCCGACCTGAGTGGGGGCTTTACGTCTCCAGGCCCGTGTCCCATCTGGGCAGTGAGGATCATGGCACTTATCTTGGCAGGTTTCTAGAGGGATTCAACAAGAGCACGGGCGGGATTTAGCACAGGGTTTATGGCTTACTTAAGTACGTAGTAAACCCTCAGTACGTATCATCTATCACTAATTATCATTAACAAATATTTGTTGACTACTACAAAGTGGGAGGCACTAAGCTAGGCACTGAGATACTACATTGAACAAGGCAGACATACCCCCAGCCGTCACGAAGTTTATGGCCTATTGGGAATTAACCTCTTTTTTTTTTCTTTAATTTTAATTTTTATTTTTTGTGTTGTGTTTGTCTTATTTTCTTTCTGATGCATTAGCGTTCTTTCCATATTATGGCTATTAACCTTTTGCCACAGACAGCAAATACACTCCCTGTTAGTTTCTCCATGTTGTGAAGTTGCTTCAGTGAAGTTGCTTCATAACTTACACTTATGAACCTTTATCCAAGAGGAAGAGACAGCTAAGGTAAATGAACCTAACTAAAATAAGAAAGGTCAACTCACACGTAACCTCACTGCTGGGAGGCACAAGAGAGTGTAGAGGAGGTGGTGTCTGAGAGCCCCACGCCCCATCTACAGGAAGTGGCTCCACTTAACGCGGCCAGTTGCTGCCACATAGGAATCTGAATCCATTGTTGCCAACACTTCCCATTTTTTCAAGATAAGCCAGAAATCCTGACTTGTAGGTAAAAGTTTTATCTTACAATCCTAGCACGGGGGCCCCTGAGTGGCTCAGCTGGATAACTATCTGACTTCGGTTCAGGTCATGATCTCACAGTTTGTGAGTTCGAGCCCTGCGTCGGGCTTTCTGCTCTCAACGCAGAGCCCACTTCAGATCCTGTCTCCCTTCCTCTCTGCCCCTCCCCAGCTCGTGCTCTCTGTCTCAAAAATAAACACATGAAAAAACATTTTTAGTTAAAAAAAATAAAATTCGGGGCGCCTGGGTGGCGCAGTCGGTTGGGCGCCGACTTCAGCTCAGGTCACGATCTCGAGGTCCGTGAGTTCGAGCCCCACGTCGGGCTCTGGGCTGATGGCTCAGAGCCTGGAGCCTGCTTCCGATTCTGTGTCTCCCTCTCTCTCTGCCCCTCCCCCATTCATGCTCTGTCTCTCTTTGTCTCAAAAATAAATAAAACGTTTAAAAAAAATTTTTTTTAAATAAATAAAGAAATAAAATTCCTGCACAATTTTCAAAAGATAAATTACACAAGACAAAACAGTGTAGGCAAAATAGAGCACGTGCGTGCAGTCTGCTCCAGTTATGAGGCTATCGGCCTGTAGTCTCTGCTTTTCAGCCCTCCTTTTTCTATGTCTCAAAAGACTTTTTTTACTTTGAGATTAGAAAAATATCTGACTACAAGGAGAATGAGAAGACCAGCCACAGACTGAGAGAAAATATTTGCAAAATACACAATGTGATAAAGGGCTGGTATCCAAAACACAGGGTACAAATAACTCTTAAAACTCAACAATAAGGGGCACGTGGGTGGCGCAGTCGGTTAAGCGTCCGACTTCAGCCAGGTCACGATCTCGCGGTCCGGGAGTTCGAGCCCCGCGTCGGGCTCTGGGCTGATGGCTCAGAGCCTGGAGCCTGTTTCCGATTCTGTGTCTCCCTCTCTCTCTGCCCCTCCCCCGTTCATGCTTTGTCTCTCTCTGTCCCAAAAATAAATAAACGTTGAAAAAAAAAAAAAAAAAAAAAAAAAAAAAACTCAACAATAAGAAAACAACCCAATTAAAAAATGGGCAAAAGACGAATAGAAATCTCACCAAAACAAACAAACACAAAACAAAACAACAAAAAACCCACCACAGATGCCAAATGAGAGTATGAAAAGACACTCGACATACGTCATCAGGGAAATGCAAATTAAAACAACAAGAAGACGGTTCCATACACCTATCAGAATGGCCAAAATCCAGAACCCTGACAACATGAAATACTGGTGGGTGGGTGGGTGGGTGGAGCAACTGGAACTCTCGTACACTGCTGGTGGGAATACAAAATGGTACAGTCACTCCGGAAGGCAGTCCGGCAGTTTCTAAACACGCTCTTACCATAAGATCCAGCAACCATGCGCCTCAGTATTTACCCAAATGAGCTGAAAACTTGTCCACACAAAACCTATAAACAGATGTTTAGAGCAGCTTTGTTCACAATTGTCAGAACTTGGAAGCAATCAAGATGTCCTTCAGTAAACGACCAGATAGAAAAACTACGGTACATCCAGACAATGAATATTACTCAGTGCTGAAAAGAACTGAGCTATCAAAGCCATGAAAAGTCATGGAAGAAACTTCAATGCATCTTACTAAGTGAAAGAAGCCAATCTGAAAAGGCTACATACTTTATGATTCTAACTACATGACATTCTTTCTGGGAAAGGCAAAACTATGGAGACAGTAAAAGGTTCAGGGGTCACCAGAGGCTGGGGGAGAGGAAGGGATGAACAGACAGAGCACAAGATTTTCAGGGCAGTGAAACCACACTGTATGATATTATAATGGTGAATACAGGTCATTATACATTTCTCCAAACCCACAGAAGGTACACCACCAAGGGTGAAAACTAATGTAGACTATGGACTTCGGGTGATACTGATGTACCAATGCAAATTCATTGATTGTAATAAATGTACTCCATGCTGGTGGGGAATGGGAGAAATCTCTGTACTTTCCACTCAATTTTGCTGTGAACCTAAAACTGCTCAAAAAAACAAAGTCTATAAAAAAAGTTGACATTATTTCTTCTAGTTAGTTTTTTTCCCCTGTTGAACGATCACTTACTTATTTGGAATTTTACTGAATATGGTCAAAGGCAGGGATGTAATTTTTTTTTTTTTTTTCAAATAGTTAACCAAGTGTGCAGCACCCTTTACTAAATACTCCATCTTGTTCTTAATGACTGAGTATACATTTGCCACCCCAGTCTGCCCAATACTCTGCCTCCACCTTCCCCCAGTAATTCTGTCACCCCGTGCCGCACCCACCTTGGGAACAATTCCTCTCCTGATTGTTCCGTGTGGTTCTGGTGAAACTGCACAGCAGAGACAGCTGGAGTCCTGGATTGAACTGGCATGGGTGACCCTGTTAGTGCAGCATCCCATGGTCATGGCCCAGGGACGGGCACATGACCCCAGCAGCACACACGCGTCCTTCCTTAAGATTTTACATACTGACAGCAAGAAAGGTCATTTTCTTCCTTGACCTCTGCTGTAAAAATAGAAGCCTGGAAGTGTCAACAACCACACCTCCTTTTCCTCTAAGCTGCAGAAAGGAAGCCCATCAGCAATAGGACAGAAAGGAGCCAACAACCCTGAGAAACAAGCAAAGTCAGGAGAGAGAGGGCATTTGAGCCTCCTCTGGAGTCACCGAAGCCAGTTATCACCCCAAGGGTACTCCAGGTACTTGACAAAATAAATGCCTTTGTTTGTTTTTTGCTTAAACCAAGATGATTGATTTTCTTTCTCTTGCACTTGAAAAAGTCCTGATTTATACACAAAGCCTTTGTCTATACATTAAACTCATGCATAGTTGGGTCAGGTGTTAGGCTTTCTTTTCAGATCTACTGCTATTTCTATCTATTCTAGGGCTCAGATTACTCTTTAAAATTCTTGTATAAATCTATAAATACCTGATAGTACAAAACCAATCCTCCCCCAAACTCTTAGTTTTCAAAGTGTTCCTCGCTATTCTTGCCTGTTTATTCTCCTGGATGCTCTTCAAAATCATTTTAACAAGTCACTCTCCCCCGTCAGAAAAAATTCACTGGGATTTTTCTTTGAATTACATTAATTAAAAAATTAACAAGTTGGTTTAACATCTTCAAGTATTCTATGTCACCACTGTAACATTTTTCGTTTTCTTCATATTTCTGGCATTGTTTTAAATTATTTTGGGAGTTTTGATGCTGTAGTGAGTAGTCTTTTTCTTTTTTTAAATTATATCCTCTGTTACACAGCAAAGCTATGGACTTTTATATGTTTATTTCATAATCGACCAATTTTCTAGCCCTACTTCACAGGCTAGAATTACCAAGATAAGGCCAAATAATATAAATAATTAACAGACAAATTTCATTTAAGCCTCCCTCAGTAAACTTATTTTCAATAAACATGTGTTATACATTTTGCCAGCATAAAGCAACATGGTAGTATCTTTCTTTCATTATAACAACGATGACGATGACTAAAATAAAATAAAAGCCACAACTCTAAGTATGTGGCTTCCCTCTAAACAAATTTTACAAAGAAGCCAGTAAAATACAGTAAGAAACAAAAATTCTTTAAATCAAACAGAAACCCACAACCCTAATAAAAAAAAAATAAAAATAAAATATTGGCTCCTCCCCCCACCCTATTCCTAACTAGATAATTTTCTTAACAGAATAGCAAACAAAACAAAATAGAAACAATACATCTGATACTTTCATTGAGTGGCCAACCAGCATATCAAAGGAAGACCTGTTTGCTGGATGTGCATAAAATTTAAAACATTTGATTATAAAAATGATCTGGACCCCATACTGTTTCATCAGGTTAAATCTCTCAGACCAAATTTATTTTAAATACAGTAGCTCTCTGTTTACCACCTAACTTCTCTTGAAAATCTGCGTAAGCCCTTAGCAGTCCCACCTCTCTGTAATGCACTGTGAAGTTCTTCGACACTATTTCTTCCACTCCAAAGTGAGGCCTGAGAGGACGGCTATTTTAAGAGTATTTCTAATATGTCTACACTGGGCCACACAGAACTTTATCACAATAATGCTTACTCACCAACCATGTTAAGACTCTCACTGAATTTATCCCTAATCCCTGAAAACAGTTTAGAGTTCTTAAGAACTACAGACAAAATAGATCTATTAGCCTGCGAAATTAAAGCATATGTATTATATACACTTTGCATACGTACACATTTTTTGGAAGACATGAGTACTTTGATAATTTTAAAAGGCTTGTAATAGTAATAAAATAACGTTGCGATTATTCTTCACTCACAGAAGATGAAATATGTAAGTATTGCCAGACTTTCATCTCTACATGCTAAAGCTTTAATAATGGTAAAAATATGCTATATCACCATACCAGACATGATTTAAAGCTTTTCTGGGGCGCCTGGTAGGCTCAATCGGTTAAGCCTCTGACTTTAGCTCAGGTCATGATCTCACTAGTTTGTGGGTTCGAGCTCTGCTTCGGGCTCTCTGCTATCAGTGTGGAGCCCGCTTTGGATCCTCAGTCTCTCTCTGGTCCTCCACTGCTTAGCATGCACGCACGCACATTCTCCCTCTCTCTCTCTCAAAAATAAATAAACGTTAAAAAAATGTTTAACTTTCCTTTTGGTTTCATAACTCTGGACCATCATGTGCACACCCGTAGCTGTGCAGCATCCTTTGGATCAGCCTGGGGTCTGAATATGCCCTCTGGGGCTTTGCTATCAGCTCATTCTTACCTTGCCATTCTGACTGCCGCCCTTTCTCTCTTTTCAAGCTCCTATTCCACTTAATACAGGCATTAAGAAAAGTAAACTCACGAGAGCTTAAGGGCTCGGCTTCTCCAAAGAATCAAGCTCCCAGATCTGGTGCAAGGCTTTGAGAGCTACACAGACAGGACCAGAGTGCCCTGTGGAGGGGCCTCGCCTTGACAAAGCATCTTGCTTCTGTATGGTACTCCATATTTTTCAAAGAGCTCTTATCTATTCCCTCTTTCAATCACCTACAATAATTCTGTGAGGCAGGCTTGGCAGAAGTTACTCGAGCTAAAAGAATTTTTTCCTTCTTGGATGGAGAATAATTTCCCTAAGCTCACACAGAAAATCAACAGCAGAACCAAATCCGAAAAACAGGTCTCCTCACTGGAACACGCCAACCATTAGGATCAGAGAGGTAAACTTACTTTCAAATCCCAGCTAAAAGTTTTCCAGCTGAGTGACCTTTCAGAATTTACCAACTTCCCTCCGTCTCAGTGCCTGCATCTGTAAAACAGGGACGGTAATACCCACCCAGCAGCTCAGTGAGGCCCCCAGCCTGCTGCCTGGCACCTGGTACACTTTAGAGCCCTACTGACCCCAGGTTTCAGCTGCCTGGGGTCTTCATGAACTCACACACACACACAAAGGCGATGACAGGGTACCCAAACAGCAGTCACTTAATATGGCCCAATCCTTCTCAGACCTTGTTCACCTTTCTCATCTTACCTACATTCCCACAGACACTTATGGAAAGCAAAGATGTGCCAAGAACCATGCCAGAAGTTAGCTGGATCACTTAATCTTTGTTACATAAGGCACACATCCCATCTGGGATTCCAGCATCTGCTACTCTGAGCTTACTATTCTTCCTTTCCAGCAGCCTGACTCCCTTAGCCCTTGGCCCTTTGCCTGGAGCAAAAGCTAACTCCAAAGTGTTTCAACAAATAACCCAAGTATCACAAGAGTTCCATAGCACCTCTAATACCCACTAATTCCTTCATACCACAGATCAACAAACCACACCCACAGGCCAAACCCAGCCCATCCACTTCCTACTTCTGTACAGCTCACGAGGTAAGAATATCTTTACTTTTTTTAATACTTATTTTTGAGAGAGAGAGAGAGAGAGAGAGAGAGAGAGAGAACACAAGCAGGGGAAGAACAGAAAGAGAGGAAGAGAATCTTAAGCAGCCTCCAGGAGGCTGGGGCGTGGGGGGGAGGGGGGGGGAGCGGGGGGGGGGGTGTGTGTGTGCTTAATCTCATGAACAGTGAGATCATGACCTGAGCTGAACACAAGAGTCAGATGTTCAACTGACTGACCTACCCAGATGCCCCAGAATATTTTTACATTAAAAAAAATTTTTTTAATGTTTATTTTTGAGAGAGAGAGAGAAAGCCGAGTGGGGAAAAGGCAAAAAGAGAGGGAGACACAGAATCCGAAGCAGGCTCCAGGCTGTTAGCACAGAGCCCGATGTGGGCCTCGAACCCACGAACTGCATGATCATGACCTGAGCTGAAGTTGGCTGCTTAACCATCAGAGCCACCCAGACGTTCCTGTTTTTACATTTTTAAGTGGTTTCAAATCAAAAGATGAATAACATTTTGGGACAGGTATGAGTTAAATGCAATTCAAATAACCGTATACAGGGGCACCTGGGTGGCTCAGTTGGTTAAGCGTCCGACTTCAGCTCAGGTCACGATCTTGCGGTCCATGAGTTCGAGCCCTGCACTGGGCTCTGGGCTGATGGCTCGGAGCCTGGAGCCTGCTTCCGATTCTGTGTCTCCCTCTCTCTCTGCCCCTCCCCCGTTCATGCTCTGTCTCTGTCTCAAAAATAAATAAACGTTAAAAAAAAATTTTTTTTAAACAAATAACCGTATACATACAAAGTGTTACTTGTATAGCCATGCTTATCCATTTACATATTTTCCATGGCTGCTTTCATGTAGGACAACAGCAGAGTTGAGTGGTTGAGACAAAGGCTAGAACCAACAAAGCTTAAAGTATTTACTACCTTTACAGGGAAATGCTGCTGACCCCTGCTCTATATGTAAACTCTATAATATACCCAACAATAACTTGATAGATCAAGTCTACCAACTTACATCAAGTACTGCCGTGCACTACCTTGTCCATGACTTTGGGGGGGGGGGTAAATAAATCTATACAGTTAGACTTACAGTTTTTATTTATTATTATTTTTTAGACATAATTTTTAGAAGTACTATAGTAACAATGGTCTCCTCAACATTTTCGGTGCTCTCATCCCAGTTCATATCAAAGAGTCAACTAAGGTCATACTTGTTACTTATTAAAAAGACTTACGGGCACCCAGGTGGTCAGTTAAGTGCCTGACTTTGGCTCACGTCATGATCTCACCCTGCATCAGGTTCTGTGCATACAGCTCAGAGCCTGGAGCCTGCTTTGGATTCTGTGTTTCCCTCTCTCTCTCTCTCTGCCCTCCCCAGCTCGCTCTCTCTCTCTCTCTCTCAAAAATAAATATTTTTTAAAAATTTGAAAAAAATTAGTGTTAAGTGCTATGTGCTTGCCTATACAATGATATTTAGTTATAAACTAAAATTTAAAATACATATTTCAAGTAGCCATTAGGATGGCACCTATCAAAAAAAAACAAAAACAAAATAATAGGTGTTGGCAAAGATATGGAGAAACTGGAACTCATCTTGCGCATTGCTGATGGGCATGTAAAATGGTGCAGCCGCTGTGGAAAACAGTATGGTAGTTCCTCAAAAAGTTAGATATAGATTTACCATATGATCAGCAATTTCACCTCAGGGTATATAGCCAAAAGAACCGAAAGCAGGGACTCAAACAGATACTTGTACACCCATGTTCGTAATAGCATTATGAGCAATATTCTAAAGGGTAGAAGCAACCCAAGTGCCCATCAACAGATGAATGGATAAACAAAACATGGTATAATACGTGCAATGGAATATTATTCAGCAACTAAAAAGCAACTAAAAAAATTCTAACATGTGCTACAACATGGATGGTCCTTGAGGACTTTATGCTAAGTGAAATGAGCCAGGCACAAAAGGACAAATACTGTATGATTCTACTTTTCTTAAGGATCTAGAGTAATCGAGTTCCCTATCACTGAGACAGAAAGTCAAATGGTGGTTGCCAGGGACTGGGGGAGAATGGAGAATAGGAAGCTAGTATTTAATGGGTACAAAGTCTCAGTTGAGGAAGATGAAAAAGCTCTAGAGGTAGACAGTAGTGCTGATGACTGCACAGCAGTGTGAGCATACTTAATGCCAGTGAACTATATACACTTAAAAATGGCTACAATGGTGGGGTGCCTGGATGGCTCAGTCAGTTAAGCATCTGACTCTTGATTTTGGCTCAGGTCATGATCCCAAAGTTCATGAGTTCGAGCCCCACCTCAGGCTCTATGCTGTCAGCATAGAGGCCGCTTTGGATCCGTCTCCCTCTCTCTCTGCACCCCCCTTGTTGCCCCTCCCCACTCTCTGCCCCTCCCCCTCGTTCTCTCAAAAATAAACATTTAAAAAAATGGTTAAAATGGTAAATTTTAAAGTATGTGTATTTTAACATAAGTTTTAAAAATTTAGCTAACCAAAAGACTTGTCATTAATAAAATATGACATACCCAATACAATAGATATAAAAAGGAATGAAGTACTGATTTATGCTATAATATATAGATGAACTTTGAAATCACCAGTCACAAAAGACCACTTATTGTATGATTCCATTCATATGAAAGGTCCAGAACAGGTAAATCCACAGAGACAGAAGCAGATTATTGGCTGTCGGAGCCTAGGGGGGCGGGGGGAAGGGAAGTGACTTCTTAACGGGTATGGGGCTTATTTGGGGATAAAATATTCTGAAACTACACAATGGCAATCATTGTACAACACTATGAATTACGTGCCACTGAACTGTATTCTTAAAAATGTTAATGATGGTAAATTTATTTTTGCGTATTTTACCACTATTTTAAAAATAAAATAAAAAATTGCACTGTTCAGGGGCCCCTGGCTGGCTCAGCTGGTAGAGCATGTGACTCTTGATCTTGGGGTTGTGGGTTCGAGCCCCATGCTGGGTGCAGAGATTACTTAAAAATAAAATCTTTAAAAAAAAAAATGCACTGTTCAAAAAAAAAAAAAAAATTGCCAACAGCTCACTTAGACAGCAAATAGCTAAACAGCAAAGACACATCACTGAGAACTAGGCCCTAGCCTACTACTAACACAGCAATATGTGTTATGTCACATAAATGCTATTAGTCTGGCCAAAAAGTGGGGGGGGGGGGGCATTTTCTTAATAAATGTAATTCTCTGGTTATTTCTTGACACAAATTTGGAAAACTATTATATTGTTAATAGGAAGATTTCATCATGTCCTGGAATTAGATTAGAGCACTACTTCACGTCACACACAGACGAGAACAGTTTGATTTTAGGTGCTATATATAGGAGTTCACGCCAGTAAGAAATGAGCTACACACTGGAACACTGGAGAGAAGGCGTGAAGGTGATCTCCTGACAGGAGGCAGCCCAGGGCCCCAGTTCATGTCTCAGCCATTTGCCCCCAGACCTGTCCACAGAAGGGAGAGGGCTCTTCCTCCAAAAAAAAAAAAAAGCATCAGGGAAACGCTATCTTCAAGTAGAAACAAACGCCAAATGCATTTAGAAGCAAAGGAACATGAAGGTTGTTGCTCTGCAGCTCTATCTCACTGTAACTCACTTCCAATATTTAAAATCAAACTGGCAGTCTCGCGCTTTCAATAGGGACAGCTCAGTTGAGAATTTAAGTCAGAAGACATGGTCTTCAAGGGTTGTCATGTTAACCACATAAAACTAATGTAATAAAAGCCAACCTGACAGATTCTTGGCAGCAAAATTATTTGTAAACACATATATCATGAGCTTAGATTAAGAATAGAAGCTTTTGGGGCGCCTGGCTGGCTCAGTCGGTTAAGTGTCCGACTTCGGCTCAGGTCATGATCTCACGGTTTGTGGGTTCGAGCCCCATGTCGGGCTCTGTGCTGACAGCTCGGGGCCTGGAGCCTGCTTCAGATTGTGTGTCTCCCTCTCTCTCTGCCCCTCCCCCACTTGTGCTCTGTCTCTAACAAAAATAAATAAAAATGTAAAAAAAAAATTAAAAAAAAAAGAACAGAAGCTTTTATTTTGGTTGTATTCAAGGGAAGAAGCAGTAAAGTAAAAACACTAAAATAAGCAATATGAGAAACCAAAGTTACAAGAATAACTAAAGCTAATAAATGCAATTAAGAAAAAGAGGCAGACGCCCAGCTAAGGGGAAGGGACCCTTTACCACCATCTAGGACAGAGGCAATACAGAAAGCAGGCAACAATGAGATGCCCTCTAAATGGTTACTACAGAAAAAGAAAAGGAAAACAAAAAACAAAACAAGCTCCTCCTGCCAAACTTGAAGGTCAGGATCCCTACCTTAATTGTTTAAACTTGAGGGAGAAAAATTAAATTCACCAGCAGCAGAGGAAATAAAACAGTGTTTGTCAAACAATGAGAAGTGAGTCTCAAACCAGGTCTGCGGATACTTCTCCCAGTCTATACATTCTCTGTGAGAATTTTTAAATTGTGTGTTTTCATTTTAATATTACCCTAAAAACATTAGCATAAGCCTGTTCTGGATCATCCAGACGCTTCCCTGGAAACAGCTGCCCAGGGATTTCCCGGCCCACGTGTGCTGTTGTGCCTACCACGAGGCTTAGGCCAAATAACAGGATGTTAATTGGTCTGTACCAATAGTCAAGAACAGAGTAAGAACTGATAAGTGCATAATGCACATATCCAACTAAAGGTCAAATGGCACCCCTGCACAGTTTTATTGTTTTCAGACTTGAGAAAAGTGGGGAGAGAACAGAGGAGTCAGGTGGCCAGGTAAAAAAGGCATTCCCAAATTCCCAATGCATTCCCAACACCACAGCAGATAATACTATAGTCGCAGTAAATGTACCAAGTTGAGTAAAACATCATCTGTCCCATCTGTTTTGTCATTTTATCTATATCTAATTTGTTAATCTGTCTTGTTTTTAAAATCTTTTAAGCATAAGAAATTCATCCTTGCGTGTATTCTTACATTACAATAAAAATAACTTAAACTAGGGGTGCCAAGAGGAGTCAACTGGGGAAGGACAGTCTTTTCCACAAATGGTGCTTAGGAAAGATTTGAATGGGCTTTTCTTCAAAGAAGATATACACATGACCACTAAGCAGAAAAGATACTCAACATCATAAGCCATTTGAGAAAAACAAATCAAAAGCATTTCAACCCATTAGGAGAGCTATTATAAAAAGGAAAAAGAAAAAAGAAACAGAAAATAACAAGTATTGGTGAGGATGTGGAAAAAAATCAGGACTTCCCTGTACTGCTGGTGGGAATATAAAATGATTTAGCTGTGGTGGAAAACAGTTTGGCAGTTCCCCAAAAAGTTAAACATAGAATTATCATATGATCCAGCAATTCCACTCCTAGGTATAAATCCAAAACAACTGAAAGCAGAAACTCAAGATACTTATACACCAATGTTCAAAGCATTAATCACAATAACCAACAGGTGGAAACACGGCAAATATCCATCAACAGATAAATGGATAAATGAGATATGGTATAACTATACTGCAGAGTATTAGTGTAAAAAGGAAATTCTGATACATACCACAACATGGATAAAACTTAAAAACATTACACTAAATGAAATAATGAGCCAGATAACTAAAGGACAACTATTGTATGATTCTTCTTATATGTGGTACCTAGAATAAGCAAATTCATAGAACAAGTAGAATAGAGGTTAGTTGTTACCTAACAACTGGGGAGTGGGGGGGGGGGGGGAACGGAGCATAACTGTTTAATGGGTATAGAGTTTCTAGTTGGGATGATGAGAAAGTTCTGGAAATGGATAATGACAATGATTGCACAACAATGTAAATGTATTTAATGCTACCGAACTGTATGCTTGAAAATAGTTAAAATGGTAAATTTTAGGGGTGCCTGGCTGGCTCAGTCAGAAGAGCATATGACTCTTGATCTCCGGATTATGAGTTGAAGCTACACATTGTGTGTAGAGATTACTTAAAAATAAAATCTTTAGGGGCACCTGGGTGGCTCAGTTTAAGTGTCCTACTCTTGATCTCGGCTCAGTCATGATCTCACGGTTCATGAGACTGAGCCCTGCGTTGGGCTCTGCACTGACATCACAGAGCCTGTTTGGGATTCTCTCTCTCCTTCTCTGACTCTTCCCTGCTTGTGCTCTTTCTCTCTCAAAATAAATAAACTTTAAAAACAAAAAAATAAGGGGTGCCTGGGTGGCTCAGTGGATTAAGCATCTGACTTCAGCTCAGGTCATGATCTTGCATTTCATGAGTTTGGGCCCCGCATCGGGCTCTGTGCTGACAGCTCAGAGCCTGGAGCCTGCTTCAGATTCTGTGTCTCCCCCTCTCTCTGCCCCTCCCCTGCTTGTGCTCTCTCTCTCTCTCAAAACATGAGTAAATGTTAAAAAAAATTTTTTTAATATATATAAAATAAATAATAAAAATAGAAACAAAAAAATAAAATCTTTAAAAAAAAGTAAATTGTATGCTATATATATTTTATCATACCACAAGAAAAACTTAACACCAGATACGTGCCAAAAATATTGTTTTGGTTTTCTTTTAATGTTTATTTATTTATTTTGAGAGAGAGAGAGAGAGAGAGCAAGGGAGGGTCAGAGAGAGAGGGAGAGAGAGAGAATCCCAAGCAGGCTCCACACTGTCAGCACAGAGCCTGATGTGGGGCTCAATCTCATGAACCATGAGATCATAGCCTGAGCCAAAATCAAGAGTCAGATGCTTTACCAACTAAGCCACCAGGCAGCCTTCTGTCAAAAATGAGAAAATTTGAGAGACACTGCTACAGTTAGAATTAAAAATTGAACTATTTATGTAATGTTTAAAGATACAGACATAATCAATATATATTGCTAGGAACATAAACACAGGAGCATAAAAACATAAATGAAAAGGACATAGATCTACCTGTCTTGCAAGAGTGGTTACGCCTGAGAAAGAAGGGAGGTATATGGGAGGCGTACCAAAGGATGTTCAAGTGTATCCAAAAAGTTGCATTCCTTAAATTTCAAAACGGAGGGAAGGAGAGAAGGGGAAAAGGAGAGAGGCAGGAAAAAGAAAAAAGAAGTCAAATTTGTTAAATCCAGTAATCGGGTTCATCATGTTACTTTAGATCCTCTCCATACCTTTAAAGTAGTTAATAACAAAAATATGAAATGACTAAGAATCAAAAGTTACATAATGAGCCGCTCTACACAATAAATGAGCAGACGGCCCACTGACAGGCCGACTTACCATCTACAGAACCTTCTACTTCCCTCCTCTCTCTCCACAGATCTAAGATGCCATCAACAGCAATCAGAACTGCCAATCAGCATTCACTAGCCAGACTTACCTCGTACTCTGAGCACTCAACTGGTCCTACAATTTTTGCATGCCTCCCAACTGCCAGTTAAAGAAATGCTAGTTCCCATTAGCAGTAAAACTGCAGCCATTTTTACCAACGAACAAATAAATTCCTATCAGGCTAGCAATACAGTAAAGACTCTTTCATCATTACTTACTGTGAGTTATCTGAAAGTTGTCATTAATAAAAACTGAAAACAACTGCAACTTTTGCCAGTTATATCAAGACTGTACAAATATGATCAGGGTAGAAATAACCCTAGAGTCAGACCCCACCCAACATATCCAGGCACACACACAGACCAAGTCTCTTCTCCTCCTTTGTAGCTGAAACACTATTTCTATTTCACTACTAACACTATTTCATACTGTGCAAGTATGGGAGATGTGAAAGCATACCAGGTCAAAATGAGACTAAGAACCAAAAGGGGAAAACTCCTAGGTATCTACCCACAAGAACTGAAAATGCAGCCCACACAGAAACCTTTCCTAGCAGCATTATTCACAATAGCAGAAGAGTGGAAACAGCCCAAGTGTCCAGGACTGATGAATGGATAAATACAATGTGCTCTATTCGCACAATGCAATGTTACTCTGCCACATAAAGGAATGAAGCTCCAGCACCTGCTACAACATGGATGAACCTTGACAACATTATGCTAAGTGAAAGAGGACAGATACCACATATACTGTAGGATTCCATTTACAAGAAATGTGCAGAACAGGCAAATCTATAAGGACAGGAAATAGACTGCGGACAGCCTGGGGCTGGGGAGTTTTGGGGAAAGATAGAGAATAACTGCTAATGGATATGCGGTTTCTTTGCGGGGATAATGAAAATGTTCTACTTAATTCTGGTGATGCCTGCACACAACTCTGGGAAAACACTAAAAACCATTTGAAGTGTACATCTCCAATGGATGAACTATATGACTGTATGATTTTTAGCTCAAAAAGGCTGCTATTTAAAAAAAAAAAAAAAAAAAAGAGGGGGGGGGCAGGACAGGCTGCCATCACAGCCCTAAAAAGATTCTGCCTTAATTTGTATGCACGTAAGAGGAATAGAAGAACCTGTAAGTCAATAAAAAGATGTATACATCCAGGAAATTAATGACTTATACAAACCAAAATAAATGAAAACAACTTAACATTTTAGTTAGTATGTGGACTAAGGTAACAGGCAAATTGTTGCAGACCACATTACATTAGGACCCAAAGTGTCTAGAAATCCCAGGGTCACCACTTATCTGAGGCCATTCAGAACTTTTAATGTAAAAACTACCTAATACTTGAGTCCCAATAGCTTCTTACATGTCACTACAAAGTCCACAAATCTGTACCTGCCCATCTCAGCTCCCTCCTGGGCACTGCTGGTTTCACAAGACAAAGCATCCACAGAAGGTAAAAACAAAAACAAACAAACAAACAAACCACAGAAACCTCTTTTTACCATTAACTTTCTTTTATTTATCTATTTATTTTTTATTTTTTTAATGTTTCTTTATTTTTGAGAGAGAGAGTGTGAGCAGGGGAGGGGTGGAGAGAGAGGGAAACACAGAATCCGAAACAAGCTCTGAGCTGTCAGCACGGAGCCCAACGCAGGGTTTGAACTCATGAACCGCAAGATCATGACCTGAGCCAAAGCTGGACACTTAACCGACTGAGCCACCCAGGCGACCCTCTTTTTACTATCAACTTCCTTACCAGTGAGCACATATTACATGTCCTTAAATTTCCCATTACTTAGGGAACTTTGTCTCATTCCATGGAAAGGTACATGGACCCAGGTAATTCTTTGGCATTCTTCTTCACTGGACAACACAATCGCCCATTTCTGGAACTGCTGACTCCCTCACCTTACCTTGCTCCCGGTCATCTGATCTTCTGGCCAAGGACAAACAGCCACTGTTCTAAGTCAGTGGTGCCAAGTCCACCATCACCTCACTATCAGATATGAGTTGATAAGCATGAGAAAAATGAAAACATTAACACACTAGTGCGAACGTAAAATGACAAAACAACACACTGACATCGATGTCAAAACACCAACACCAACACCATAAACCCACGGGGCAAAAATCTCACAACCCTATACCAAGACAAAAATAAGTAAAATGATAAAAGCTCATCTACTTGGGGGGAGAAGAGAGGAGCCTGGGTAGCCCCCAGAAAGTGGTAAAGCTCCTCCCCCTTCACTGTTAGCCTCACAATCTTCCTGGCACATAGAAGAAACCCAGCAATCTTATTTTGAGGAACACAGATGGAGAAAGTAGCTGAAAAGCAAACAACGCTTTGTGCAAGTATGCTTCTAGCGCTTTCTTCACACTAGAAAATCGAAAGTGACGTGGAAGTCCAACAATAGGGGAGAACTAAAGTAAAACTTTGTATATTCACATAGGAAAATATATTAACCCCCTCCAAGAAAGGCTGCATTTGTAGACTATGTAAATACATGGAAAAGACCACGCAAAATGTAAACTAAGGGAAGCACTAACACTATTTGTGTTGATGAAAATTATTTTTAAAAACGGATCTTTTACAATGACACAAATAAGAATTTATGGAGACTAATAAACAGTTGACACTTTATAATGAAAAGCTTCTTTGAAACGGCCAAGTTATTATTTTATGGTCAAATTGATCAAATATACAAGAAAACTTACCATATACCCAACCTAAAGTTTCTAATGCTATTGCAAAAGGCAAGCACCAAAGAAAATGCAGAACACATCAAATTCTCTTGATATTTCTTGCTGTTTTGACACAATTATTCTGGCTACCATTATCTGTTAATTGTCTTCACATCACTACCCTAATTCAGCATTTTTTACAAAATGTTTCCAAGTCAGCACCCAGCACACTGGCACTGGGTACACAGTTATTAGCAGACGTTATTCGGGGTCTACATGGCAAACCCAAAATACTCCTCGTATTTATGACAGTTACAAACAAAAAGCTGACACATGCTCTGCCATTTTGTGCCTTCACTCAAATACCTGCAAGTTCAGTGACGCCCAGCAAATTCTCCTGAGTCAGTTCAATCAGCTCCTGCAGCAGGGCCTGGCTGGAGGACGATTCGGCACTGAACCGTACAGCCCCTGCCCCAGCAACCACACTGCACACGTGCACACAGAGCCATGCACAAGAATGCTCCCTGAAGCACTGGGAACGGCCTCCGGGTTCATCAATAGGAGAATGGCTTAAAGAACTATGGTACAGCTATACAGCTGCACAGAAGTGGACATGAAAATAAGCAAAAGTTACAGAGTAGTATTTATTTTCTTTGCTCAGTCTACCTGATACGGAAAAGTTCTGGAAGGATCCACAGGACACTGGAAACCATCACTATCTCTGAGGAAGACGCTAGGACTCAGAACGGCAGTCATATGGGACTCCCGACTTTTCTGTAACATTTCAGTTTTTACAAGGAGAATAAATTCATGCCTCATTTATATAATTAAAATTTAAGAAAAATCTCTGGGTCATAAACTGCATGTGCTTTATCTAGTATTCCATTCAGGGAATTCAAATCCATATGAACGCAGGCAGCTCGAATCTAAGTGCAAAAGGGCACTGAAGGCACAGTGTCTTCACCTGTAAATACACAAACATTTCCCTCTATACTCCTCCAACAATATAATCTTCCTCGCTTAAAAACAAACCCAGACCCCGTCCTCTACAAAAAAATATTTTTAAAAAGGTGCTTTTAGTACAAGACCAAATTTTTTAAAATTTTACACACCATCTCAAATTCTTTAAGAAGCAGTTTTATTTTTAGTCTAAAAAATAACAGCATTATAAGGCCTGAGCCAAGCTTCACTTCATTAAAATGATATCTGCTGCCCATGTAATGGTTCTGAAATTGTTTCATTCACTTGGTCTGGTTTTAAGCAACACAGAAAAATTAGTATTCCACCTTGAGTGTGGCCTCTGAGGACTTCCAGTACCTCATAGTCCTCCTGGACCAGGAAGGAGTCCTTGAACAGCAGCGGGGTCTGAGGGTTCTGAGCTCCCTAAGGGATTTGGGAATCAGCCAGGTTTGGGAAGCCATGCTTTAAAAGAACCTTTAAGCAGCACCTCTCAACTTGTGCTGAATATGATCATTATTTTTTAAAGTATGATGGGAAAGCCACCCTTTCCCCCTACAGACCTATTAAATCAGAATCTCCGGAGAGCGGGTTCCAGTCATCAGGAATTTTTCCCCCTCAGATTGAGAACGCTGCTTTGAAGTAACTGGTTTAGGAGTCACTGATCTCAAGCTCATTAAGCAGAACACCATTATCTGCATGGGTTGTAGAAACAGTGGCATGCTAGGGGAGGAGGTAAGACACCAATGCCGGTTTTATTTGAAATCAGAGTTTGGACTGATAGGGCCCAGACTACAGATACACAGAGGCCTGTTATAAAGTAGGACTAAGAAGCTCTGGTTTCAGGTAAAGATAAAGTCACTCCATTAGCTGTGAAACTTAGTAAAGTCATTTAACCTCTCTGAGGTTCAACTGATCACTTTTTTAAAAAGGATTGAAATAAGCGACCTCTGAAGATCCTTTGATCTCAAATCCCAGTAGCTACAAATCAGTCAAGGTCACAAGCAGGGTGGTCCTTAAATAAATGCATGAATATCTTCTATAAGTATCAGATTCATCATATATACATTTCTGTCTTGTCTGCATAAAAATCCTATTCCTCATCACACCATAAGAAATCCTAACTGAACATAATTATGTTCTATCAGATCAACCATAAAAGAAAATTAGGGGGGTGTCTGGGTGGCTCAGTCAACTGAGCGTCCGATTCTTGGTTTCGGCTCAGGTCGTGATCTCATGGTTCATGAGTTTGAGCCCTGCATTAGGCTCTGCACCTACAGCACAGAGCCTGCTAAGCATTCTCTCTCTCCCTCCCTCTCTCTCTCTCTCTCTCTCCCTCCCTCCTTCCCTCCTGCATACTCACTCACTCACTCTCTCTCTCTCTCAGAATAAGTAAACATTAAAAAAAAAAAAAAAAAAGAAAAGATAATTAAACTAGTCAAATAAGTCCCAAGATAAATAAAAACATTTGGCATAAAAGAAAATTTTCAAATAACTCTTTAACCTTTTCCTTGGCAACATTCTAATTTTTAAAAAATCTTTCCATTTTAAAATATTGTATTAAAATACACATAACAGGGCGCCTGGGTGGATCAGTCGGTTAAGCGGCCGATTTCGGCTCAGGTCATGGTCTCGTGGTCCATGGGTTCGAGCCCCGCGTCGGGCTCTGTGCTAACAGCTCAGAGCCTGGAGCCTGTTTCAGATTCTGTGTCTCCCTCTCTCTGACCCTCCCCCGTTCATGCTCTGTCTCTCTCTGTCTCAAAAATAAACGTTAAAAAAAAATTTTTTTTAATAAAAAAAAAATACACATAACATAAAATTTACCATTTGAACCACTTTTCAGTGTACAGTTCTATGGCAGGAAGTACATTCACAGTGTTGTGTGACCATCACTACTATCCACCTTCTTTTTATTATTTATCTTTTATTATTTATTCTTTTTATTTTTTATTATTTTTCTATTTTTTTTTAAATTTTTTACATAGGTTCCACAACCAGTGTGGAGCTCAGTGTGGGGCTTGAACTACTCACAAACCTGAGATTGAGACCTGAGCTGAGATCAAGAGTCTGACACTTGGGGCGCCTGGGTGGCACAGTCGGTTAAGCGACCGACTTCAGCCAGGTCATGATCTCGCGGTCCGTGAGTTCGAGCCCCGCGTCGGGCTCTGGGCTGATGGCTCAGAGCCTGGAGCCTGTTTCCGATTCTGTGTCTCCCTCTCTCTCTGCCCCTCCCTGTTCATGCTGTGTCTCTCTCTGTCCCAAAAATAAATAAACGTTGAAAAAAAAAAATTTAAAAAAAAAAAAAAAAAAAAAGAGTCTGACACTTGACCAACGGAGCACCCAGGTATCCCTACAGAACTTTTTAAAAGACCACTTTATTGATTAGAACTTTGCAATCTTCCCCAAGTGGAAGTCTGTACCCATTAACACTAAAATTCTCTTTTCTCTTCTCCCGGCAGCTCCTGGCAACCATAATTCAACTATCTGGTCTCTATGAATGACTACTCTCTAGGCACCTCACAAAAATTGAATCATTCAATATCTGTCCTTTGTGACTGGGTTTTTTTTTTCATTTGGCATGTTATCAAGGTTCATCCATGTTGTAGCACATATCAGAATTTCCTTCCTTTTTAAGGCTAAATAATATTCCATTGTATGTATATACCACATTTTGTTTCTCCATTCATCCATTAACAAATACTTGAGTTGCTTCGTTCTGATTTTTCTAACCATATGTCATTTTGAATGAAGTCACATACAGTACAGATGAGAGAACCTTACATCACCAGCGTCTCTTATAAATAAATACATACATACATACATACATACATAAGCAAGCAAGCAGACCACACTCTGCAACATAAAGCAGACCTTCACATATTTAAAATAACAGAAATTGTACAAAGTATGCTCTTGAATTACACTAGACATCAGTAACAAAAAGATAGCTGAAAAATCCCAAAATACAATATTTGGAGATTAAACACAATACATGGAGATTAAATAAAACATAGGTCAAAGAAGAAGTCTCAAGAGCTATCTCTAACTAAATGAAACTACAACTTATCAAAACTTGTGGAATGCAGAGAAAGCAGGACTTAGAGAAAATTTATAGCACTGAATGCAAATATTAGAAAAGATGACAGATCTAAAAATCTAAGAATCTAAGTTTTTACCTTATGCAACTAGAAAAATATGAGCAAATTAAATTCAAAGTAAGAGCAAGCAAATAAATAAAGCTGGAGCAGAAATCAATGAAAATAAGATCAATAGAGAAAAATCAAGGAAGCCAAAAGGTAATTCTTTGAAAAGACCAATAAAACTGATAAATCTCTAGCCAGGTTAATTGAGAAAAAAGAGAAGACACAAATTACTATTATCAGAAATGAAAGAACGGTCATTACTACTAAGCCCAAGGACATTAAGAGAATAATAAAGGATTATTATGAACAACTCTATGCCCACAAATTAGATAATCTAGATGAAACAGACCAATTCCTTGAAAGAGACAATCTATCAGAATTTACACAAGGTGAAAAGAACAATCTGAATAGGCCTATATCTAGTAAGGAAATTGAATCAATAACTAATAACCTTTTAAAACTGGAAACAGATGGGTTCACTGGTGAAATCTCCCAAAGCTTTAAGGAAGAAATTATCTCAAGTCTCTACAATCTCTTCCAGAAAACAAGAGAGAAAATACTGTCTAATTCATTCTATGAGGCAAGCATTACCCTAATCTCCAAACCAGACAAACACATTAGAAGAAAGAAAAACTACAGACCAATAGCTCTCATTAACACAAATGTAAAAATCCTGAACAAAATACTGGTGGACTAAATCAAACAATGTACAATATATATATATATATATATATATATATATATATATATATATATATATACACACACACACACACACACCATGACCAAATAGGATTTATTTCAGGTATGCAAGACTGGTTCAAGATTCAAAAATAAATTTATGTAATCCATCCATACATCAATAGACTAAAGAATAAAAAAAATCCCACAATCCTATCAATAGATACAGAAAAAACATTTGAAAAAATCCAACACTGAATCAAAATTCTCAACAAACTGAAAACAGAGGGGAAGTTGCTCAACTGGATAAAGAACATATACAAAAATCCTACCGCTGATATCATACTTAATGATGAGAAATTAGATGCTTTCCTGCTAAGATTAGAAACAAGGCAAGATGTGTGCTCTCACCACTTTTTTAAAAAAACTTTTTTTAATCTTTATTTTTGAGAGAGAGCGAGCGAGCAAGCAGGGGAGGAACAGAGAGAGAGGAAGACACAGAATCCCAAGCAGGGTCTAGGCTCTGAGCTGTCAACAGAGAGCCCAATGTGGGGCTCAAACTCATGAACCACAAGTTCATGACCTGAGCCGAAGTTAGACGCTTAAACCGACTGAGCCATCCAGGTGCCCCTCATTCTCACCACTTTCATTCAACATCATATTGGAAGTCTTAACAGATGCAACAATACAAGAAAAGAGAAGTATACAGATTGGGAAGGAAAAAAATAAAACTTCCTTTGTTTGCTGATGACATGATGATATGTAGAAAATCCCAAAGAAACAACAAAAAAATTCCTGGAGTTAATAAACCATTAAGGTTTCAGGATACAAGGTTAATAAAACTCAATTATTTTTTGTTCTATACCAACAATAAACAACTGGAATTTGAAATTTAAAATGCAATACCATTTACATTAGCATCCGAAAAAAAGCAGAAATACTTAGGTATAAATCTAACAACATACGTGTAAGATCTCTATGAAGGAAACCACAAAACTCTAAAAAAATCAAAGAAGATCTAAAGAAATGGAAGACAATTCTAGGTACATGGATAGGAATCAAGATGTCACTGTCATTTCTTCCCAACTGTATCTACAGATTCAATGAAATCCCAATAAAAATTCCAGCAAGATTATTTTGTGTATTATCAATAAACTGATCCTAAAATTTATATGGAAAGGGAAAAGATCCAGAATAACCAATACAACACGGAAGAACAAAGTTGGAGGGCTGTCACTACCTGACTTCAGAGACTTAGTATAAAACTAATCAAACAAAACAAAGTAATCAAGACAGTATGGCTAAAGAAGACAAATAGATCATAGAACAGAATAGAGAGCCCAGGAGTGCCTGGGTGGCTCAGTCAATTAAGTGTCTGACTCTTGATTTCAGCTCAGGTTACATCTCACGGTTTGCGAGTTCAAGCCCCACACTGGGCTCTGTGCTGACAATGTGGAGCTGCTTGGAATTCTCTCTCTCTCTCCCTCTCTCTGTTCCTCCCCTGCTTGTGCTGCTTCTCTCTCAAAATAAGTAAATAAAAAGAATAGAGAGCCCAGAATGAGACCTACACAAAATATAGTCTACTGATCTTTGACAAAGGAGCAAAGGCAATAAAAGCAAGAAAAGATGGTCTTTTTAGCACAGTGACAGAAGAACTGGACATTCACATGCAAAAAAATGAATCTAGACACTGATATTCCACCTTTCACAAAAATGAACTCAAAATGGATCACAGACTTAAATGTAAAACACAAAACTATAAAATTCCTAGGACATAACTTAAGAGAAAATCTAGGTGACCCTGTGCTTGGCAATGACTTTTCAGACACAACACTGAAAGCACAATCCATGAAAGAAAGTATTGCTAAGGTGGATTTCACTAAAAGTAAAAACTTCTGCTTTGCAAAAGACACTGTCAAGAGAATGAAAAGGCAAGCCACAAATTGAGAGAAAATTTTTACAAAACACATATTGATAAAGGCCTGGTATCCAAAATACACAAAGAACTCTTAAAACTCAAAAATAAGAAAATAACCCAATTTAAAAAAACAAGACCTGAGCAAACACCTCACCAAAGAATATACAGAGGCAAATAAGCATATGAAAAGATACTTGACATCATACGTCACTAGGGAACTGCAAATTAAAACGAGACACTATTACACACGTATCAGACTAGCCAAAACCCAGAACACTGACAACATCGAATGCTAGCAAATATGTGGGATGGCAGAAACTCATTCATTGCTGGTGGGGATGTAAAATAGTACAGTCACTTTAGAAGACAGTTTGGCAGTTTCTTAAAAAACTAAACATACTCTTACCATAAGATCCAGCCATCTTCCTCCTTGGCATTTACTCAAATGAGCTGAAAACTTATGTAAACACAAAAACCTGCATACAGATGTTTTATTCATAATTGCCAAAACTTGGAACAACCAAGCTATCTTTCAACAGGTAACTAGATACATAAATTGTATTACATCCGTACAATGGAGTACTATTCAGCAATAAAAAAATAAATAAATAAAAGTAAAAAAAGAGCTATCAAGCCAGGAGAAGATATGGAGGAAACCTGAATTCATAGAATGGAAAGCAGACACATACTACATGATTCTAACTCCATGACATTCTGGAAAATGTAAAATTATGAAGGCAGTAAAAAGATCAGTGACTGCGGGGCTCAGGGAGAGAGGGGAGGATGAAGCACAGATTTTTAAGACACTGAAACTACCCTGTACGATGGTATGATGATGCATACATGTCATTATACATTTGCCAAAACTTACAAAATGTACAAAACAAAGACTGAATCCTAATGTAAAAACCATGGACTTTAATTGTACTGCATTGATAATGCAGCTCATCAGTCATAACACGCAAGATGGTAATTATAGGAGAAATGGGATGGAAATAGGGGAGAGTGGGAGGATGAGGATTCTGTACTTTCTGTTCAATTATTCTGTAAATACAAAAGTGCTCAGGGGCACCACCTGCATGGCTCGGTTGGTTAAGCGTCTGACTTTGGCTCAGGTGATGACCTTGCGGTTCGTGGGTTCAAGCCCCATGATGGGTTCTGCAGACAGGGCAGAGCCTGCTTAGGACCCTCTGTCTCCCTCTCTCTCTGCCCATCCCCCACTCATGCGCACACACATGCTCTCTCTCTCTCTCTCTCTCTCTCAAAAACAAATAAACGTTAAAAAAAAGTGCTCAAAAAAATTCTAATACACACACACACACACACAGATGCCTTGTGGTGGAGAAAAAATAGAGGAACAGCTACCTCAGGACAGAAAAGTCCTTGACTACCTCTATGTTGCCCAGGCCTCAGAGATGACCTTATGTACTGACTTCCACAGAAAGGGCTACGACAAACTCCTAAGGAAGCTGAAGCCACACTGTGACCGGGGGGTTGGGTTCTGGTCATCGTCTTGGAGCCTTCTTTTACAGAGGCCATGCAGCCCTTTCTTTACACAGCTGCCACCACGCTTGTTATGTGGTTTTTATATGTAAATAGCGGCTTTTAAAATAAATATTTGATTGGGGGGGGTAAAAAAAAAATCACTTGATTTACTAGCGATAGGAATCCTTCCTATAATGCTGTATGGGTTATGTTAGCCTGAGGGGAGGAATGATTCACATTAAGGTAAAAGAATATTAACACAAGAGGAAGAAATACAATCCAAGTTTAATTTCAAGCAAAAATAAATGTGTTACTCCTGGTTGCTGGCATTAAGGCTGTGAGAACTCCGTCCCCTAAACAGAGGCTCACAGGCCACTGGATCCACCATGGTTTTCTTCAGCTAACACAAGTTGAAAGCAAAGGTCAGGTATGGCTGCGGGCAAAGGGCTCCCTTGGCCAGTCCCAGCCACCGACCAATAGCCAAGCACAGCTCACTACAGGGAGAATTACTGCTTTTTCCACACATCGTGCACTAGTCAGCCCAAAGCCATTTCAGCTTTTTGCATGCAGCCCACATGCTTCTCTCTGCTCATTAACAGAACCAGTTAGAAGTTATATCTCCTCTTCTCACTCCTATCCTGTGTCCCCAGTAAGAATTGTACCCTAAGGATAACTTAACAGCTGAGGAGGAAAAGTTCCTCCTTTTAGGGGTGTTCCAGGTGACAACTGATAAAGGTTCAAGAGAATATCACAACTTTACAACCCTAATAATGAACTAGTAAATATATGCAATGATCATTAACGGCTACTAATATCACAAAAGGAAAGACACTCAGACATTATGTATCTTATGGGAAAAGTACAGATCATCATCTATGAAGTATACTTGCAAAAAAAAAAAAACAATAAAAAAAACATAAATAAGCCGCTAGATCTAATTACAAATTTATAGAAAATACAGGGGAACAAAGGAACATATTAAATCGACACCACATGAATGCAATCAGCAAAACTCAGCAGAAGAGTCTACAGGAAAAACTCAATTTCTTCAACAAATAAATTAATGAGGGAAAAGAGATGGCAGAGAACACTGCAGTTCAAAAGGCATTCCAACCAGGGCACCTTGGTGGCTCAGGCTGAGCATCGGACTCTTGATTTCCACTCAGGTCATGATCTCACAGTTTGTGGGATCAGGCCTTGCGTCAGACTCTATCTATGTTGACAGCATGGAGCCTGCTTGGGATTCTCTCTCTCCCCGTCTGTCCCTCCCCCCACTCACGCACACACTCTCTCAAAATAAATAAACACTTAAAAAAAAATGAAGGCATTTCAACCAACAGTAATGCAAAACCTCATGTGGATTCTGATTTTAACCACTAAAAAAACACTTATGGCACAACTGGAGAAACATGAACATTGGATATTTGATGCAACTAAGGAATTAATGTTCATTTGTTTAGGTGTAATCATGGTATTGTGACTATGGTTTCTTTTTAAGTCCTTATCTAGAGACACATACAGAAACATTATACAAAATGATGTGACACTTGGAATTCACTCCAAAATAATGTGGGGTGGGAATGAATGCAGGGGGCGCTGGTGAAGTAGGCTGGTCCACAACTGATCACCGCTGAAGCTGCATGATGCATACATGGAGGTTCATTATTCTATTCTCTCCACTTCCACATTGCTTGTAATTTTCCACAGTAAGTAGACTTTACCAAATTAATTGGAATAATTTCAGATCTCAAAATTCCTTTGGTTGAGGTCAACCATTACAGTAGAGCCTGCTGACTATCTCAGTTATGCTAAATACCGTATAGCCAACCTGCTCTTTCAGAGCTGATCATTTGAAACCGATACAATCAGTTTTTCTTTTCCAACCCTCCACCACCTAACTGATCTTTCAAAACGTGAGCAAAAATCTCCACTCAAAGCTTGCCCTTACATCACTAGTCAAAAGCAACCTCTCTCTCATGCACTGCCTATCCAACCAGACCATAATTTTCCAGAAGGCAAGGAATATGTTTTACTGTCATTACTTCTCACAAAATGTCTAGCACAATAGTCTGCACATAGCAGTTGATTATCCAACCAAAAAACGTGTGGATCAGTTCAGGCCTGTGCAGAGATGAGTGGCAAAACCAACAAGTAATATAATATCAAAAGCAGAGGACACATTTACAAAGTCTACAGGTCATGAAGAATGGATGAACACACTGTGGTAGATCCATACGATGGAATACTACTCGACGTTAAAAAGTAACAATATTACACACAACAGTATGGCTGAATCTCCAAAACCTTGTGGTAAGAGACAGAACTTAGGCACAGAAGACTACAGAGTGTATACCATTTCATTTACATGAAATCCTGGAAAAGGCAAGTGGTTGCTTAGGACAAGAGATGAGGTAAGGGGACTTGCTGTAAGAGCATCAGTGTACTTTTTCAGTGATGGAAATGTTCTGTATCTCTTCCTGTATCTTGATTGTTATAGTTACACAACTATATATATTTTCCCAAAGTCCCTAAATGGTACAATTAAAATGGGTGGCTTTTATTATAAATCATGCCCTAATAAAACTATTTCACAATCATAAAACTAGATTTAAAAATTATAAATATTTATAATAGGACAGACCAAAACCTCTTACAAATCAATAAGACACACATAAAAGAAAGGTAGGCAATGCTCTTTCTGCCATCTTTCCGTGCCCCATAATGGTGTGCATGAATGTCCCAGCAGATGCGCTCCAGAGCACTAACAGTACTAAGAAGACAGGCAAACGCCAAGTTCTTATTAGGCCATGCTCCAAAGTCATCTTCCAGTTTCTAACTGTGATGATGAAGCATGATTACATTGGCAAATTTGAAAATCACTGATGATCACAGAGCTGGGAAAACTGCTGTGAACCTCATAGACAGGTTAAACAATGTGAAGTGATCTGTCCCAGATTTGATGCACAACTCAGAGATCTAGAAAAACTCCAGAATAATTTGCTCCCGTCCCACCAGTTTGGTTTCACTGTACTGGCAACCTTAGTTGGCATCATGGACGGTGAAGAAGCAGGACGAAAACACACAGAAGAGAAAATCCTGGGTTTTTTTTTCTAGGGATGTAATACATAAGCACAGATAAAATGCCTCAATGGAAGAAAGAAAAGAAAGGAAGGAAAGAAGGAAGGAAAGAAGGAAGGAAGGAAGGAGGCAAGGCAAGGCAAGGCAAGGGATGGGTGCCTGGGTGGCTCAGTCAGTTAAGCACCAGACTTCAGCTCAGGTCCTGATCTAAATAGTTCCTGAGTTCCAGCTCCGCGTGGCACTCTCTACTGTCAGCACAGAGCCCACCTCAGATTCTCCGTCTCCTTTTCTCTCTGCCCCTCCCCACTCACACTCTTTCTCTCCCTCTCTCAAAAATAAACAAACATTAAAATTTTTTAAAAAGAGGAGCACCTGTGACACAAGAACAGACACTCAGATCAATGGAACAGAACAGAGAACCCAAAAGTGGACCCACAAACATATGGCCAACTAATCTTTGACAAACAGGAATAAAGACAGTCTCTTCTGCAAGTGGTGCTGGGAAAACCGGACAGCGACATGCAGAAGAATGAACCTGGACCACTTTCTTACACCATACACAAAAATAAACTCAAAATGGATGAAAGACCTCAATGTAACACAGGAAGCCATCACAATCCTTGAAGAGAAAGCAGGCAAAAACCTCTTTGATCTTGGCCGCAGCAACTTCTTACTCAACACGTCTCCAGAGGCAAGGGAAACAAAAGCAAAAATGAACTACTGGGACCTCATCAAAATAAAACGCTTCTGCACAGCGAAGGAAACACTCAGCAAAACTAAAAGGCAACTGATGGAATGGGAGAAGATATTTGCAAATGACATGTCAGATAAAGGGTTAGTATCCAAAATCTATAAAGAACTGATCAAACTCAACACCCAAAAAACAAATAATCCAGTGAAGAAATGGGCAAAAGACATGAATAGACACTTCTCCAAGGAAGACATCCAGATGGCCGACACATGAAAAAATGCTCAACGTCACTCATCATCAGGAAAATACAAATCAAAACCACAATGAGATACCACCTTACACCTGTCAGAATGGCTCACATTAACAACTCAGGCAACAACAGATGTTGGCGAGGATGTGGAGAAAGAGGATCTCTTTTGCATTGTTGGTGGGAATGCAAGCTGGTGCAGCCACTCTGGAAAACAGTATGGAAGTTCCTCAAAAAACTAAAATAGAACTACCCTACGACCCAGCAACTGCACTACTAAGCATTTATCCAAGGGATACAGGTGTGCTGTTTTGAAGGGACACATGCACCCCCATGTTTATAGCAGCACTATCCACAATAGCCAAAGTATGGAAAGAGCCCAAATGTCCATCGATGGATGAATGGATAAAGAAGATATGGTATAGATATACAATGGAGTATTACTTGGCAATCAAAAAGAATGAAATCTTGCCGTTTGCAACTACGTGGATGGAACTGGAGGGTATTGTGATAAGTGAAATTAGTCAGAGGAAGACAAAAATCATATGACTTCACTCATATGAGGACTTTAAAAGGCAAAACAGATGAACATAAGGGAAGGGAAACAGAAATAATATAAAAACAGGGAAGGGGACAAAACAGAAGAGACACATAAATATGGAGAACAAACTAAGGGTTGCTGGAAGGGGTGTGGGAAGGGGGCTGGGCTAAATGGGGAAGGGGCACTAAGGAATCTACTCCTGAAATCATTGTTGCACTATATGCTAACTAATTTGGATGTAAATTAAAAAAAAATATGTAGGTTTGGAGTTTGATCTCAATAGTGACTAAGGCTTTTTAAAAAACAAAAACAAAAAAACAAAACAAAAAGCAAAACAAAAAAAAGAGGGGCACCTGGGTGGCTCAGTTGGTTGAGCATCCCACTTCAGCTCAGGTCATGATCTTGTAGTTCATGAACTGGAGCCCCACATGGGGCTCACTGCTGTCAGCCTGTCAGTGCAGAGCCTGCTTCAGATCCTCTATCCCCTTCTCTCTGCCGACCTTCCCCCCGCTTGCACTCTCCCCAAAAATAAATCTTTTTTTTTTTTAATTTTAAAAAAGAAAAGAAAAAGAGCTAGTCTAGGAAAATAAGAAATTCAAACAAAATTAATAAATAGCCAATTAATGTGAAGGTATATACAAATTACATCAGTAAAATACTATTTTCCCCTATAAAATTGGCATAAACTGTTTTCTTTATATTGGTTTTAGTAATTTAATATCTATTTTTTTTTTAAACGTTTACTTATTTTTGAGACAGAGAGAGACAAAGCATGAACAGGGGAGGGGCAGAGAGAGAGGGAGACACAGAATCGGAAACAGGCTCCAGGCTC
Organism: Leopardus geoffroyi; assembly: GCF_018350155.1. Lineage (NCBI taxonomy): Eukaryota > Metazoa > Chordata > Mammalia > Carnivora > Felidae > Leopardus > Leopardus geoffroyi. Next base: position 28,236,505 of record NC_059335.1, on the reverse strand, counting down.
TGAGCCACCAGCCCAGAGCCTGACGCGGGGCTCGAACTCACGGACCGCGAGATCGTGACCTGGCTGAAGTCGGACGCTTAACCGACCAAGCCACCCAGGCGCCCCTAGTAATTTAATATTTAGCACTGGGAGAGTTTAGGGGAAACTGGGACTCTTACACACGGCTGACCCAATCTTTCCACAGGAAAGGGTGCAAAAGCCTTACGAGATACAAACACCGTCCAGTCTAAAACTATGTGTCAAGACAATTCACACAGAAAGAATAGTCTTTAACCCATGGTACTGAGATAACTGCATCTCCACAGGCAAAAGAATGAAGCTGGATCTGTACCTCACACCATATACAAAAGATGAACTCAAAACGGATCCAAGACCTAAATGTGAGGGTCGGTAGAACAGGCAATTCTTTAGAGTGCTGGGTGGCTCAGTCAGTTGAGTGTCCAACTCTTGATTTCAGTTCAGGTCATGATCCCAGGTCCCACACTGGGCAGAACCCACATCAGGCTCAGCGTGGAGCCTCCTTGAGATTCTTTCTCCCTTCTTCTGCCCTTCTCTCCTGCTCATGCTTTCTCTAAAAAAAAAATAATAATAATAATACTAAGAACATGGAACTCTTGGGGCACCTGGGTGGCTCAGTCGGTTAAGCGGCTGACTTCGGCTCAGGTCATGATCTCGCGGGTCGTGGGTTCGAGCCCTGTGTCGGGCTCTGTGCTGACCGCTCAGAGCCTGGAGCCTGTTTCAGATTCTGTGTCCCCCTCTCTCTGACCCTCCCCCGTTCATGCTCTGTCTCTGTCTCAAAAATAAATAAACGTTAAAAAAAAAAAAAAAAAAAAAAGAACATGGAACTCCTGATCTCAGGGTCGTGAATTTGAGCCCCATGTTGGGCAGAGAGATTATTTTAAAAAAATAAACAAAATTAAAAAAAAAAAAAAGACCTAAATGTAAGAGCTAAAACTATAAGACTCCTGGAAGTAAACCATAGGGTTAATTTTCATGATCTTGGATTAGGCAGTGGTTTCTTGGCTATGACACCTAAAGCACAAGCAAGAGAAAAAAATAATAGACTGGAATTTATAAAATAGAAAAAAACAACAACAAAAACCCCTGTACTTCAAAGAACCTATCAAGAAAGTAAAAAGACAATCCACAGAAAGGGAGAAGTACCTGCAAATCATTTATCTAATAAGGGTCTAGTATCTAGAATATTTTAAGAACCCTTATAACTCAACAAAAAGACAACCCAACTAAAACATGGCCTATGAAAGCACATGAAAAGATGTTCACCATTAGTTTTTGGCAAATGCAAATCAAAACCACACTGACATACTACTTTACACCCCCTAGGATGGTCATAATTGAAAACACAGATAATGAAATAAGCTGATAAAAACATGGAGAAACTGGAAACTTCATACATTGCTGGTGGGAACAAAAAATGTTACGGCTGCTTTATATGATCCAGCAATTCCACTCCTAGGTATTTACCCAAGAGAAATAGAAACGTATGTCCACATGCACACTTGTATATAAACGTCCATCGCAGAGCTATTTGTAACAGCCAAAAAGTGGGAACAATCCCATTACCCCTCAAATGATAAATGGACACACAAAATGTGGTGTATTATACAATGGAAAATTCAGCCACCAAAAGGAATGAAATACGGACATGTGCGACAACACGACGAACTGTGAGAACATTACACTAAGTAAAAGCAGCTAGACACAAAAAGCTACATATGATAGGATGATTCCATTCCTTTTTTTAAGGGCTTTTTTAAAGTTTATTTACTTGAGAGAGAGAGCAGGGGAGGGGCGGAGCAAGAGGGAGAGAGAACTCGAGCAGGCTCTGCACTGTTAGCACAGAGCCCGACGTGGGGCTCAATCCCATGAACCGTGAGATCATTACCTGAGCCAAGATCCTGAGTCGGACACTTCACTGACTGAGCCACCAAGGCAACCCAACATGATTCCATTCTTATGAAATGTTCAGAATAACAAATCCATAGCGAGAGGAAGTCTGCATGAGTTTGCCAGGGGCTGAGGGTGAAAGGTAGAGTGGGGACTGATAATGGGTATGGGGTTTCTTTCTGGGGTGATGAAAATGTTCTGGAATTAGGTAACAGAGATGGTTACACAATCCTGTGTTATTCTAAAACCCCTGAACTGTACATCTTAAAAGGGTGAATTTGATGGCATGTGAATTACATCTCAGTTAAAATAGTAAAAAATGAAAGAAATAATCCTGTCTGGAGCAAAGGCTCATCTAAAAATGCGATTTTTAGGGCCACCTGGGTGGCTCAGTCGGTTTGAGCGTCCAGACTTCAGCTCAGGTCATATCCCATGGCTTGTGAGTTCAAGCCCTGCGTCAGGCTCTGTGCCAACAGGTCGGAGCCTGGAGCCTGCTTTGGATTCTGTGTCTCCCTCTCTCTATCTGCCCCTCTCCTGCTCACTCTCTCTCTCAAAAATAAATAAAAACATTAAAAAAATTTTTAGCGTGGTTTTTATACAAAACAAAAAATTGGAAACAAAGTAAATGTCCAACGGGGGGATCAGTGAAATAAATTAAGGTGCATTAAATCCATGAATAAATACCATGCCCACACATAGCAGGTACACAGAGTCCTACTAAAGGTCATGAGGTATTAAAAATTGCCTTAGAAATAAATTTTTGGGGTGCCTGGGTGGCTCAGCCAGTTAAGCATCTGACTTCAGCTCAGGTCATGATCTCACGGATTGTGGGTTTGAGCCCCACATCGGGCTCTGTGCCGACAGCTCAGAGCCTGGAGCCTGCTTCGGATTCTATGTCTCCCTCTCTCTCTGCCCTTCCCCAGCTTGCACTCTGTCTCTGTCTCTCTCAAAAATAAAATAAAAAATGTTAAAAAAAAATTTTAAAAAAGAAAGAAATTTTACATGAAAGATGTTTGTCCTATTAATAATTTTTTTTCAGTCAAAAAAAGTAGGCCCACAATATTCTAATGCCCTTCTCCCAAAGAAGAAAACAACCTTAGGGTAAAACCAGTTCTAACTTCTGGACTCCAGATTGTGACACAATAAATTTTCATTATTTAAAACAATTTTTTTTAACTCTTTGCACTAGAAAATAAATTCTAAGTATCCTCACTATAGAAGTCCATATTAATAAAAATAAAAAAGGAAATATATGTATACGTACACTAAAAGTTTAAAAATATTCACACCAGTATGTTAACAGTAGTTCATATCCTGGCAATAGTATTATGGAGGCTATTTTTTTACTTCTTTGGTTTAGGTATATTTTCCAGTTTCTTGGCAATTAGTATTAATTAGTAGTATTTAAACTATATGTTGATTTTATTTATTTATTTTTAAATGTTTATCTTATTTTTGAGAAAGAGAGAAAAGGAGGGGGGGAGGGCCAGAGACAGAGAGGGATCGAGAATCCAAACAGAGGATCTAAAGCAGGCTCCGTGCTGACAGCAGAGAGCCCGATACAGGGCTCCAACTCATGAACTGTGAGATCATGACCTAAGCCAAAGTTGGAGGCTCGACCGACTGAGCCACCCAGGCACTCCTTTATGTTGATTTTAAAAACAAGTATTCTAAGGGACAGTGGTATTAACACCTCACACAAAGAAGTAAAAAAAGGATGAATAACTAACTTCAAGGAATAAAGATATCAAAATTTCGAACGTCATCAAACACCTAACACTTCATTAAATACCAATCATTGGAAATTAACTTTTAAACCTCTATGACCACGATCCTAACAGATTCTTATTCCTGCTTTGGCAGAAATTTATAACACTTGACGGTACTGAAAGTAATGTTATTTTGACAAAATCAAAACACTAAGGGAAAAATGAGGGACCAGGTCCCAGATCTCAGTCCAGAAAATGGTTCTGATGAAACACAGTTTACTCTAGGATAAATTTAAAGATAAAGTATTCACTCTGCACAGTCTGAACACATTGTTCAGATATAAAAATACTGTAGAAAAACTTCCCCATTGGGGCACTTGGGTGGCTCAGTCAGTTAAGCATCTGACTTTGGCTCAGGTCATGATCTCGCAGTTCATGAGTTTGAGCCCTGCGTTGGGCTCTGTGCTGAGAGCTCGGAGCCTGGAGCCTGCCTTGGATTCTGTCTCCCTCTCTCTCTTCCCCTCCCCCACTCACACTTTGTCTCTCTGTCTCTCTCTCTCTCAAATAAAATGAACATTAAAAAAAATATTAGGGTCAGGTCATGACTTCACAGTTTGTGAGTCTGAGCCCCACATCAAGCTGTGCACTGACAGCTCACACAGCCTAGAGCCTGCTTCGGATTCTGTCTTTTTGTCCCTCCACTACTCACATTCTGTCTCTCCCTCTCTCTAAAAAATGAAATTTATATTTATATTTATATTTATATTTATATTTATATTTATATTTATATTTATATTTATATTTATATTTATATTTATATTTATATTTAAAAAAAAAACCTCACCATCAACAACAAAAACCAACACTAACAATAGTGTTTACTCCCCAAAATATAGCCAAGCCAACAGAAAATAAAGCTTACTCATAACATATGAAAGGACAGGACTCTAAATTCTGAAGTCAACTCTGTAGTTGTTTGTTTTTTTTTAACATGTTTTTTATTTTTTTTATTTTTATTTATTTATTTTTTAAAGATGGGACTTTAATTTTTTTTAATGTTTATTTTTGACAGAGAGAGAGAGAGACACACAGAGACAGAGTGTAAGCAGGGGAGGAGCAGAGAGAGAGGGAGACACAGAATCCAAAGCAGGCTCCAGACTCTGAGCTGTCAGCACAGAGCCCGATGCGGGGCTCAAACTCACAGACCACGAGATCATAACCTGAGCCGAAGTCGGATACTCAACAGATTGAGCCACCCAGGCGCCCCTTTTACGTGTTTTTTTTAAAATATGAAAATAAAGCTCTACTTCATACTAGTTTCTAACTAGTTCCTAAGAAAAAGCAACATGTAAAGGAAACATTGCAAAGTACTTCAAAGATAAAACAAAAAGTTTTACTTAAAAAATTTTAATTAAGGACATTCTCAATACTGCCAACAAGTTTTTAAACAAAAGTTAAAGTTAAAATTAGGTGAGGTTATTTATGAGGTTAATATGATAAAAACACAATGAACCATCACTACCTATAACGAACAGCTAAAATAAAAAACAGCGGGGGCGCCTGGGTGGCGCAGTCGGTTAAGCGTCCGACTTCAGCCAGGTCACGATCTCGCGGTCCGTGAGTTCGAGCCCCGCGTCGGGCTCTGGGCGGGTGGCTCGGAGCCTGGAGCCTGTTTCCGATTCTGTGTCTCCCTCTCTCTCTGTCCCTCCCCCGTTCATGCTCTGTCTCTCTCTGTCCCCCAAAAAATAAATAAACGTTGAAAAAATAAAATTTAAAAAAAAAAAAAAAAAACAGCGATAACACTCAATGCTGGCAAGGATGCAGAGAAACTGGATCTCACAGGGCTGGTAGGCATGTAATATGATACAAAACTCTAAAAGAGAGTTTAGCAGTTTCTTTCAAAACTAAGTATGTACTTACCATATGACCCAGCACTTTTAGGCATTTATCCCCCGCCCCCATGAAACCTTATGTTCACATAACAACGTGTATGTGAATATTTATAGCAGCTTTATCTGTAACAGCCCAAAACTGGAAACTTTTGGGTTATGTCCTTCAACGGGTGAATCATTAAACAAACAGTGGTACATCCACATTTTGGAATACTACTCAACATTAAAAAGGAATGAACTGTTAATACATGAAAACAATTTGGATAGATCTCAAAGGAATTATGGTAAGAGGAAAAAAGCCAAAGTAACATACTGTGTGATTCCATTTATCTAACACTTTCAAAATGACAAAATTAGAGAGATGGAGAGATTAGTGGCTGCTCAGGGTTAGAGATGAGGGTGGGTGTGTGCAAGGGAAAAAAGGGGTAGCATGAGGGATCTCTGAGGTGATGGTACCTTGACCGTGTCACACAAATCTACACATGATAAAATTGCACACACACACACAAACACAAATGAGTGCATGTAAAACTGGGGAAATCTAAGTAAGGCTACAAATTGTAACAATGTCAATTTCCTGGTTTTGCTATGAAGCTAAAGTTATATAAGATGTTACCACTGCATGAAACTAGGTGAAGGGAAGATGGGATCTCTCTGTACAGTTTTTTGCAATTTTCTGTCAATCTGTATTTCAAAATAAAAAGTAAAACAAAACAAAACAATCAGATAGGGCTATGCATGAGAAGCTTGATACAGCAAACGGAAAAAATTTAACACAGCATTTGGAACATGGTAAAAAACGCTATCTACCATGAGCACTCTGACTTTATTGAGTACTTTTAATAAATCAACTAATTTGAAAGCACGGGTTCTGCAGACTATTCAAACTACTTCAGCAGAGAGAATGATTGAAACTAGAATTCCTGAGTTTAGTTATCAGATACCACATGAAAAATCTCTTACATACATGGCAAGATTTTTTTCAGATTTGAAACTGTTCGAGTAAGAAGCCAGTATACAACATAAACATCTCCATATTGTTTTTTCCTCAAACCTCCAGCTTCAATCTCATATGGCTTGAAGCCCTTAGTATACAAAAGTCTCTTAGATCATCAAATAACTTAAAAAATGAAAACAGATATATCACTTGCTGTTCGAATCCAAATTAATGTAAAGCCTAGCTCAGGGCCATCCTCAATTTCAATATTCTCTTAGGGGAAAAAAAAAATCCATGTCATGTTCAAAATGGTAAAATGAATTTGAAGATGCTCGTGTCCTGAAGCAGCTGAGTCCCTAGCAAATATTCCTAAGGACAGAAAGAACATTCTACCGGCAGTCCTCTGAATTCCTCAAGCAGGCTCTGAGCTGTCCGGTCAGCTCTGTAGGAAAAGAGCAAAGACAGGAGTCTCAGACCAGCTGCTGGGAACTAGATTCTAATTCTTCAAATTAGCACCCTCTTCGGTTTATAGCCCCCTTCAGGATTACTCCACACCTATGTGTGTGTAAGTGATTATACATCCAGTCTCTAGTGCCGTGGGTGTGATCCTGAAATAGTTTCCTCCACTAAATATTACTCCAACGGATTCAACAGAAGGAAGAATAGAAAGCTGAGTGAAATTACACAACAGCTTGCTTTTCTATTTTCCATAGAAAAAGTGGCTGAAATTTTTCTCAGCTTCAGCAGGTATAAGAATATCTAACTACAACCATCTGACCAGTCCCATATCAGCAAGGGAGCCCCTAAATTTTCTTCCCATGGGTTCTTCTGGACTCCTAACACTAGGATTTATTAGTAGGGGTTTCATGGAAGTATTTGTGATATAAGGCCATCTGTCACACCAGGACCAGCACTGTTCTAACACACACTCTGCCACCCTCCTCCCCCCTCCCCCCGCTACCCCACTGCCTTGGACTTTTCTAGTATCCCCTTCCTATCCTTCCTTCACTGCAATATATATTAAACCTTCTGCGGGAACCCAAGGTAGACTCCAAAAAGCTCTATTTACTCACTAGTCTTTTGTTTTTCAACAGCTAAAAACTTAACAGGGGATGAAAAAGATACCACATCCTGAAATACCAAGGAATTCTGACAGTGACAGTGTTCACTGATCACAGATTTTAGACAGAACACGAGTTGTGGCATGAAGTATCTTAGTCGAACACACCATACCAGATTTGGGGAAATTCTCAAATACAAACTGCACTGTTAGTATAGAATCAACACTGTAGAAAACCTAATGTCTTTTTTTTTTCTTCCAAGATTTTATTTAAAATCCAATTAGCTAACATAGAGTGTAGTACTGGTTTCAGGAAAACTTCCTGTCTTACTGAAATCACATTTCAGTACCGAAATGCAGCAAAATTCAAAGACCCGAAGATTCTAGTTCACTAAAGAATTACTGTGGGCAACATTTGTGAATGCACAAAAATTAATACAGCAAGCACTTGGAAAAAGGCTTCTAAATTCTCTCATACTCAACCCACGTTAATCTATCGGATCACTTACTTTGGAGCCTAGCATCAACACCAACCTACTGATCACACAGTATAGAAACCAGCAGAAAGAGGCCACGATGCCAGTGCTGAAGAAGAGTGTCAGCATCTTGGACTTACTGTGATACAGTGTACAATGCATGTGAGGAAGGACCTGGCCCACTGCAGGAAAGACTACACCTTGGCTTGGCCCCCAAACTTCCCGTATTTTTCATTCCAAATCAACAATCCCATCCTTTATTGGCAATAATAAAAGCAACGTTTCCCCACTCTAGTTCAAAGCTGTGGTGTGATCAGTGAACCCGGGAGCCAGAATCCTCTCCACCCTCACCTTACAGCATTTCTCACACTCATTCATTCTTTACCAGTTCCCATCCCCATCATCGCAGTTCAAGAAATTATTCCTTAAGCCCAAGTTTTCCAATGGGGTCTTCTTGATGTCCCACCGTCAGATTCCTGCTCCAAAACATTATTTTGAACATGTCATCGAAGCCTTGAAAAAAAAACATCTACAGATCTGGCAGTGTAGCCAACACAAACCTATCCTGATGAGCTTGGAGAAGCTCCAAGCACCTTCCACAAGAAGCTTCTAGAGACAGGGGGACTCGGGACCAAGGGCTCTGAATCTCCATACGTTAACTGCGTTCGCTTTTTGTCATGGCTTCTTTCTCCATGGGAATCAACAATTAAATCTTTGCAAAGGGTTTCGTGGCTCATTTTCATGGACAACCAGAAGGAGCAGGTGGACTGCTTCCTACACCACAGCCAGCCTTGGAGGAGAATGAAGTCCAAGAAGTAGAATACTGAAAGCAACTTTAACAAGGGGGGAAAAGAAAAAAGGAACATGAGCAAACCCCCTAGCTCTGCGGGTACACGGAGAAGGCTGAGATGGTGAGCTTATACGGATTTAACTTTGAAAGAGGAATATGAAAGCTTCAGGATGAAATCCAAATATCATACTCTACATTTAAGAAATGTCCATCCTAACTAGTGACCTAGTGGGTAAGAGGAAACATGTACATAAAAGGAAAAATAACCACAAGCAGGCTACAGCAAGAGCACGAGGCAAGTACTTCAAGAGTCCAAAGGAGGAACACCAAGAGAACCAAGGACCTGGACGATGGAGAAGTATCTTAGGATACTGAACTGTATCTTAGGAATGTTCAGGGAGTACGCTGACCACTTTGGCTGAGGCAGAGATCACAGAGACCAAAGATGCACGACAGAATATGTATACAGCTGTCCTAGAGTTCCAGTCCGTTGTTCAATGTGCTGCCTTCTCCTCCCCCTACCTGGACTGTCAGCTCAGAGGCCAGGAACCACTACAGTTTGTTGACCTATCAGCTAAATGTGAGTCCCAAGAACTCAGAATGTTAGTAACAGTTTTAGCAAATTTAATCTCAGCATAGCATAACATTGAGATGCCCTGTGAATTCAGATTTTTAAATACCTGTACTAAAAATAGCAAAACTTCTGGAAAAGTCAAGACATAAGGACCCACAAATCAAAGCAAGAATTTTTAAACACCCAGACACTCTTACAAAAACACTCTTACGAACTGCCTGATAGAAAATTTTACTACTGATATCCTCTAAAGGAAAAGGCAAAAGAATGGAAGGTCTGATGAAGTGATAAACAGTTTTAAAAACATGTTTACAATCAGTTTTTAAACAGTAATCTATCTGGGAAATGGAAATTCCTCCCCTAAATCCCTTTGGGGGCAATACATTTGAATCAGGAATAAGAACATCCTGCCTCTACACAAGTCCAAATGTGAGCCTTTTACAGTATCCCCAACATTACAAAGCAGGTAGAGGAGAGGACAATTTCTAACCCGTCAAAAAGAAGAGCAGCCAGTATTCTGGATTTCTTCTCTATCTCTGCTAGACATATATGCAAAAGCTTCGGTAAAATGAAACCAGGGAACTCCAAGGTTTTAGTTGACAGTGATTGCTTAACTGGAGCTTTTCCTGTGAAATGAAACTACCAGAACCTTCAAAACATCAATTTGCTTGTCGCTAAACCACAGGTTTATGCTCCGTCTTGGAAATGCTAACAGGATGGAACCCATGAGCCTTTTATTAAAACGTGATGACCATGGAGAGCGCCCTTGAAGCATAGCAACAGAGGACTCAACCCTAAAAGGTTCCCCTCTGGAAAGTGAGGACAGGTTTGACATGTAACCCCAGCGTGCCAGTCCTAAAACGCTGGACTGCATTTTCCATAAAAGGTGGGAGTTGTAATAGTAGCATATAGCAGACACCAGCCCACTAGAAGCGGATGGGAACCCACCAACTCATTTTACCCAGACCTCCAAAAAGGTACACAGAACTGTCTGTGCTTGCCAAAGCAGGGCAGATCTGAATGGGTGAATCTAAGAAAACGTTTCACAAAAGATTACTAATGGTAATTTCATGTGCCTACTGTAGCCCCCAATGTAAAACTGGATCTGAAAAATGAAAAGCAATTTGAAAGCTCATTCTCCATACTCAAGCGACACACACACACACACACACACACACACACACACAACACACACACACGGCCCAAATTTTTTATTTTACAAAATATAAATGACTCAGTAACCTATTCCAGCACAGGGGCCCTTCTAGAAGGGAAAGCTAGCTGGAAACATTCCCTGCTTATGTACATAGTTCACTAGGGATCAGGTAAGATTCCATTTTGTAACAGCTGAACTTTAAACAGAAAGTCATTAATGGTGCAACATTCACTCATTAGCATAAAGTTACCCCCTACAATGAAAAGCATTGGCTGTATCTGCCAGGATGACAACTTTACAGTAAGAAGCTGGAGCCAAGGTCCATGAACTCCTAGAAAGTTCTATCGGCCTCAGAAGAGCTCACCATCTCCACCAGCCTAAACTTAGCTGTCACCTCATTCCTCAATCCCCACAGAAAAAAAAGCATCGCTAATGCAGGATTTTTTTTTTTTTTAATAAAAAAAATTAAAGATGGGCAAAAGGGTCAACAGCAGGCAAAGCCTTACGGGGCTGAAATGATTCCTGTTTGGGATTGGGGGAGGGGGAGGAGCTTTCTGGATGTTTCTATTCTTGGCAAGGAAAGCACCTCCAGGTCCTGTACCATCAAATGGCACTAACACAGGAATGTTCTCAGGAAATCAATGATTTGTCCATGCTAATAGATTTCATCTTGGGGTGTGCTGGTGGGGAGCAAGATGGGGAGGATTGGAGGGGGGAGAATGGGGAAGGTGTGTGTGAACAGGGGGGATGGGAGCAAAGAGTAGATGGATAAGGGGGCCGGGGAAGGTGTGGACTGTTAAGAGGGAGAGTGTGGATGACTAAGGGACGTGAGGGGAGGGTGTGGATGGCGGAGGGTATGTCCAGAAAAGGCCTGGAAAGCTGGGGGGGGGGGGGGGGGGGCGGGGAGGTGTGGACCGCTATGGAGTGGGGGAAGGTGTGAATGGTGGAGGGATGGAGGGATGGCTGGCCATCAGCCCCCTCAGAAGCAGCAACGAAGGCAGGCCAAGAGGGGTGGCCTCGCCCAGGCTCCCCCTAATCCACCTTCTGTGGGCGTGTGCCCGGATGCGCGTATGCAAGGGCCAGGCCACCAGGCCGCAAGGCTACCACTCACCCCACGACTCCCTGGTTGTAGTTCCTCCGCTTCCACGGGGTCCCGCTGTACACGCCCCCGCTGCCGTCTGCCCGGCCGCCCCCCGCGGCCCGCCCTCCGCTGGGCTGCAGCAGGCTGTAGTTGAGTCCGTAGGTGCTGGCCTTATTGTCGCGCTTCCTCTTGTTGCTGCTGCCCGAGGCCGGGTCCGCGGGCTCCGCGGCGGGGACGGCGGCGGAGGAGTGTGGGGACGAGGACACGGAGGGGGACGGGGACGCCGAGGAGCCCGCAGCAGCCCGGCGGGCCCAGGCCGCGGGCTGGTGGTGGTTGTTGTTGTTGTTGGTCGTCTCCAGGGGCAGGAAGTCCCGCTGCTCCGCGGACTGCGCGTGGCCGCCCAGCAGGCGCTCCCCGGAGCGGTACATGCCGGCCTGGGCCGGGGCCGGGGCCGGGGCCGCGCCGCCCGGACTGCCGGTGCTGCTGCCGCTCCCGCCGGTGGCCGTGCTGCTGCCGCCGCCGCCGCCGCTCGCGCCGCCGCTGCTGTGACAGTGGTGGTTGAAGTAGAGGTTCCTCAGCCCCTGGGTCGTCTCCCAGATCTGCATCCACAGACTGTTGGACGGTCCGAGCTGCTCTGGCTGGAACCAGGCGATCCTCGGATCCATCAAACGGCGGCGGCCGCTGCCCCCGCCCCTCCCGGCCGCCCGCAGGGCCGCCGCCGCCGCCGCGCCTCAGGCGCACGCCCGGCCTCGGCGGCTGCTGCTGCTGCTGCTGCTGCTGCTGCTACTGCTGCTCGGGGCCCGCCGCGGGCGGCGCGGTCGCGCAGGGAGCCCGGCCGGCGCCGGCGGCGTCGCTCCCGCCCTCGGGGGCTCCGCGGGCCCACCCCCCTCCCTCCGCCCCTCCGCCGAGCCCCTGTCACTGGGGTCCCCGTGCAAATGGCGGCGGCGGCTCTGGAGTAGGGCAAGCGGCAGCGGCGGCGGCGGCGGCGGCGGCGGCGGCGGCAGCAGCGGCGGCAGCAGCGGCGGCGGCGGCGGCAGGACGCGCCTGCTCCGTAGCGTCCTCGCTCCTCCGGCCCCGGGGCGGGGCCTCCGCCCGCTCCGCCCCGCCCGCTCCGCCCACCCCCCCGCCCCGCCCCGCCCCCGCCGCGCCGCGCCGCGCCGCGCCGCCCGGCTAGCCCCGGCGGCCGCGGCGTGCGTCACAGAGGCCGTGGTGCGGCGTGGCGGGGGTTGCAACCGCCCGACTCAACCGTCCCCGTGGCTCCTGAGGAAGGGGCCGCTCGTACCTGGGCGTTTAGGCGCCCGTGAAGCGTGCGCCGCCCTTGGTCTGGGTTTCCCGGTCCCTGAGACCCGGCGAGGCCGGACGGACACCGGCTCCGCAGGGAATGGATTGTGGGAGGCACCGCCCCCTCGTCGTCCCCTCCCCCACCCAGGGCCTCCGGTACCCGCCCCCCCCAACGCTCTCGCGACCCTCTCGAGAACTCCGCTCCAAGTCGGGTTCGGGCATGGGCGGGGGGAGGAGAGAAGATGCGCCCCACTCCCGAGCATGTGCTCGGGACCCTGCGTGGACGCGGGCTGCACGGGCTCCCCCACCGGTCCCCGCGCCATGCGTGCAGCACCCCAGGCCCTGGCGGAGCATCCCCCGCCCCAGCTTAGACTGGAGAGACCTGCGCCAGCACGCATGGATGTACGCGCATCTTCGTTGGGTCTGTAAGCCAGGGGCTCAGAACCACCGTCACACACCCAAAACCCGTTCTGCACACATAACGCACACAGAAGCGCGCACAGCTGCACAGGCATGGAGACTGGCACACAAGCTGCTCGGCTTGTAAAGAATTCTCACTTGCCATCAGGAGCACCGGCAGCCATAGAAAGCTCTCCTCGGTTCAGAATTAACTTAAAAAAAAACAACCCCCAAACCTTTTAAGCCCAATATCGTTGGCATCAGTAGAGATTTTCCACAAAGTGGTTATTTGCATGTCTTCCCAATTCTTGTGGTAAAAACTACAAGGAAAAGGGAATTTTAAGTATTTTAAATATTGAGAAAAAATAAGTGAGCATGTTTCCTGTGTGCCCTCTGAGGTTGGTCCAAAGTCCAGAAGGAGTCCCTGATGCCTGATTTTGACCTTCTATTTTGGGAGCTCAATATCCTGGAAAGTTGTTTGTTAAAATTTTTTAACCTTTATTTATTTTTAAGAGACAGCGTGAGTGGGGGAGGAGGAGAGAGAGAGAGGGAGACACGGAATCTGAAGCAGGTCCAGGCTCTGAGCTGTCAGCACAAAGCCCAACACAGGGCTCGAACTCAAGAGTCATGAGATCATGACCCAAGTAGGGCTCTTAACCGACTGAGCCAGACAGGTGCCCCCCAATATCCTGGAAAGTTTTTATTGTTGTTGTTGACTGTTGTTGTTGTTGTAGTTTTGGGCAAAGATGAAAAAATATTTGTCAAATTATAAAGCACTGCTCTACCGTTTTTCTTGCTGAGAGAATAACATACCCCTCCAAAAAACCCTAAAGAACTTTGGTTCATCTTATTGGTTGTTGATTTACTACGTATCAGTATTAAAAGTGTTCTCAGAATGAAATTTGCTGTATACTGTGAATTACAAAGCCAGGAAAATAACTGGTGGTACTTTTTAGGCTATACCTACTGACAAATTATATAAAAATAAAGCATTTTAGAAACAGGTTTATTTTGACAACTTTAAATTTGTTTTAAAAATCAACCAAGAAAAATGAAAAGCTGAAAAAAGTAAGCATTATCAAGGTCCCCACTGTCTAGATATAATCACCTTGAAGACTTTGTTAAACATTTCCAAAAATCTCTCCCTGCACATGTTACATGACAAGATAGCTGTTTTTATTTTTATTTATTTGTTTATTTTAAGCATTATTCAGTCTTTAAAAATATTTTTTCAGGCATCCAAGAACACATTAAATGCCACTGATATCTAAGCAAAAAAGTATTCAAACTAAGTGTTCATGTCAGAAATTAATATTTGTTATATCTGAAAGCTCATTTCTTTAGACAAACCTCAAGAACTACTAAAGTTTTGGCAAAATGATCAAATGAGTTAATATAAATAAAAGAACCTTGTGAAGTGTGGGCTGAGAGGCAAGACATTACTGTTTGTTCACCTGCAGGGAATGCTGACTGGTTAGCCCCATAACAACACATCCATGTTTCAGGGCATTCATTCAGTAAATCTTGGTTGAATGTCTATCATCCATGCAGAACTGAGCTAATTGCTTTAGAGAGGATCAAAAAGCAACCAGGGTCTTTGGCTGCCTTCCATGAATTTACTGTCTGGTTATAGAGGAAAAAAGGTAAATATCTAAAGTCAAACTGCAATTTATTCAATTAATTTCAACAAATATGTCTTGAGCAAATTATGTACCAGTGCTGGGGATACAGCAATGAACAATACTGATGAGGTTCCTGCTTTCATGGACTTTACTTTCTAGTGGGAAGGCAAGCATACAAAGTCAGACAGTGGATAAGTGCTATGAAGAAAAAGAAAGCCAGCAAAAGGGATAGTGACAGTGTGCTATTTTTAGATAGGCTAATCAGGGAAGGCTCTCTGAGGAAGTGATATTTGAGCAGGGACTTAAATGAGGCAGTGGGCCATGACCATCTAGGGAATGATCCCTCAGGCAGCGAGAATAACAAGTGCAAAGGCCCTGAGGCAGGTATGTACTTTGTGTGCAAGATGGCAAGGAAATGTAATTGAGTGTTGAATGTATGCCATGCTATAAAATTGTAATGAATGTTGAATGTGTACCATGGTATAGAATTATAAAGTATCTCTTGCGGAAGTTTCCTCAAAAATCATCCGGTTTAAAGTAAAACAGAAGGGAATATTATATACACAAAAATGTATTCATTTCCCCCAACAAATCTGCAGTGTTTTGTCTCAAAATAATCTACAACTGCATCCAAAGAGATAGACTACACTAATTTCAATAATAAATTTTGATTACTCAACCTTTTCATTTTGCTATTTAGAACAAAAGAACAGACACTTATTACAGTCTTTAAAACCATCTGCATTAAATTGATGAGCCAAAAAAACACAGCTATCACAAACCCAGACATTTTGCTCCATAATCTAATGTCCTATTCATTCTCAGTATTCTTATTCTTAGGGGGGAAAATGTTGAGTCGATGGTTTCAACTTGAAAGATTCACTGAAACATCAAGTTTCCGCAGAGTCAAAACTGAGTGGAAAAATGAGAAGAAAGCCAGTTATCAAGCAAATTTAAATATGACTTCATTGATTTATCAACTTGGATAAAACCGAAGGGAAATTTCACACACATACTACTGCACGGTATTATTAATAATTGTCATTATAATTAAATCTTAGGCAGTATGTGACTATATTACTTCAGAGTTAACAAGAACCATGAATAGTAAGTCATAAATTATTAGTATCTTCAGTGTTTGGGCTATGACGTATTTGCTCCAGGTGTTAATAATCGGGCTTAGGCCCCATTTACGAACTTTCCCCTTTTGCACACAATATACATCATTGTACCATGTTTTTTTCTCCTTCATGAATACAAACAGGATTTCAAGTAGGAGAATCTGTTTCAATGACATTTCAAAATAATAGGCAATGTGGAAGCCCGTGTCTTGTTCCAGACAGTCAAAATTTCTTCTTTTTTTTAAGTTTTTTTTTTTTTTTTGGAGGTGGGGGAGGAGGGGGAGGGGAAGAGGGGAGAGGTGCGGAGAGAGGGAGAGAGAGAATCCCAAGTAGGCTCCTTGCTAACAGCCCCGAGCCCAACGTGGAGCCCGATGTGGGGCTCAAACCCAGGAATGGTGAGATCATGACCTGAGCCAAAAACCAAGAGTCAGATGCTTGACCAACTGAGCCATCCAGGTGCCCCAGTCAGAGTCTCTTCTATTCCTTAGAAACAAAAGTGCTCAAGTTCTGTGCCATCCTATGATCTTCGGAGTGTGTGTATGTGTATGTGTGTGTGTATGTTTTTTTTTTTTTCCCTCCCTCCCCCCCCTTTGTGTGTGTGTGTATGTTTAAGAGCTTTATAGTATAATTTCTATACCATAAAATTCACCCATTTGAAGTGTACAATTTAATGAATCATTTTAGTGAATTTACAGATCTATGCAGCCATTGCCACAATCTGATCTTGGAATGTTTCCAACCCCAAAAAGATTGGTAGGGCTCATTTGTAGTCAATCCATTTTCCCAACCCCATGCCCAGGCAAATATTAATCTACTTTCTATTTCTATAGATTTGCCTTTTCTGGATAACCTCCATTTTGGTTGGTGTTTCTATAGAATTTGACCATGGCAGTGCTAAAGCACCCACAGAGAATGGCTTGCCTAGCCTAATGGCAACTAAAAACAAAACAAAAACTGCCAGAATTTCTGACCAATCTGTAAAAAATTCCAGACATTTTCCAGATTCAAGTTTATACAAGGCTAGTAAGGCAGCTCCTTCAACCATCTTTCCCATTGTACGGGAAATAGCATCCTTGGCCATGAGCTTGCAAAGCAGGCTGTCCCTGGACAGCCATTCTCCAGAGAGGAAGCCCAGAAACTCAGCCAAGATCCAGCACTCAAACAACCCTTTGCATTCTACCATTTCTTTTTAACATATCACTGCTGTGGGAAAGAGAGAATAAGGGGGATAAGGTGGTCTTGCCTAAGAAGGTACTCACCCACAACTGCTTTTGTCAACTGTCATTGAGCAGCCGAAGCAGAGAAATTCCATTTCTAAAGACAAAGGCTCTTACTAACCATCAAAATCTCACTCCAGAATATTCTCTCGCTAGAACATACATAACTTGAAATGCAGTCCAGACCTTCTCCTCCAAAAAGTTATTTGGTATGATTATTAATTAATGTATCAACTTGACTGCCCATTGAGTGCCTAGATTAAACATTTTTTCCAGGTGTGTCTGCAAGGATGGCCCTGGAAGAAATTAGTATTTGAATGGGTGGATTTGGTGATGTAGATTGTCCTCCCCCATGTGGGTGGACCTTATCCTATCAGTTGAGAGCCCAAATGAAACAAAAGATAGAGGAAAGAAGAATTTGTCCCTTTTTTCTTGCCTTGCTGATTGAACTAGGACATTTCATGTCATCTTCTCTAGCCCTCTGAGCAATATTTACACTGCTGGCACCCTTGGTTCTCACGCCTTCAGACTCAGACTCCATACCACTCCATACCACTGGTTTGACTGGGTCTCCAGCTTGCAGATAGCAGACTGTGGGACTTCTTAGCCTCCGTATCTGTATGAGCCAATTCCTCCTAATAAATCTCCATATAAATCTCTACATATGGGTATATATTGTACAACAAATCCAAATAGGTCATATATATGAAAATGAGAAGTGGGGGTTCTCCTGTAACAAATGTCTAAAAATGCAGAAGTGGCTTTGGAACTGGGTAATGGGGCAGAGAATGAAGTTTGGAAGTTCATGCTGGAGAAAGCCTACACGGCACAAACAGACCTTTATTTCTTTATTTGTAAGATTTTATTGTTAAGAAATCTCTACTCCCAACATGGGGCTCAAACTTACAACCCCAAGATCTAATGTCACACACTATACCGACTGAGCCAGCCAGGTGCCCCATGAATATACCTTTAAAAGTAATCCTGGTGAGGGACGCCTGGGTAGCTCAGTCAGTTGAGCGTCCGACTTTGGCTCAGGTCATGATCTAACGGTTCATGGGTTCAAGCCCCATGTCGGGCTCTATGCTGACAGCTCAGAGCCTGGATCCTGCTTCAGATTCTGTGTCTCTCTCTCTCTCTCTCTGTTCCTCCTCCACTTGCACTCTGTCCCTGTTTCTCTCTGAAAAAAATAAAAGATAAATAAAATAAAAATAAATAAAAGTAATTCTGGTGAGAGCTCAGAAAGAGAAGATGAGAACTGTAGAGAAAGTCTCAGTCGTCTTAAGGAATCCCTAAGTGGTCAGGAGCAGTATGTTGGTAGAAATATGGGCAGTAAAGGCCATTCTGATGAGGTCTCACATGGAAATAAGGAACGTCTTACTGGAAACTGGAGGAAAGGCGTTCCTTGCTATAAAGTGGCAGAGACATGGCTGAACTGTGTTTGTGTTCTAGAGTTTTGTGGAAGGTAGAAATTGCAGGCAATGAAACTGGATATTTAACTGAAGCAATTTCTAAAAAAAGGGTTGAAGGTGTGGCTTGGCTCCACCTGGCTGCTTATAGTAAAATCCAAAAAGAAAGAAATGACTTGAAGATAGAATTGTTAAGCTAAAAGGAAGTAGAACTTCATGATTTGGAAAATTTTCTGCCTAGGCATATTGCAAAAAGTGAGAACATTAAGGATATGGCCAAGTAACCATTTGAGTTATTGGCTAATGAGTGTGGGTGTGAACCACAGATTCATCAGCCACCCCGGGAAGAAAACTGCCAGCAATAGGAGAGGGGAAAGAATGAAGGAAGGAAGGCTGTCAGACCTCAGGGGTTTCACAGGATGAGCCCATAGAACTATTTAGCTGAGATCATGCACTATTCTTTAAAACAAGGGAAGAATGACCCAAGAGGCAATTCGGAGACTATTGGGGCTGTCTTCTTGGTTTCAAAATTTGTATTACTTAAACACATAGATGCATACAACACATGACTTCACATTTTAATGATTTCCAAAATAAAATCACTTCTTCAGCACTCACTCGCGTAACTGGTGCTCTGCCCTCCCTGTCCAAGCACACCTACTCTATTATTCATTTCCACCTGATTCCCCTCCAGGACGTTTTGTGGCAAGCATCTTCACCACGAGAATTGCTACAGACAGAATTGAGTATGTTTGGAACATGTACATCATGCTTTGCCTCAAAAGGCAGCAGAAAGGCAAATTTTATTTCTGGACATATGTAAGTCAAGCCACAGGGGCCTTTTCTAAGGTAAAATGCACGACACAGGGTGCCAAGCTTTTCCCTTATTGTATATCTAGCCCAAAAGACATTTCATTCGAGAAAAAATTGGATAATTTAAGTTACAGAGTTACCCTGAAGTCTTTGGGCAGTCTAATAGGTTTGGAAAAATGCAGCCAAATAGTAAGGGGCAATTTCTGTATTTGTTTGGTGGAAGTGAAAAAAAGCCAACTGAAAATTTGCAGGCTGAGAACAAATGGACAGGACCCATTGCGCGGCAAGGAAAAGTGAGTCAGAGAATAAAGCACAGACTTCTGGGAGGTCACACACCATATGCCACAAATGGAAGCTGCTGAGGTTACCACCTATCAAAAACAAAACAAAACAAAACAAACAAAACAAAACAAAACAAACAACAACAACAAAAAAACACTGCCACATCCTGTTAGTGAAACAGTTTCAAATTTGTTGCCCTGGTCTGCTTTGAAACTAGTCTATATAACACATTTACGATATAATGCAAGTCACGTATCCCAAGTCTGGAGGGAATATTTGAGACTCGGTTATTCATTCTCAGTCATTGTGAGGGACTGTGGCCACAGCAACACAAGATTATTGACCTCGTTCAAAGTTCGAACACTGGACCTGAAAACACACAACCAGAATGAATGTTCAATGATTAATCAACATCTGTGAAGTGATGACTAAAAAGCAGTGAGTTATAAGATAGCATTTCTATCTAGCTTTTTAAATCATAATTAGTTGTATGTGCATGTGTGTGTGTGTATGTGTGTGCGGGCGTGTGTGTGTAAAAGATTACAATTTCTCACAGGTGACAAAAGCTGTATCAGCTTATTCAATCTGCTCAAGCCACACATCTTGCCAATGTGTGGCTGCAAGGTCATAACTTTGAATGCTGTAAAGATCAAAAGCAGCACTCAGCCTCTTGGCCAAAATAACATCCTTCCTCGGAAACACTCGGATACTTTAACTAATTGGTGTCTTTGCCATTCATTCCACCATCATTTTTTAAAAAAATTTTTTTTAATGTTTATTTCTGAGGCAGAGAGAGACAAAGCATGGGTGGGGGAGGGGCAGAGAGAGACGGAGACACAGAATCAGAAGCAGGCTCCAGGCTCTGAGCCGGCAGCACAGAGCCCGACGCGGGGCTCAAACTCACAAACCATGAGATCATGACCTGAGCCGAAGTCGGTCCCTCAACCGACTGAGCCACCCAGGCGCCCCTATTCCACCATCATTTAACACTGGGGTATAAAGATGTGTCCTGGTGGCACATCTTTGGATTCCCAAGGGGTAAGAAGGAGGAAAGAATGATCAGGGAAATGGTCTAGCTCAATATATTTCAAAGCACAAGAAGTGCACATCCCTCCCATCCCTATTTGTAATAGTGCTGCATTCACGTGTAGCAACCACTTCTGTTCTAAAACTGTTCAAATCCATTTCACTGTCATCAGGAAGTTGAGAAAATTTGACTCCAATGGAGGATTATGCTTATCTATATAGTACTATATGACCTATAATACTATATGATTTTCCCAAATCACTAGGAATTCCATATCTTACTATCTCAAATATGAGAAACCCCTAAATAATGTTCTCTTACTTTTATTTCTTTTGTAGCCATTCCAACTCATAAAATATGCAAGAAGCAAGAAAAAAGGAAAGTGCATAAGAAAGTTTCTTGAAATGTCCCTGTGGAGTTGGACCCACCTTCATGTGATAGCATATAATGTGCATCCAGGGTTGGAGTAGGAAGATAAAAACTTCACTCATTAGGAGTCACACACACATTTGGAAAAATCCCAACTTCAAGCACCCATTTGAATTACAATACACAAAAATCTGTGTTTCTCAGATTGTCAAAGATTAAACAGTATAATAATACCCAGTGCTGGTGAGGGTATGGGAGAAACTAGTCTTTTTCACGGTCCATGGAACAATAAAGTGGAGAAAAAGCTTTAGAGGACTATCTTGGTCCTATCTATCAAATTTAAAATGTGGATATCCTTTGACCCAGTGTATTAACTTGGCTCCAGCTGCCGTAACAGAAAACCAGAGACCGAGTGGTTTCAACAACAGAAATGTATTTTCTCACAGTTTTGGAGGCTGGAAGACCATCAAGGTTGGTTTCTGGTGAGACCTGTCTTCCTGGCTTGAAAGTGGCATCTTCTCCCTGTGCCCTTACATGTGCACATGCAGAAAGAGAGAGAGCTCAGGCGTCTCTTCCCTTCTTGTAAGAACAGCAGTCATATTGGATTTGGGCTCTACCCTATGACTTCATTTAACTTTAATTACCTCCCTAAAGGCTCTGTCTCCAAATAGAGTCACATTAGGGGTTAGAGCTTCAACATATGAATGGAGAAGGAGGTCACAAATAGAGTCCCCAGCACCCAACAAATCTACTTTTAGAAATTTATCTTATGTGGGGCACTTGGATGGTTCCGTTGGTTAAGAGTCTGACTCTTGATTTCAGCTCAGGTTGTGAACTCACAGTTTTGTGAGTTCAAGCCCCGCATCAGGCTCAGTGCTGACAGTGTGGTGCCTGTTTGGGATTCTCTCTCTCCCTCTCTTTCTGCCTCATCCCTGTTTGTGCTCTTTCTCTCTCTCAAAATAAATAAATATTTTTTTTTTAAAAAGAAATTTAGGGGCGCCTGGGTGGCGCAGTCGGTTAAGCGTCCGACTTCAGCCAGGTCACGATCTCGCGGTCCGTGAGTTCGAGCCCCGCGTCGGGCTCTGGGCTGATGGCTCAGAGCCTGGAGCCTGTTTCCGATTCTGTGTCTCCCTCTCTCTCTGCCCCTCCCCCGTTCATGCTCTGTCTCTCTCTGTCCCAAAAATAATAAACGTTGAAAAAAAAAATTTAAAAAAAATAAAAAATAAATAAATAAATAAATAAAAATAAAAAAAGAAATTTATCTTACATGTTTGCATGTGTGCACAAAGATCTCTGAATAAGAATCTTCCAAAGTTGCTTTGTGTGCTGTAGCCAACATAAGCATACATCAGGAGGGGGCTAGTTAAACAAATTAAGGTACATTCAGTCAATAAAATATTACTATGCACCTGTTAAAATAAATGAACCAGCACTAAACATGTTGACATAGAGAAATCACTAATACATCATTAAGTGGAAAAAGCAAGGTGCAGAGCAGTGTATAGAATATGATCCAATTTCTATTAAAACAACAAAAAAGCTTAAGCACCAATATTTTCTGGAAGGATTTGTAAGAAACCATTGAGAGTCATTACCTCAGAGGTAATGGGGGACTTGCAGCATGGCGGGGAGGGGCTGTCCCTTCTACCCTTCTGTACTCTGTGTACTCCACCCGCCTACACTGCTGTGTGGAGGTATGTGACTTTTGTTTAAAAATTGGGGTAAATTTCACATAGCAAAAACTTCACCATTTTAACCAATGAGAAGGATATGATGCAGTGGAACTTAGTTCATTCCCAGTGTTGTGCAACCATCACCTCTATCAAGCTCCAAACATTTTCATCACTCCAGGGGGGCAGGTACTCCTCATCCTCCCCTCCCACAGCCCTTGGTAACCACTAATCTGCTTTCTGTCTCTATAGATTCACCTATTGGGATATTTCATATAAATATAATCATATAATATGTGGCATTTGTTCCTGACTTCGTTCACTTAGATTAATGTTTTCAAGGTTCATCCATGTTGTAGCATGCGTCAGTAATTTATTCCTTTTAATCCTTTTTTTTATTTTTAGAGAGAGAGAGAATCTTACGCAGGCTTCACACTCAGCAAAGAGTCCAACATGGGGCTCAATCCCACGAGTTGGAATGAGTTGGGCCAACATTCAAGAATTGGGCACTCAACCAACTGAGCCACCCAGACACCCCAGTACTTTATTCCTTTTTATGGCTAAATAATATTTCACTGTATGCATATACTGCATTTCGTTTTTTCAGTCATCCATTAATGGCCATTTGGGGTGTTTCGTTTTGGCTACTGTGAATAATGCTGTAATGAATATTCACATACAAGCTTTTATTTTACCTGTTTTCAGTTCCTTTGGGTATATACCTGGGAGTGGAATTGCTGACTCATCTAGTAATTCTATGTGTAATTTACTTGAGGATGAATGTTGCTTTTTATTGTGTTTAAATATTTCATTTCAAGGGCACCTGGGTGGCTCAGTTGGTTACACATCCACCTTGGGTTTAGGTCATGATCTTGCAATTCGTTAGTTCAAGCCCCGCATCAGGCTCCGCACTGACAGTGAAGAGCCTGCTTCAGATCCTCTGTCCCCCTCTCTCTCTGCCCCTCCCCAAATTGCATGTGCACGTGCTCTCTTTCTCTCTCAAAATAAATAAATTTTTAAAAAATACTGAAAAAATATTTAATTTCACACCACAAATTAAACTGTATAGGACAAGATATTTAAAGATCTTTTAGTATAGTTTTGTATTAAATGGACATTGTCAATGGACATTATTTATCTAAATTAAAACAGTAACTTGGATTTAACAATATATTTTGCCCTAGGGCCTACTAGATATCTTGTATAAAATGG